>NC_142013.1:47193386-47552386 GCF_049901735.1 Notechis scutatus
TGATTTGTACAGCAACTTAATCAAGATGGATTATATAAAATGAGTAGACCAAAAGTGACTATAAGGAAAACTGCAACTTTTGTTGAAAATAATGGAGTTGACTGTATGCCTCACTTGTATTTAGCTTGCATTCACCAAGGGAAGGATAACAGTTCCACAATAAAACCCAAAATGATGAATTAAACTAATTAAAACTGTTATAAAATGCAGCATACAGCATGAGACTGAACAAAAATGCTTGCAACTATTGTTCCACCTTAATAGAGAGGAGTGTAATAAATTATACTGCATTTCAGGGGTTACCACTAATATGTTGATGCTTCAATAAAATTTTAATGTGAAAAATATGTAAAGTTTAGTATTTATGCATTCCATAGAGAAACTTGAGCAAAGTAGGAAAGTGCTAAATTACTCATAAGTGTAACATCTTGTGTGGAGGAAGGGAGGATGAATCCCAGATGGTTGTAAATGTGACTATTTGATTGATTGTTTCTATTTCATTTGTAAAGTTTGATTTCAAGAATAAAGTGACTCAGAAAACTTTTGTTCTTGACGGGAGAAGTATAATATTGGTCCTGTTCAATTTTAAAAAAAATTCTGGACATACAATATATAGTCATTTATCTGGCCATACCTATGATTTATTTCTATATATGACACTTACTTTTGAGTTAAAAAACATGATGTTTTTCAAAATGTCTCTCTGTTGAAGATATGCATTAGAATGTTCATATATTGCTAGCCAACAAAACTGAAAACATTAACAACCCAAGTAGCAAAGGTGCGTGTGTGTGTGTGTGTGTGTGTGTGTGTGTTATGACTTAGTGTGATGTTTGACCTCATCCATTATTTCTAAATAATAGTTTGCACATTTTTTCTTGAAGGGGATAGCTTTCATATTAAAAAAGAATTTAAAACATTTAAACTATGTTATTTAATTTTTCTTTGCATTTTTTAGGCAGCCAGAAAATCAGAAAAAAAAAAACCCATACTGTGTTAATATTTCATTGTTGTCAAAAGCTATTAATAACAAAGAAATAAATTGTTTTACAATTTATGCTACTATATCCCAATTCTCTCTCTCTCTCTCTCTCTCTCTCTCTCTCTCTCTCTCTCTCTCTCTCTCTATATATATATATATATATATATATATATATATATATATATATGTATATGTATATGTATATGTATATATATATATATATATATATATATATATATATATATATATATATATATATATATATATATATATGTATACGAGCTCGCACAAGCTGAAAGCACCACCCTGAAGATGGCGAGTGGGACCTTGTCGAAACGTTGCCAAGATGCTCTCAATCTTACACGGGAAAAGACCCCGTGTGTGTGTGTGTGTGTGTGTATATATATATATACGAAAATAAGTTTTTTTACAGTCGCCGTCTCAAAACTCCAATTAATTAGCACAGCAGCAAATATATTAGACAGGCAATTTGCTATAAGGTTGCTTTTTAATTATATAAGTACAAAATATTTGAATTACCAAAATGCAGACTTGTGGTCACTTGCAGCAGCAGTAAAATATTTTTGCTACATTGCTATCTTACTTCCAAGATCTATTATTTATTATCCATTGTAGCTACTAAGTTATCACAAATTGCACACCTTAGGACTTTGTTACATCACATCTGTAGAGAGTGCACTGTCATTATCTTCAGGGTTCAAAAAATATTTGTATCCATAATAAATTCAAGTTATGAAACAAAACTGTCTATTATCTTAGTATAACTTGAAAAGTCTACTATGCTGGGTACCACTGTCAAATAATTGTCATCTTACCAGTCATATTTTGTCTTTTCTAATAGCACAAGAATTTTACAGAATCCAGAACTGGTCAGAACCTGCTGAATACCACCTCTGAAGTTAACTCTTAGAAAAACAGTAGGGCACATTAGACTTGTCACAGTTCTTGTAGCTTCAGAGAAATACCTGGCTGAACCAAAGTGACATTTATTGCTTTATTCTAATTTTGCCATATTGGGAGAACACTGGATAAACAGCTATATATATATAGAATATATGACTATGTTTATCAGAAAAAAAGTCTACCTTAATTTTTTTAAAAATTGTATTGCTATGCATTGAAAAGAATTAGCACCAAGTAGACATAGTGTTGTTGCACCGAGTAGACATAGATGTTGTTCCCAATACAAATCCTTTACATAGTTTACAGAATTCGGAAGTTTTTTTAATCAGGGATCATCAAATAAGTATCAACATTTAGATATATAAATAAATAAATAAATGATTCATAGACTGCTTTCAAAGACTAGAGACCTTTGATTTCAGTATTAGTTGACCAAATTCCAATTTTCATCACATATATTTGTGGCAATGTTTAATGAAGACATCTTAAATTCTCAACTACTCTTTACAAATATCACCATTTCAGAATGATTATATCCATTAACTTGGAGATTTTATTAAGTGCTGTAGTGTAAATTGGAAACAATTAACTGTAAATAAATCAACAAGAAATGATTGTATTATATAAATAATATATTGTTTGCACTGGAGTAAAACCATTTATTTCACAGAGATATTGAACTAATATTCAGACAGTCACAAAAAGTAACAGCCAGTGGAATAATAAGTTACACAAAATAATGAAGTTCCTTAAATCAATCTGCCATGAAATTATAAGTGACAAGTGACAAGATTTCAAGCAGATGTCTTAACAGAAGATTCTGTACTATTCAACTATTCAAATTTTGTTTTGATTAGACCATAGTACCAATTCCATAATACATGTTAGATCAGAGGTTGCCAACCTTTTGGACCTCAGGGACCATCAAACTCATAATTTTAGATCCCAGGGACCACTAACTGGTTCTGTGGGTGTGGCCTAATTTGTGGGTGTGGCTTGGTGGTCATGTGACTGGCTGGGCATAGCTTGTATGTAAATATTATAAATATTTATATAAATATTGAATTTTTTATTAAAAAAGAACAACTTTTACCCAAAATCAGGCAAAGCAGGCAGGCAGATTGAGTTGTTCACAGAATCACAGATTCATTCAGAAATCTATCTATCTGCCATCGGCTAGCTCATTCTGTCACATAAAATTTGCTTGCAAGCAAACAAATTTAACTCACAACACACCACGCATGTAAATATTGAATTTTTTATTTAAAAAAAGAGCAACTTTTACCCAAAACCAGGCAAAGCAGGCAGATTGAGTTGCTCACAGAATCATTCAGTGATCTATCTATCTGCCATTGGCTAGCTCAGTCTCTCAAATTTGCTTGCCGTGAGTCTGCACTGAATTTGCTTGCAAGCAAAACTTCAGTCCTAAGGGAAGTTCAGATGTACTTAAAAGCAGAGCCAAAGATCTAAAGACTAGCTAGAAAGCAAGAAATCCAACCATTTCCTGCTTCCTAGCTAATCCAAATCTCCTGGCACAGCAGAACAGATGATGGTTGGAAAAAGGAAAAATAGAAATTTAGCAGGCAAGTTTATGGGGTAAGGAGTGAGTGGGCAGGGAGGGTTCCTGTGGGCCATATGGGCGGCACAGCCTTGTGTTTCTGTGCAGCCTGGATTAATTGTTTTGGGGGGTTGCTCTGGGGTGACATTTCTCTGCGGCCCACCAAAATTTTCTCACGGCCCACCGGTTGGCAACCGCTGTGGTAGATTATATGTCTATGCCTCTATGGAGATTTTCAGTCATCCACGTCATGGTTGTCCCAAAGGTGTTTTTTCAAGAGGCAACTGGACTTTTTGGGGGGTTTTTTTGAAGACATTTCACTTCTCATCCAAGAAACTTCTTCAGCTCTGACTGGACAGCGAGGAATGGAAGGATTTATATTCTTTGCTGACAGATGATCATTTGCATTCTTTTAGAGAGTCCTTGAAACTGCTCCGAGGTTTTCCTGTGTCCTTTGCAGCCAGTCTAAGGGGAGAGAGCTAAGAGGAGCCATATCCCACAATAATAGCCCAAAGGTTTTTAAGGTTATCCAGTTTGCTTCATTGAGGCAAAAAAGGTGTTTATTTCACTTCACCAATGTGAATCATATTGCCTTCACAGCCTGATTAGATTTGTCAAAGTGAATCTTCATTATTTAGGACTGCCCTAGATTACATAAGAGTGTTTTACTGTATTTATCTGCAGCTATTTTATGTTATTATAATTGTTCTGGGGAATAAGAAATCACAGTGTATTTCTGCAAATATTTTATGTTCTCTTTTTATTTATCTTTAATATAAAAATGAAGCTACAGGGAAAGGTCGCATGGGACAAGTTATTATCAACATATTAATGACATTCAATACTCTGAACTAAGCTGCTGTCAAAATCCTGAATAGGTATCTGAAGATTCTGATGAATAGGGCAAAGTAAACTCATATTAAATCTTCTGAAATGGAACTGCTAATTATCAATAGACACGAGGACAATCTAATAACATTGACTCCTGCAGTAATTTTGGATAGGTTGTGATTAGTGACTTGGGAGGTTTCCTTAGTGTTTGAGGTTCTGCTTAAAGAACAGGTAGAATTATCTGCCAGATTTAGCTTGTGCCCCACTTAACACTCTGCCTAGATAAAGGTATTTTGGTAATCAACTCCATTCATCATTCCAGACTATATATCTGGTCAAAATGCAATAAGCCAACTCTCAATGGGCCATCCCCATTAATCCAGAATAACACCATTGCTGAAGTTGTGTTTTGATTGCCAAAAGGTTTCCAGGCTCTTGTGAAGCTGCTGGTTTTTACCTTCATTGTTTAGGTGCAGCAATGAGATATTCCAGGAAAGATCTAGGTAAATTGGCCTGCCCAGTCCACTCATCAAGAGGAGGATGGTTATATAGGGTGATTCAGGAGGCAGGCAGCTTCTATTATATTAATTGCTCTTCTCCTGAAGGTACAGATGACCTGTTCCCTGTTGGAGTTTTGTAAATTAGTTTCAGTAAACACTATATTTTATGTTATTATGAATCTATTAGGCATTTGCTTGTTTATGGCATTTTATTTTAAAGTATTTTATTGCTTTATGTGCACAATTTTATTGTATCTTGTCCAAATTCCTTCTTTACTGTATCAGACTAAATACTGTAAATAGTAATAAAATAAATGTACAGATTAATTATGATTGCTCTTATATAATATTATTTATTTCATATTGGTACCAGCAGTTCAATAAAGTTACAATAGTCAGCATAACCCTTTTCTGACTTTGAGAAACTTATTTCCTTGATTTTCCTCTATTTTATTTCTCTACCACATCCTGTGCTCATACATCATTTTGTTTACTTTCTTGCTTTCATTATCTAGCTCAAGCATCTAAAAATAGAAATAAAACAGCTTTATTTTATAAAAGCAAATGGCTTTTTGTTTTAATAACAAATAATATTAAAAATTAACTTGATACATACACATATACTGTCACACACATGATATGTATACAGTTTTATTTGAACAGTTTCATGCAGAACAAAATTATAAGTATATAAATAGATGCATTGGGGAAAGAACACAAAGCAAGCAAGCATTTTCTTCATTTTTCCCCATTGATTTTTCATTGTACAATCATGTTGATTGTATCAAAGAAATACACCAGGAAATTAAGCATAGTGTGATTACAAATATATTCCTATTACCACTAAGTAATGACTTATTCTGGGCGAGATGGGGAGGTGGATGAAACTTTGACAAGTATGCCAAAGAAAGAGTCATTGCCTTTGTGTAAGTGTTGAGTTGTAGAGTTGTTGAAATGCTATTTTTGGAAAGCACAAGCTGTAATAAATCATGACATCTGCAAATGACAGTTTCGAATGAACACATTTATTGGGACAGACAAGTATAGCACAAAGACTGCTATTTTCTTTAGGTGTTGACATAGTGTACAGTTGTTGAGATTAAACACAGATTCTCTGATTGTAAATTGCTTTGGCATTGTTAGACTATTTGCAGAATAAATGAACTGAATACAAACATGGCTAGCATAGTTTAACCCCAGTAATATAAATATACAGTTATCATTTGAGAAAATTGAGATCAGATTGACCAAAAATGTCCAGGCTTTACAAAGTTCTTTCAAATGCTAACTTTATTCCTGATTTTTTGGTTCAGATTTTTAAATTAATCCTTATTCATTATGAGTGTTTTCAGATGTTTGTTGTGGCCCGCCAGCTGGTGGCAGACTCAAATGAGGAGGAGGTTGGGGAAGAACTTGGGCCAATTCTGGAGCCTGGGGAACACTGTGATGGATGCTCAGCATTGGATACAGAGATAGAGCTAGGGCCGTCTGGCATTTCTCAGCCACCGGAGAGGCAGCTGCCTTTGGAATCAGAGATGAGTGAGGAAGAAGAACAGCTGGGGCCTGCATGCATACATGCAGAGCAGATAAGAGAGGTGAACAACAGAGGGCAAGGAGTCAACTTGTGAAGCAAAACAAACCTGGACACTGAATGGCACTCTGGACACTGAATGACACTCCCTGGCTGGTGACTAAATAGGAGGAAATGGGAATGGTGGTTGTAGCAGACAACCATTCACATTCCTGGAGATTTTGCTCATTGTGTTTTGTGTGACAAAGACTGCCTTGCCAGAACTGAGGTTTGTTTATTTGAACAGACTTAATTTACAGCCTCTCAGCTGGGAGCTCATGACCTTGCAATTATCATAACAAACTGATAAGGCCTATTGCTTCAGTTAGCTCCTTGCAGGACTGTTGCCTGGACTTTGTGGGTGAATGCCATTAATTCACAAGGTGTAAATAAAGAGGGGTTTTTCTTTGCAAAGAATCTGTTTCTTGCTTCTGCGAAGGCTGGGTCAGAACAATCTGTGTGCTTTTTATATGAAGATGATATTTAGTGCTACATAGTAAATTGTATCTTCAATCTCAATTAATCCATTTGATATAAGATAACGGCTTTCAAAAATATTGCAATAGAAAATATAGCAGAAAAAGCTTTCACTTATTTAGTTAGAAGTTTAGTGTCAGGTATTTAGTTACCAAATGGTTAAGGAGTGCATATGAATATTGTGCCTCTCATTGGACATTCTGTCTGCAGTGGTCTGTATTCTCTCATGCCTTTTGAGAAATTGCTAGACAGGTTTCAGTACAGCGTGTTACAGAATTCTCATTCTTCATAACTTGAGCAAAAAATTTACCAAGATGAATGGAAGATGTGTTTATCACATTTTCAGTTAACACTAAATTCAGGAAATTAATTAATATCCTTAAGTACAAAATCACAATTTTAAATTATATTAATAGTCTTCTATATTGAATCAAATCTAACAGAATGAAATACAGCTTTGATAAGGAAAACATCCTAATCTGGGTGAGATAAATCAAATGCACTATAGGACTGGGAAGAATTGGCTTGGAGCAAGGTATGAATAGGCTCTAGAAATATTACTGGACCATTAGCTGAACATGATTAGTGATATATTTACCATCATATAAATCAGTTTATATATTAGCCATTCCCAGGTTTATTTGCTAACTAAAAATTCTTCTCTTTAGTGAAATTTATTTTTGTTTCCATTTCTTTCATCATTAGCATATATACCTGTACTGTAAAATATTAATGTGCTGTGAGATTTTTTTCTTTTTAGTGATCTGTTTAATTCATCCTCTTTTATTTTATTTATGTGTTTGTTTGTCAAATATGTACATGCTAACAAGTATAGATATGAACATAAACCTGAACAAAATAAGTAAATAAAGATAAATGGGGACAGTAAGACAGGGGCAGTAGGCATGCTGGTGTGCTTATGCACGCCTCCTTTAAGGACCTCTTAAGAATGGGTGAGGTCCACGCTATACAGTTTGAGATTGAAGCTGTGAGGGTTTGAGGCTGTAACAACGGAGTTGGGTAGAGCATTCCAGGTATTGACCACTCTGTTGCTGAAGTCATATTTTCTGCAACCAAGTTTGAAGCGGTTTACCTTGAGTTTGTATTGATAGTTTGCCCATGTATTATTGTGGTAGAAGCTGAAGAAGTCGTTGACAGGCAAGATGTTGCAGCAGACAATTTTGTGTATTATGCTTAAATCAGATCGTAGGTGGCACAGTTCCAGATTGTCCAAACCCAAGTTTTGAAGCCTGGAGGCACAGGAGATTCTATTGTGAGTAGAGGAGTGGAGTACTCTTCTTGAGAAATACCTCTGAACCCTCTCAATCATGTTAATGTCCGATATACAGTGTGGGTTCCAGGCAGATGAGTTTTATTCAGGAATTGGTCTGGCAAAGTTTTTGTATGCCCTAGTTAACAATTCAATGTTACCAGAGAAGAATCGTTGCAAAATAAGACTAACAACTCTTAATCCCTTTTTGGCAATGTTGTTACAGTGTGTCATGCCCCTGTCGAAGACTGAATCTGAGGAGGAAGATGAACAGCTGACAGGAAGTGGGAGTGTGGTTCCGTCGGCTGTGGAGGAAACTGGGGAAGGTCAAAGTCCGGTTGGGCCGAGCAGGGGAGAGATAGAAGAAGGAAGAGGGAGTTCAGAGGAAGACCCGGGCCCACCCCCTCTTCATCCTAGGGCATTCAGGGAGGGACGGAGAAGAGAGCAATGTGGGTTGTGTGGCTTCTGGGGGAGGAAAGGGCTCAGATTCCTTTCATTAGCCACACCTTGGAAATGAGAGTTTAAAAGAAATGCATGCTGAGTGCGGCAGCTTGTCATGCCCCTGGTGGAGACTGACTCTGAGGAAGAGGAGGAACAGCCAACAGGGAGTGGGAGTGTGGCTCCAGAGGTGGTGGAGGAGGCTAGGGAAGGTCAGAGGCCGGCTGAGCAGTCAGAGGAGGATCCAGGCCCATCCCCTATCCATCCTAGGTCACGCAGGGAGGAGAGGATCAGGGAAAAGCGAGGTCTACTCAAGAGGAGATTACCATGATCCTCCTCATGGCTTGCAGGTGGGAGCTATGTATATAAGTTTGCAACTACGCAGTTAGAATTTGCAGGAGTCAATTTAGTGTTCAACTTGAAAGAGGTTTATCTTTGTTGGCGTTCTTCCCATGGACTTTTCTCGGTTATTTTCCTGGAGTTATGATTAGTTATCTTAGCATGCTTCGGAACCCTCATCAATGCGGTTTGTTTTGGTTTTCTGTTTGCCTCGTTAGTTACTTTTGTGACTTTAAACTGTGCCAAATAAAACAGCAAAGTTAAGTTGAAGGCCTTACTGGACTTTAATATATGTTTTGGGTTTGGGGTTATTTTGAGAGGCTATGGGTCATCACACAGCTGCTGGGAGTAAACATGAGTTTATCTTGTGTTGACTTTAGTTATCTGTGTTCCTGGCATCTTCCCAGCCATGTGGAGTTATTACTATGCCCTCATGTCTGGAATTCTTGCTCTTGCCCTGACAAACTGATTACCTCATTTTGCCTTGATTGGACTTATAATTACAGTTTTTGTTGACCACATTTTGGACAATTCTCTGCAGCCAAAGGCTGTTCCTGGGAGAGTTTTTCTCCAGACAGAAGGTAACCAGGACATTGAGGGCAAAGTTGGAGCTAATAAAGGGACTCCTACTGATTATCTGACTGTGTTGCCTATGTGCCATGCCCCAGGTCATCGCACAATGAATTCTGGGGGCTTAGATCATTTGAGATGAGTACTCTTAGGTCCTTGACAGAGTGATGGTCACCTACGAGATCATTTCTGCCCAACTTGTATTTGGTGTTCTGATTTTTATTGCCAATGTGTAGAACAGAGCATTTATTAATTGAAACTTGGAGATTCCATCAGAATCTTTTACATCTTTTCTTCTGTCTTTTCAATTTGTATAAATTGTTGGTGTAAATTGTCTTCTCATAAAGACTTTACTTGCATCCCATACTTTCCTTGTGTCTGTATCTTTATTTAAATTAACATTCTATCCTGTTATGGGATTTTTGAAACATTCTATCCTGTTATGGGATTTTTGGGGTAAATTGTGTTTAGAGGCAATATAAAGTCCATTTTAAGTATGGAAAATAGATCACAAAAGACCTTAGAAAATAAAGTATAATTTTAATATACAGTAATTATAATTACCATATAGGGCTTGGTTAATATAATACATTCAGGGTTGTATTAATTCATTACACTCATTCAAAGTTACAGTGACTGTATATTTTATTTTATTTCCCAAATTGCTCTTATACTTTTAGTTATAATTATATAGTTGCAGTTTTTAGATAGTTCTGTGTTTTAATTAGTTTGTTTAGCTGTCTTGTCTTATCCTACTATCACCAACACCCTCACCTCTCTTTCTCTATTCTCTCCCAATTAGTATCTAACTAGGAGTTTTATTTATTTTTTAACTTTTCTTTATCTTCATACGAGAAAGACCTTTAGAGCTGTTGCTTAATTTTTATACTTGCTTTGACAGCATGTCTGCTTTCTACTTCCTTGTATGTTGTCCAGTTAGCTTGTTTGAAGAGAGAAAGAAGCAAAGAAAGGCATCCATTCATTTAAAGAGTGATAGACACCCACACACCCACACCCACACAAACACAGAGAGAAACAGAGCCTCTGTTCTCCATAGTACTGAAATTGCCAACCTCATCAAATGCTACAAAACATGATAATCAATTTATAAAAGAGTGAACCATGAAATAATTAACGAAACAATCAAGGCTTTAAAATGTTGTAATTTAAACAATTATCACAGTACATCTATATAAATTTTGTCTGACAGATTCACAAATTGTACAAAAATAGTTAAAAGTGCACTGAGAATATTTTAAAAAGAAAAATCAATAGATTACAAATACAGATACACACAATGTACACATCATATCATTTTTCTATTTTTCCAGCATTTATTCATGGATATGAATATTTTCTTATCCACAGTGTCTTTCACTTCATTCCAAAAAAACATTATTTCTCATCCTTCCAATTCATGTAACTGCCCATAGTTTTGTGACACCCTTTTGCATAATTATTCTCATTCTGTTCCAAGCAATTCTTAATCTTTTCTTTGCATTCATATGTTCAGTAACTTTTTCAACAATATGTTTCCACTGATAAATTATGTGTGGTGTCAATAAATATATAACTTTTTCACCCAGAATGATATGTTGTTCTTACAGAGATTTTATTTAAGCAAGACAACAAGGGTTGTCAAACTCGCGGAGTCATGGCATCATCACATGATGTATCATGACTTTTTCCCTTTCACTAAACTGGGCATGGGCAGGGCCAGCACATGATGTATCCGGCCCATGGGCCACGAGTTTGACAGTCCTGCTTTAGCCAGCAAAATATCCTCCCAGATATTATCATGATGACAAATTACCAAGGTTCTACTGGTAATAAAGATCCCTTGTCTGATGATAACCAAGAATCCACAAATCAAAGGCTTCCAGAAGTTCCTGTGCCAGTGATATATTCTACCGGTTCAAGGCAGCAATAGTCTAACTTGCAGATTGACACTCTTTCTGTGTCATGGTGTTGCAGCAGATCCTGTTTCCAAATCAGGACACAAGACCACGAAAGGTTGGAGAATACAGGTTTTTATTTGTGCACAAGGTTCAGAGCATTAGAATGGCAAATTCTGAACCCCTGGCTCTTCCTGAGGCGTCACTTTTATACATGTCATGACCTCAGCTTAGCCCGGGGCGTTACTTTTATTAAACTATACCAACAAAGGAGAATAACATATATACCAAGAAAAGAGAAGTACATATAATTACTAATTTTATCTTACACCATCTGTTATTCTCCATATCCACCCTCGTTTACTGTAATATGGTTAGTTCCTTGGTTCAGTAACCTTGAGGTTTTACACAACATCGTACTAAGCAAAGCCTTGGGGAACTGGGAGACCCCTGCCAAATACAAAAGTGCTTTATGTGTAATTTTCCCACTGCTTCAATGGTACCTGTCCTCACAGGGTTCAAATTGTTCTCAATTTGTCACCCTTTAACAAGGCCTTAAAGACCTGGAAGTTCTTAGAAATATTTATTTTTAGAAAATGTTAAGTTTGGTTCTTGTTATCTTAGACTCTGGTTTATAGCCTTTTTTTCTTTTTATAGTGTTTTGACTTGTCCTGAGTTTGCTGTGTAACAAATGTGAAAGGTAGGAAGGTAGGTAAAAGATAGATAGATAGATAGATAGATAGATAGATAGATAGATAGATAGATAGATAGATAGATAGATAGACTTTCTTTGTCCAGTGTTTTCATTGTGCCTGCCTAACTGAATCCTTAGAATATGGTTAGTTATCATGGCCTTCTACAGGTTCTTGATGGTGAGACTTTGTTTGATTTCTGACCTCTGAATTATCTCTTGTTCTTATCTCTTAGTCTAGGACCTATGATGGTAATCAGGCTTGTAAACCAGCTATTTATCCTTGAATCTGTATTTGCCAGAATCTGTATTTGAAAATGTATTGTCCAGTACATTGGTAATAATTGCCTAGTACATTATCAACAAGAAGCAATACTTATCTGACAAAACAGAAATTCTCACTATCTTCAGTAACATCACTCACCATTTATTACAAGTAATGGAAAATGCATGTTAAAAGACAAAATAAATGCATGTTAAAAGACAAGAAATTAGCCAAATGTAATCTGTTTCATTGTGCTAACTGGCTGCTTTCAATTATAGGTTAGACATATAGCTAAAGAATCTTTTAAAATAATCTTTCCATTATCATTCCATATACATCAATATAATACAATATACTTCACTGGAGCAGTATCAGACCATGTAATCAGAAATTACTCTATAAATAAGGTAAAATTTCAGGGATCACACATACAGAAATAAATCCAAGCTGATATGTTAACTGAAAATAAAGTTCTAATAATGTTTTATTTAGTGCTCCATAGCCTAGCAACAATCCATATTACAACTTGAATCACTAATAGATTTCTTTCTAAAACAATATTAAATATATCTATGTATAGTTTCTTGCCTGATTGTATTAAACCAATCCATGCATGTACCCTCATTTAAAATAAGCTTCAGCTTCAGAAGTTACATGCCTCAAATGCCTTCAATAGTTCATGCCTCAAATTTCAGGACATAAAATTAGTATAATTAATGCTATGCCTTTGAAACTAAGATTTCATTAGTGTCAGTTTACTGTACCATAGCTTTATCAAATACTGTCAGATTTCTTCCTTGCTAAATATACCAACATAATTGTTGATGGGGTAGGGGAGAAGATGTTATGAATGAATGTTATATGTTTTCCCCCTAGTCAAATAGTTTAATCTCTTGTTCTTTTCATGTATTGATCAAATTTCAAATGATCTCTAAAGTGACACCAAATAATAACCAAAATACATAAGATTGTGACAAGAATGAAATTCTGCTTTCTGTTATATAACATATTTATTCATATTTCATATTCATATTAATATTAAAAAAATGCTCAAATAAACATATGCTCAAATATACAAATTACTTGGGATATTGTTACATGTGTTGAAGAGTTAGAGGTCAAAGTTCTTCCAAAGATGTCAGGTCTAATTGCTCCTGTATTATGGAACTCTCTGCTTCTGACATGGCATTTTAAAAAACTGTTAAAATAGTATAATTCTACCAGGTTTAAACTGGAATTTAATGTTTCTGACAGCCATCTAGGGAACTTTTGTTTTTGGCTTTTGTTTTATTCTGTATTTTTATTGCTCAGGATCTATAGATGGAGGTCACTATTAACCTATGAAATGAATGAATGGGAAAAATGTTCACCAACCAATAGATAAACTGTAACAGCAGGAAATACCATCAAGGCACAGAAACAAAAATTAACTCCTTGTTCTTATCTCTTAGTCTAGGACCTATGATGGTAATCAGACTTGTAAACCAGCTATTTATCCTTGAATCTGTATTTGCCAGAATCTGTATTTGAAAATGTATTGTCCAGTATTTACTGAATAAATTAATTTGAAAGGAGACCACGGAGGCTCACGTGCTATGACACTGGGCCTGCTCAGTGCTGAGGTCGGCGGCTTGATTCCCGTGAATGAATAAACTGTGTAGGGATAAGAAAAAAGCCTGCCCTGAATGCCTATCAGCATTCAGGCATTCCGTGGGCAAAGATAACACTATCTGAAAAAAAATTCCTTTCACAGAGGCAGCCAGCCACCTCAGTGATCCCTGGCTAAAACACACCATACATTTAAAAAAAATGAAAGAGAGAAACTTAAAAAATATATAAAAAATTAAAAGCAGATTTTCAGCAAGCTCATCATTTGTGGGTGTAGATGGGGAGCAGAAGAGAAAGAAAATAAATTCATACAATGTATGTGTATATGCTAGTATAAGGTATAAGTTTGCACAGTTAGAAAAAAAAAAAGACTGGTAGAATTGCTTTGGGGCTAATTTCATCATGCTTTTGTTTTTCTAACCTAAATCTGCAACTTTTGCCTTATGTTATACCATTCCAGGCTGTATACATATTTCTTTCATGCCTTTTCAGAATTTTTTCAAAACGTAGAGCTACTTGATGATGTTATCAATCTTTTGCTTATACCAGACGTAAGAGCTATCAGCAAAGCTTCTCATCTACCAGTGTACATACTGTCTTTCAGCACACCATCATTTATCATGCTCCTTGGTGGGCAGATTGGACTGTACCTGCACAGCAGGTAAGATATTTTGTAGGACTGTTTTGTTCTCCTTCTGTGCTGTTATTTCTCCCTTCTGTCTACTAACTAATGATCTCCAGTTCCCTTTTCAAGGAGTTTCTCTCCTTCAATATTCATTATATTGCCCAATTTTTTTTCTCTCAGCAATCTTCACATTTGTGATTAAATAAAATATTTTAAAAAATAATACTGAGTCACTATGATAGAAATTCATGTCGGATAAGAGCACAATAGAGCATTAAGAGGAAAAGAAAATGTTAGAGTAAAAACAAACACATTATTGGGTTGATGGTTAGATTTAGATTTCAGTGGCACATGGGGGACATTTGAAATGAGTGGGCTTAAGACAAAACAGGTAGCATAGCAAAGCAAAAGTTAATAATAGAAAATATAAACCTATTTCTATATTGTAGCATGCATAAAGTTTTTCAAGCTAGTTTCCACAAAATCCTAGGATCTACAAAAATTTGAAAGGTTCCCCAAGGAATTATGTTGTGGTGGGGGAAACCTTTGAATGCACTGGTCTTGGATTTACACTAGCCACCTCCTCTGATCCTTCCTTGATGGTACATTTTCCTTTTTATCAATTGTATTCACCAGGGTTTGTCATCATCATTATTTGCAATGGTCCCTGCAGGAAGTGAGTAGCTGACTTTGGATGATCATCACTCAAGTTATCTGTCTCCTTACATGTGCATGACTTCCTGCCTGTTTCCAGAAAAATTATATAACTATTTTCACATAAAGACTATATATTTCAAAAGCCATTTCTATTTTGTTTAGAAACAAAAGATAAATTATGGTGAATCTTTCTATCCCCTTTCATATTACAGCCCATATTTCTATGTTTTCATGGGCATATTCCAAATTGGTTTGAGCCCTGTAGCCCATTTTTTTGGGTGAATGCCCAAAGGCCATAGCATAGTGGCATTCTTAATCTGGGCAACAGTAGATTCAGCATGAAATTCAGATTATGTATTCTCATAATATTGATTTAATTTTTTTGGAACAGGTTTAGTTTGACTCTTCAGCTAAGACTTATCTGATCTGTTTGCACCTGTTCAGCATAGCCTTTAGAATCACTAAAGAACACAGGATCATCCACAATGATCAGTAGTATTCCTTAGGAGAAGAGAATATATTATTGGTTTGTTGCACAGTTAGCCAGATGTTCAGATTGGATTTGGCATTTTTGTCTACCCTTTGAATCATTTCCAAGGACATGGGATAGGCAAATCTGGATGTTTAATGGTATTACTGATAACGTCGTAGGATGTAAGCTGTTCCAAGTAAAGCTACCTTTTGTAATTGACTGGTGGGGAATTTGTTAATGCCGATGGTGTTCAAGTTGTACTGCAGTTGTTTTGGAACTGGACTCAAGGCACTTATTACTATTAGTACTACCTTTGTTTACTTTTGCCACAATTGTGCTATTTCTGTTTGCAGATTTTGGTATTTTGTTATCTTTTTCAGTTTTTTCTCTTCTATTCTGTTGTCTCCAGATACTGCCATGTCCACTATCCAGACTTTTTTTTTGTCTTTCTTATCAACAATTATTAAGTCTGGAGTGTTATGTGTCAGGTGCTTATCTGTTTGAATTCTACAGTTCCAGAGCTTCTTCATTTTATATGACTTCCTTTATTTTATGGTCCCACAAGTTCTTGCTTGCAGGCAAATGATATTTCTTGCGGATTTTCCAATGCACCATTGCTACAACTGTATCATGTCATTACTTGTAGTCAGTCTGTGCGATCTTCTTCTAGCAGCTTACCAGATGGTCCATTATTTCTTCAGTTTCTTTGCAGTGATTGCATTTACTATCTGTTGCTATCTTCTCAATTCTGGTTTTGTATGCATTTGTTCTTAAGGCTTGATCTAGTCTAGTGCAACCAGAATTAGTCCCTCAGTCTCTTTCTTGAACTTTCCTACTGTTAGCCATTGTCAGGTCTTGTTATTATCTGCTTTCCATGCTATTTTTTTAATGTACTGTAATGCTTTGTCTTCCCATACATCCATTCTGTTGTTTATTTGGTCTTTCTTGTAGGCCAGTTTGGCTTTTCCAGTAGTCAGTAAGCCTTCATGGTATACCAACTTCAGTGCATCTTCTTCACTGTTCTTCAGATGTATTCTGTTGCCCTTGAGTTGGGCTTTAAAATCTTGTTCACTGTCTTGATGTATTTACTTCTAACCTTTTTCTTGACTTCAATGTGCTTGATGTTGTCAGCTTGAAGGATACCCAGGTATTTGTAGTGATCATCTTCATCTAGACTCGATGTTATTTTTGTAGGGCATCTTGATTCCTTCAGTTCTTATTATTTTCCCCAGTTGATGTTGAGTGTGGCACATTTGTCCAAACCAAGCTCCTTTGTTTTTGTTTTTGTTATTAAATTAGAATTGATAAATATTTTTCTAAATATGAATTGTTGGTTACAAATTAGTACAATTGTAGATAGTACAGAAAAATGTATAGTTAATCTGCTGGTATTGCAGCTGTTCTTATGCAAATTTTGCATTTGCAATAAGTAGTGTGTTTTTCATTTTATTAGCAATTTTCTATTTTTAGTGTTTTGACTATTAAGCAGCATTTCCAGGATTTTTTTTCCCCATGGTCTAAATTTTTTTTTTTTAAAAAAACACCTATTCTAGAAAGCACCATGTCCCCAACTTTTCTTTTCCCACTATCATACTGAAATGACATTTCCTTGTTTGTGTATATAATGATATATTGAAATTTTGAACATATATTGAATATACAGTATATTGAAGTGATATATTGAAATTTCCTGAAGCCCTTGTTATACTGTATGATTTCCCTGGAGTGAAATCTTTCTATGTTGAAGCTGTTTGGTCCACTTCATACAAAATGGTTGTTTGTTTTTCTAGAATGAATAACATGAAATGATAATGACAACAAGAAACCACTTGAGTAATAAGCCACTTTAACTTCATCCCAATCCATTGCATTAAAAAGTTTATAGCATAGTTTAAGTGGACAAATCTAATACTATTTGCACAGTTTGCTTCTTTAAAAAAAACCTAACTATGTCTGGGTCTGTTTGGTTTAGGAGATTTCAAGGGTATGGAAATTTTGGACCAAAGTTCCTAATTATCACAGTGTTGGCTTCTGTCACCTGGACCTCACCTGGTCTTGTGCGTAAGAAGTAGTATTGGATGGAGAGAAAGGCAAATGAACATGCATTGGGCAAGGGAAGAGTGAAGCAGAAGTTAGGTGTATGAACCAAGAATTTACTTTCAATACTTGTTCTGTTTGGAAACTAAGACAACTTCTTGTTTGCATTCATTATGGTCACTGTACTTATTAAACGTTCTTCTTGTATTGTATTATTTATTGTATAGATAACCAACTTTTCTGTAGTTGGAATCATGAGTCTCTTCCAATGGTTGTTCCCAAGCTTTTTCAGTGTTCGACCTAATTTGAACCTCTACAACTTCTGTTGTGATTTGATTCCCATCTTCTCCAGGGATGAAGTACAGATACTAATAAGCACAAGTATATGTGACCTTTTTTCCTCTCATTTACTATCTGGCTTTACTTCTACATTGACCCCAAACTAAATGAAGTGCTCACTTTGCAACAAACATAGAAATTCAGCATTAGACTGGCAACTTTAAGAAATGAATAGTAAGCTTGCCAGCCCTACCATGGACTGCAATAACATTGGCATACCTGCTGTGTAATTTTCCCATTGACAAAAGCAAGCACTTTAAGCAAGCATTTCATTAAAAGTGGCAATGTTTCAGTCAGTATTTCAAGATTTAAAGTTCTGTTCCCCTTAATTCTTTTTACTGGTTGGTACTCAGTAAAACTTCCTTTTTTGCAGGAATAAAGTATAATTTAATCCTCTTAAATTTTTGATATATTTCACTCATGTTACATTCCGATCACAATTTTACTTAATCAGCATAATCTCTAGTTTTATTCTCTCTTTGCCTTATCTAATATTAAAATTACCTGTGAAAGTAGACTCTTTGAACGTTATGCTTCTCTCTATTTATTCTCATCCTGTTCTGGAAAATATACATTGCAGCATTTAGAATTGAGTTTGATATCACACTGATATAATAATAACATACTTTGGAATTCAAGCAGGCATCGAAATAATTTGTTCTATAGCATTCCTTAAATTGAATTTTTAACCCAACAAAAGATTGGAGTAAAAAAAATGGAGAGTCCTAAACATTTATATGCATAACTCATTCCAATTCAAAATAACAATGGCTAGAAATATAATTTCATGTCCCTCTAAACCTGTTTGTACTTTACTTCATTATAGAAAACATGAAATAACTGATAATAATTGTAAGAGCCATGATTTTATCAAATGTAAATAATTTTGGCAAGCAGCTGCAAACAAAATTGCAACATGCATAAAGCTGGAAGCATCTACAGAAAACCAAGATTTTATCAAAAGTACAAAATAGAAGTGGTTTCACAGTGCAATCTTCACTCCGTAACTATTTTCATGTAATATTGCCACAAAAATATCCCAGTGACAGATATGCAGCCATTTGCATGACCTTTGCATGCAGCCATTTGTATGACCAGGGTAGACTATTTTCTTTCTCAGCTTATTGGACCAAGATCTCCGTGTTGAGGCCATTGAAGCCTGTGATTTTCTTTGTCTGTCAACAACGCATGTGAACTGAGGCTCATGTTTTGCTCCATTTATCACCAAATCTTAGCATTTCAGGATCTAAGAAATTTGGTGTAAATGGCTCCTTCCCTCACAGTCTTTCGAATCCACTCAAATAAACTTATAATAAAATTAATCTAGGTACATTTTGTTGCATCCATCACATCCTTGGGCATGCTCATCATAATATGCAATAGGAACATCTGTAGTGCCAGGTATGGCCAAATCAAACAAGCCAATAAAACAAGTTACTCCTTTCCCCTTTGATAGTTTTAGGAAGGAGTAAATTAAGATAGTAACAAATTCACAAGAAGAATATCTATATACTTTTCAAAAGTGTTGGCTAAAACCCAAATAATTAGCTAGGAGAGAAGAAAACTTGTCCCAAACGAAGTTTATTGGACTGCTTTTAAGGGCAGTCATCTTCCTCCCTTCAGCTTGCATATTCACTTGGCTGTCCATATGATCCCTGCACTGTCTTTTTAAGAAAAGGGAGGAAGAAAGACCCTCTGCCCCCCCAAAAAGACTGCATATAATAGCATGGTTGTAAATAATAATATGACTGCCCCAGGAAACACACATCTTTACACTTGTATGCAAACTGTAGTTTGGCAACTATGTCAGCAATATTCCCATGATAAAACTTTGTTTGCTTTGATGAATTGAAAAGGGGTAGGAGGATGAAATTATCACTATGTCAAGCAATGCATTTTTAATTTCCATCTCTGCCCCTACAAATCTCAAAGTACAAAACTGAACAGATTGAAAAATCACACTATCAGATTTACTTGGAAAGGGGCCAAGTCTAGAATTAAACAGATAGTACTGCATTGTTTGTAAGAAAGGGTGTTCTTTTTTTTAAAAAAAATTATATCAATATGCCCTAAAATGAAACTTTGTAAATGGTTTAAAAAAATTAAGATGCAACTAAATGGCTACAAAGGAAAGAAAATATACATTGTATGACAAAATAAAAATGACTGTTCTTCTAACTCATTTTGATAAAATTGCAGATCAGGAAATAAAATAGTTTCTGTTTCTAGAAAATCTACATTCAAATGGGCATCAGTGAGAAAAGTATTTTTCCCCCTTTATGTTCAAGTGGTAATTCATTCAGAATACATGCTTTCCACCAATAATTTAAGCAAATTGAAAATTTTGAAAATTCAAAATTAAAGTTTCATAAGATTCAAGCAAAGTCAACACATAGTTTGAAGCATAAAGAACAATTATGTAAAGCTCAGTATGGAATGGCATAGTATGGTAAACACAAAGCAGAGAAATAGACGGAATGTAGGGCAGTTGGTTGTATTTTTTAAAGACCATTAAACCACCCTTTAGAGCCAAACTAGCACAAGACATTTTCCATCACATAAATTTTGGAACAAAATGAAAATAAATCCATTATGGAATAACAACAGTGCAGCAGCTCAAAGAAAGAAATATTAAATAGCAAGAAAGCCGCACTATACCAATAATTAACCCAGAACATTATAATTAAAATACATAAGTCAACACCAATACCAATCAATGAATAATAGTAAAATAACATATCAGGTTATAAAATCAGAACAAAATATTTATTTGAGGATTTGCAGTACTAAGATCATAAAACTTGCTGCAAAATGCAGAACATGTACATTTTCTGTCATTGAGCATTGAGATTATTTAGTACATTCTCCTATCACAACCCTTTCCTATCATATTCATCCCCAAATAATAGAAATTTAATTACTATTATTTAGCAGTAGTATTCTGGTATTTTCAAATTACTGAAAGCTTTTCACTGCTCATCCAAATAAATTGCTACTGTATTCATATTCACCGCTACTTTGGCTGTATGGATAAAAAATTAAATAGGATGACAAAATACACTGTAAATAAATTTTCCAAAGTTGCCAAGAAGAATTTAAAAATGCTAATAAAATGTAAGTGTATGCAAAGTTATATATTTGAAGATTACCCAGATTTCACATATACACTAATGGACTACTATAAACAAGAATGGCCTGAAAATAAAACTGCCAATATTTGTCTTTACAGAAATCTTTATGATAAGGTCTTTACAGATTAGGGTATTGTGGTTATCTGGCCTGGTGTTAATCCCTGCTTATTTAGCTGTTGGTTGCTGGAGATGTATTCTGAGCTTTTTTTTTTTTCTTTCATGGGTTTTTGTTCTCTCTTTTGAATGATGAGCATATGGTTCATTCCTATGTCCCCACAGATGGTTGATTTGCCCAAATGTCAAGCTTCCAGGAATTTTCTAGTATTTCTGGATTTGACTTGATCTAGGATGCACAATTTCCCAGTTGAAATTGAGATTGAATGGACACAACCCAGATAAGCAGTGGTTAACACCAGACAAACAGTCAAGAAGAAAATGATGCCCTAATCAAGCAACTTCCAAAGGTAATAACCACACCTCTTCCAGCACTGGCAGGATAAGTATATTAACAGGGAGTGAACTTCACACTCACTAGCATTGATGCTGTTACTGATGAATATGTCTCAAGCAACAAACAAGCTCTGAGAGCATGTAAGACTATACAAATTTGAAGGCCAGTTTCTCATTGATTGGAATAAAAATAATAGAATAGAATAGAATAGAATAGAATAGAATAGAATAGAATAGAATAGAATAGAATAGCTTTATTGGACAGGTGTGATTGGTTATACAAGGAATTTGTCTTTGGTGCATAAGCTCTCAGTGTATATAAAATACATTCATCAAGAATCATAAGATGCAACACTTACTGATAGTCATAGATACTAAATAAGCAATCAAAATCATACTAGGAAAACAATATAATTGTAAGGATACAGCAACAAGGTTATAGTCATAAGTAGAAGGAGATAGGTAATAGGAAGGATGAGAAGAATAATATTAATACATTCTTAGTAAATAGTTTGACAATGTTGTGGAAATTAATTGTTTAGCTGAGTGATGGCATGTGAGGAAAAACTGCCCTTTTGTCTAGTTGTTCTGGTGTGCAGTGCCCTATAGCATTGTTTTGAGGATAGACGTTGAAACAATTTATGTCCAGGATGTGAAGTGTCTGTAGATATTTTCACAGCCCTCTTTTTGACTCGTGCAGTATACAGGTCCTCAATGGAAGGCAGGTTGGTAGCAATTGTTTTTTCTGCAGTTCTAATTATCTGTTGAAGTCTGTGTCTGTCTGTATCTGCTGCTATTTATGTGGTCTTGGGGGGAAAAAAGATACTCCAGAATAATATAGGCTTCCATATTCAGTCTGTATAGGGAAAAATAAAGAAGGATGATTTTTCATGTGATGCAAGCATTTAAATTCTTTAAAGCAAAGGAATTATCTCAACTGTTAAACATCTCACTTTGAATCTTATTTAGTGAGCAAGTTTCTTGCAAGTTTTTATATCCTGTTCCTGTTATGCCTAAACTACCATCTTTATGCCTGCTTAATCGAATCAAGCAGTGTCCATCATTGACCCTGTCATGAGGAATACTGGCTTCCAAAGAACTTTATTTATTTATTTATTTATTTATTTATTTGATTTGCCAATTGTTTACAAGATAATAAGTATAAATGTATACATAGTTGTGAATACATGAAATGGGTACATATAAGAAAAATAAAAGAATAAGAGAAACAATAGGACAGGGACGGTAGGCACGTTGGTGCGCTTATGCACGCCCCCTACAGACCTCTTAGGAAAGGGGTGAGGTCAATAGTAGACAGTCTAAGGTTAAAGTTTTTGGGGTTTGGGGAAGAAACTAGAGTCGGGTAGAGTATTCCAGACATTGACCACTCTATTGCTGAAGTCGTATTTCCTGCAATCAAGTTTGGTGCGGTTTACTTTGAGTTTGTATCTATTGTGTGCTCTTGTGTTGTTATGGTTGAAGCTGAAGTATTCATTGACAGGTAGGACATTGCAATGTATGATTTTATATACCATGCTTAAGTCAGACCGAAGACGGCGTAATTCAAGGTTTTCAAGTTCTAGAATTTCAAGTCTGGTGGCATAAGGTATTCTACAACGAGTAGAGGAGTGGAGAACTCTTCTTGTGAAATATTTCTGGACTTTCTCAATTGTGCTAATATCAGATACGTAGTGTGGGTTCCAGACTGATGAACTGTATTCGAGTATTGGTCTAGCAAATGTTTTGTATGCTCTGGTTAGTAGTGTGATATTACCAGAGAAAAAGCTACGTAGGATTAGGTTAACAACTCTTAATGCCTTTTTGGCTATGTAGTTGCAGTGGGCTCTAGCACTTAGATCATTAGAGGTGAGTATTCCAAGGTCCTTTACAGAGCTTGAGTCATCAACAAGATCTTGACTATTCAGCTTGTATTTTATTTTCTGATTTTTTTTGCCAATATGTAAGACAGAGCATTTATTTGTTGAGATTTGAAGTTGCCATTTGTTTGACCACTCTGATACATAGTCAAGATCTTTTTGTAGGGTAGCAGTATTGTCTGTGGTATTGAACAGCTTTACATCATCAGCGAAGAGAACGCAATTGTTCTTAATATGATCACAGAGGTCGTTTATGTAGAGTATGAAGAGAGTTGGTCCTAGAACACTGCCTTGGGGAACACCACTATTGACAGGTACTGGATTTGATAGTACGCTCCCGATTTTGACCATTTGTTGTCTGTTTGACAGGAATGCTTCTATCCAGTTATTCAGTTGTCCAGAGATACCATAGGATTTTATTTTTAGGAGTAGTTTGTCGTGTACCACTGAATCAAAGGCTTTACAGAAGTCTATGTAGATTGCATCTATTGCTTTGCCCTGGTCGAGTTGTGTCGTCCATATGTTTTTGCAGTGTAAGAGTTGCAGATTACAGGATAGTTTTTTTCTGAAACCAAATTGTTTATTGGAGAGTAGGTTATTTGTCTCTAAGTGAAGGATGATGGATTGGTTAATAATTGATTCCATGACTTTACAGGTGACGCAGCATAAGGAGATTGGCCTGTAATTTTCAACTAGGCTTGGGTCTCCTTTTTGAAGATGGGGATGACTGTGGCTTGTGACCATAGGTTAGGCAAGGAGCTGGTTCTGAAAGATTTTTCAAAGATTATGCTTAGAGGTTTGGCTATGGCAGTGGATAGCTTTCTTAAGAAGTAGGCACATATTCCATCCGGTCCAATAGATAGAGATGGTTTTAGGTTGCGTAGTGCTTTTTCAACATTGTCTTCTGTGAAATCGATATGTATTAGATCATTGTTGTTATCTGTGGTACGGCTAGGAAATACTGGGCATGATCCATTGCTGTTTACAAATACTGAGCCAAGAATGTGTTAAAGATGTTGGCTTTAATGGTGTCGTCGTTGCAGTCTTTACCATCAGGTCCTATCAAGGGAGGGATGGACCTTGAGTCTTTTAGTTTGTTGTTTACAAAAATGTAAAAAGCACGGGTGGAATTGGTGCTTAGAAGGTTTTCCTCTTGTTTAATGTGATAATTGGTGCATTCGGTCTTTATCTGGTGGCATAAATTTTTGTATCGGTTTTTGAAATTGGCAACGTGACCAGATTTGTTTTTCCGCCAGAGTGATCTCTTTTTGGATTGAAGTTTCCTTATTGATATGGGTAATCTGCTTTTTTGTTTTGTTTTGGGAGTTGTTGTTGGTACATATAGTTTGATGACTCTTTTGACTTCAAGTAAAAATATGTTGTAATGGTCTTCAACAGTATTGCATCCAGTGAATAGAGATTGCCAATCAAGGGATGAGAGATCGTTGTGTATAAGATCATAGTTGCCTTTTTTGAAGTTACAATTGGGAATTACATCATTGTGGTGATTTTTGTGTGGACGTATGTTGAGACAAAAGTCAATCATATTGTGGTCGCTACTGGAAAAGGGTTCTTTAGTTTGTATTCCGTAAATTAAATTCAAACTATTGCAGAAGATGAGATCGAGGCAGTTGTTTAGTCTAGTGTTGTTGGTTACTAGTTGTTCCAGTCCCAGATTTGTAGTAGCATTGTAGAAGGTTGTGTGTATGATTTCAGTTGTACAATCATTTAGGGTCCAGTCAATATGAGGTAGATTGAAATCACCAAGAAAGATAAAAGGGTATGGGCAGGATGCAGCCCATGTTAGTAATGTATTTAGCTTGTTTACATGTTCGATGTCATAATCAGGTGCTCTGTAACATAGTAAGAATCGAATTGTGATATTTAAGGATAGTTCACAGATGATGGTCTCAGGAAGAGCAAGCTCCTGGGTAACTTGGATATTTTTTAGATATAAGGATTTTTTATAGAAGATAGCAACACCACCTCCTCGACGATTTTCACGATCTGATCGGTAAACATGATAGTCTCTTACTGTGGTAATGGAGTCGGGGAGAGATGCATTGAGCCATGTTTCACAGACAAATATAATGTCAAAGTTAGCCATATTTAGGAGGATGAGAAATTCAGGTATTTTATTCACGAGGCTTCTTGCATTGAGTAGTTTGCATTTAAGGCCGGCAGTAGTTGGAATTGAGGTAGTTGGGGGCGTGCGTGCCTAGTCTTGGGTGATGGTGGATCGGTTGAGGTAGGGTTGTGGTTGAGGGTAAAAGCTGAGTATTGGGTTGCGTGGCTTACTTTTGATACAGTCAGCATGGTAGTCAATGTACAGGTCCTTCTCTCCATTGTCTAGACGGTTTTTTGAGTTCAATGCGGAGTACACGGGAGCGGGCACGTTGCTGTATGGTTAGGTCAGGGCGGCAACGGAGGTTCTTATGGTTGGTGTTGGTTTTGGCGAGTGAGTTTATAGTATAAATGAATTTACGTTTGCTTGTTTCATTTTTGCAAATGACTCTGCACAGGCGTGGGGCTACAGAGCCGTCACTGTTACTGAGCTCTCGGCCAATGCGTGAAATGTCAAGTATTTCATCAGCGGAGATGGTTGATGCTTGATAATCCCTGATGATGTTTCGGACAGTTGTGATGTCATCATTGTTATTGGTGACCTCTAGACCAAATAAGATGGCGTTTGGACGTTTCCGTTCACGCTCAACAGCTTCTCTGATGAGGATTGGGATATCAATATTTGTCTGGGTTGTGTTTATTTGTGGATTGGGTTTTGGATTGGGTTGTGGTTGTTGGGTAGAGATGTGGTTTGTAGCTATTGGAAGTTCAAGTTTTTGCGTTGTTTCTTTTTTTTTCAAGGTTGGATATTCTTTCTTTTATGGCGTCCAGGGATGCTACTATGGTTTCAATGGTATCAATTCTTTCCAACAGATCCAGTTTGGGTTTGCATGCGTCCAGGGATGCTACTATGGTTTCAATGGTATCAATTCTTTCCAACAGATCCAGTTTGGGTTTGCATGAATTGCAGTAATATGGAAACTCATTGGATGATTCCAGGTATTGAATAAATTGCTCGGTTAATCCCAAGCAGTCATGATGAGTGTATTTCTTACACAGAGAACATTTGATGGAGTTTTCATTATCCTTTAGATTTTTGTAGCATTTAAGGCATGTGCAGGAGTCTTGTGGATCATTGGTGGGGATTATGTTCTCTGTAGGTAGTGCTTTGGCATAGGATTTTTTTTGTCATGGTAGGTTTGTTAAGATGGTACGTTGATTAAATTAATTAATGGAACAATATCACACCAATCAATCATCAATTGCAGTAATCTCTCTAGTCAGATAATATTTCTGGGCAACAATCAGCCTAATCAATTAAATATTCTAAACACTAATCAATTAATTACACTAATCATTAATCACACTGTTCATTTAAATTCACTAAATCATTGATTTTACTATTCGATTAAAATTACATGCATATTGATCTTTTCAACTAGTCAGTAATAACACTATTTGCACTAAACACTCTAGTCACACTAATCAATTAGGACCATAAATCAATTGAACCATTAATAAAATATTTTATAGAAATTGATTATCTAACCGTAGATATAGGTGATGAGGTAGAAAAGTTGTAAGTTTTGAGGTATTGAGTTAATCAGTGTTTGATTAAAGTAATGAGCTAGTATTAAGAGTCTGCAAGGAAAGGGTTAATGCTGTTGTTGACTGAGAGGAAATTGTTGCTCTTTGTAATAGTAGATTGCTATTACTCTGTAAACAAGACTGTAATACGATGCTCAAAGGGTTTTTGAAACAGTGAAAAACTTTCCTAAGCTGTTCAAATTGAGTAGTAGGAGAAAATACAGTCACGTGGCTTGGGTTTACTTATCCGATTTGTCATTTACTTCCAACTAAATCTGGTAGTAATGCCAGAGTTAATCGCAGCTATTTTCCTTCTTAGAGTTCGACTTTCCAAGGAAAATTCCACTGCAGGAATTGGAGTGATTTTCTACTAGGATTGATCTTGGTGAGGTAGATGTGGAAGGCATGTGGTTTCTTATTGTTTGAAGTGGTTCATAATATCTACTATCCAGTTTTAATGGCTTATTTAATAACATATACAAGGGACACAATGCTATATAAGTAACATAAGAATATCCAAGTTCTGCTATGCTTTCTCAATTCTATTTTCTTGACTAATTGGCTGTTTTCTGGGATTACCAAACAATAGTTTCTTTGTCCTTGTAGATTGTCCTTGTAGATCCCATAACTTCTGAGGGCAAGCTGTTCCATTGGTTGATTGTTCTCACTGTCAGAAAGTTTGTCAGAAAGTTTCTCCTTATTTGCAGGTTAAATCTCTCCTTGTTCAGTTTCCATCCATTATTCTTTGTCTGGCCTAAAGGTGCTTTAGAAAATAGCTTGATCCCTTCCTCTCTGTGGCACCCCCTCAAATATTGGAACAGTGCTATCATGTCTCCCCTGGTCCTTCTCTTCACTAGACTAGCCAAGCCCAGTTCCTGTAACCGTTCTTCATATGTTTTAGTCTCCGGTCCCTCAATCATCCCGTTTGCTCTTCTCTGTACTTTTCTAGCGTCTCAACATCTTTTTTGCAATGTGGTGAACAAAACTGGATGCAGTACTTTAGGTGTGGTCTTATTAGTACCTCCCTTGATCTTGATTGTATCCCTCTGTTAATACAATTTAGGATTGCATTAGCTTTTTTGGCTGCTGCTGCACACTGCTGGCTCACATTTAGCTGGTTGTTCACTAAGACTCCAAGATCCCTCTCACCGTTACTGCTATTGAGCCTGGTTTCACCCAGTCTGTATGTGTACTTTTGGTTTTTCTTGCCTAAGTGTAGGACTTTACTTTTCTCTACATTGAATTTCATTTTGTTAGATATGGCCTAGTGTTCAAATCAAAGCTTTAAAGTCATTAAAAAGTCATCAAGGATGGTCTATGATTCTAAATGTTAGGAAAATGCGTCCCTTTACTCACTAGCCTTGGTTTTAACAAAGCTTGCTTTTTCCCATGCTGATTGGATCTTTAGGGGTGAGAAATAAATCTATTGGTGTTATGAAAATATTCTTCAAGTCAGCATGCATATATTTATTTTAATACGAGTGCGGCAAACCTACATGCCACATCAGTTCTCATAGTTTGTTTCTTAAAAAAAATATCCCCTCAAATACATTCTAAAGCATACCATGAATGGAAATAACTGACTTTTCCTTCATTTCCACCTTATCAGAGAATCAGCAAAATTTGGGAAATATAGCTCCCACATTAGTAAATAAAATTACATTTGTTCCTATACAATAAAAAAATAATCTCTTACAGCATTCTTGAATAGATAGGTTTGATCCAGCCACCTGGTGGCACTGTTGATTAAATTTGAAAAGAAAAATAAATTTCACTCACAAGTAAGATGAGCTTAGCTCCTCAGAATTAAATTGGTCCCATGGCTGCCTGTGAATCCTGTTGCTGCTCTTTCTTGAGGGATAATGAGCAAGTCTAAGTGAAAAAAAATGATGCTGAAGGTTACTTTAGAAGTATATATTTAACATAGAAAACTGACATAGGAAACAAAAGCACAATGTGGCAATTTAAAAATATGAATGCAGTGGAAAAGAATTGCAAATATTGACAGATTGACTTTTTCCAGAACAAAAGAGACAGCTGAAAAGATAAGGTGCCAAAAATGTCAGGTTTGGTTTTTTTTCCCCCATCCTCCAGAGATTAACACAAAAGATTGAATTACCAAATGAGACCTGAGTTTGCTTTTTTAGTACATTTGACAGGTCATACAGCCCTGAGGGGAAAACATTCGCATTTCTGCCTTGGCTCCATATAATGAACATAGGAACATTTCCATGTCCAAGGTGCATTTCTCCTTAGAAGTAACTAGAGGATGTCTCTGAATTTGTTGTGGTCTCCATGAAGGAATTTCAGTTGCAAGAAAGAGGAAAAACATAAACAAATATATACACTTTCAAGTGCATATTTTATCTATATTTTAAAATATAGATACAAGATATTTAGCACTGAAAAATGCTAAATATGGTATGTGTATCACTTTGTGTTCATTGAAGATCTCTTTGTAGCTAAAGCATGATTCAGAGAAAACCGTTGTCCTTTTGTATGCATCGTCTAGATGTGGCCTTGTGAAACAAAAGGTAGAATTTTTGTAAAACAGTTATAGTGGAGTTCAGAATCTCCATTTTAACAGTATAGTTTGAATAGTTTGTTTATCCCAAGAGGAAATATTCTTGATGAAGATATTCAAAAATCAAAACTAGCATAGCATGAATTCTCAAACCACAATATTTTGATAAAATGACAATTTATTTTTCAGCTTCAGAAATTTGTCAATAATGGACAGGCAAATCTATTCAATTGGTTTTGCTTAGTTTCTATTTTTCTCAAATTGACCTCTTTCAGAGAGGTTTTGAAAAAGTAGCTTTCAAGGTAGAGTTATAAAGGTTGTAGTTCCTCAGACATTTTTAAAAGTAGCTTCGATTTCACAAAAGCATCACATAGGAAAACATTATAAACCTCACAAATAAGACATAATAGAAATAAATATCAGATATGACAGGATAGAAATATCACCCAATGTCCCTTCATATTCATGTCCCTTAAATATGTTTTACGCTAATATATTTTATATTATTATGTTTCTTTATAAGGCTGCAAAAGAAATATGCTATATGAGTAATATTAAATATATGCTGACTTAAGAAAGGATGCAAGGATTCATGAAGTATATGTGAAATTAACAATGTGAAATTAACAGTATAATTAAAGTGTCACAGCTCGTTTTGACTCTTGCTTATTGCAACATGAAAAGGAAGAAGAGGATGTACTTTGAAGGGAATGGCTTTGAAGGGAATGGCTTTAAAGACATTAAAGACATGTTTTGTTCAAAGATGATTCTAGGTTTAATGTTTGGATCTTGAAGTAAATCTAGAGAAAACTCTTAGCTCAAAATTTGGATAATTGTTACAAGCATTCACATTGAATGCTGAATTACCTGCCCTATTAAACTGACAAGGTAGAAGGGAAATTAGCTCAACACAATGTGTGAGTTCTATATTAAATAATATCAAAGCATAGAATGTGAATGAAGAAATAGACAAATAATTAAATAACTGCCAATAAATTCAGTGTGTTTTGAATTCCTATTTGGCTAACTAAAGATAAAGAAAACTAATTGGGAAACATGAACATACATGAAATATCCATGTCTGGTTGATCTTCATATGCACAGGCTGAAGATATGAAACAATTTCTGTGATTACATTAAACTGAATATGGTATTAATGTTCTTGTGACTGGGAAACCTACATATAGGTTATGTAGTAGATACTAGACACTTAATCCAATACACAGAATTAAAAACAACTAAAACTTTATATTACAATGAATTTCTTTTTTTGCATAGAGAGATTACTTACTACACTACAAGTCAATTCCAGATGGGGATCCAAAATTGATTCCTTAATATTTGACTGGCATACTGTCCTTAACCTTGAATCCAAAGCTGTTCTTGGTTTGTAGATGTAGAAAGCACTCTTTTATTTATATATCAGCAAGACCTGGTCTTTGTTTTATTTTTCACTGTTTTTTTTTATTGAGGGCTTTGACAGAGAGTGGCTTTGCATGGTTTCCTCTTTTTTATTTTACATAATGATACAACAACCAACAAGTTTGGAAATCTTAAATTTGTTCTATCTTTTGCAGAGTTAAATTTATTTTTAGTACATTCTTTTCAGTAATATAATTGCTGCAGATCTCTATGATACCAGGTTGCATTTCTGGTTTTATAATTGCTAAAGCACCTTGCAAATGCTAGTAAAAATCTTTTTATTGAAATGGGTACTTTATTACAAAGATAATTTCTTTTTCCCAAAATGAAATGTATACATTTAAAGTGCAAGCTCAATGCATGCTGAAGATCTCCTGCAAGACACTCCTGAGATTTTCAATTCTCAATTATTGCAGAGGGCATAGAAGACATTCAGTGTACTGGGAGATCAAGGCCTTTGTTGCTCCCTAAATGCTTCCATTAGGCTTGTGAGACATAAACTGCAGAAAATTGCTGCCCAGTCCTAGCACAGTAAAATTGCTGTGGTGCAGCTAAAGACATTCCAGAAAAAGAACACGGTGACCTATTCAAAACATAGAGAATTTCTCTTCTCTTCCCCTTCCCCTTTCTCTTTTCTTCATTCTCAAGCATTTTTCTAAGATTTTAGTTATGCACAACTTACAATTTTCTTACCTTACCATTTTAAAACTTTATTCCTACTAAATACCATCAAAATATTTTGAAGAAATTTATTTATTCCTTTTCCAAGCTGGAACACTTTTTCAAACCTCAACTCAGTGCACCTGAGCTTATCTCTATATTACCACTCAAAAGCCCTCCTTTCTCCTTTCATTTTGTGAACTGCACAACAACTGTTACATTTCATCTAAAAGGGTAGCTAAGAAAAAACTGGAACTAAAATAGAAACATCTCTACCAAAATTATTGTATCAGCTGAAAAGTCACATTTCTGTGAGTTCTCTTGAGGAACTCATTCTTCTCTTCTTATAAAACAGAAGAAAGGCCATAGAAGCTTGGTCTGTTAATTCTTGCTTTTAGACAGCATGGGGAAAATAATTAGAAATTTATCCAGTCAAAATATGTTTATTTCAAATTCCCTGAATATACAAGAAAGTTTTAAATGTATGATAATACAAATATACTTCATTACTATATAATGCAAATATACAAAGACAGAAAAAGATTGCTGTTAAGAAATTTCAAGTTCAAAATATAACCAAAGAATATTATCTTCTGAAAATTATAGTTTTTGTTGAACAACTATATTTATACTTGACTTATACTTGATTTATCTTTACTTTAAGAAAAAACTGGAACTAAAATAGAAACATCTCTACCAAAATTATTGTATCAGCTGAAAAGTCACATTTCTGTGAGTTCTCTTGAGGAACTCATTCTTCTCTTCTTATAAAACAGAAGAAAGGCCATAGAAGCTTGGTCTGTTAATTCTTGCTTTTAGACAGCATGGGGAAAATAATTAGAAATTTATCCAGTCAAAATATGTTTATTTCAAATTCCCTGAATATACAAGAAAGTTTTAAATGTATGATAATACAAATATACTTCATTACTATATAATGCAAATATACAAAGACAGAAAAAGATTGCTGTTTAGAAATTTCAAGTTCAAAATATAACCAAAGAATATTATCTTCTGAAAATTATAGTTTTTGTTGAACAACTATATTTATACTTGACTTATACTTGATTTATCTTTACTTGAAAAAAATTGGTAAAGGTAAGACATTGTAAAAACATGAGTCATAGTTAAGGTGCTGGGAACTACAAATTTTAGTTCTGCTTTAGGCAGGATTAAATACACTTTGAAGTTAATACATTTCTAACATTTCAAGCAGTCAATAATCATTTATTAAATCATTTACATTTATTGATTCATATATTTGATAGCATGAAATTCAAGAGACATTATTCTTGCTTATACTTCTATGGAATCTTTTATTAAACTTTCTGTTTATGCTTTCATATGTTTTATTTTAATCATATACCATTTTAATTGCATTCAGCAATCAACATTCAATTTGTAGTCACACAAACACACACACACTCACACACACATATTTCAATGATCTATTTATTGTTCTCTAAATCTTGTTTTCTCTAAATCAGCAAACATACAATAAACCTTTCTCCTTCAATTCAGATATTTGTCAATGAAAAGCAAAAGAGTACCTGGAATAAAATAATAGCTTCTCGGATATTGTACAACATTACCTTTTGAACTCTTTCAATTCAACTTATGCAGAATAATTTCCCTGATTCACTTAACAAATTAAATTTCCTTTGCTTCACTCACAGAAAAAAATCAGAATATTGTTATAAATATCAGGCATGATTCCATCTTCACCAACATGTAAAGGCACACACCCATTCCATAAACAAATGTATACATGCATTAATATATCTCAAGTTACATAATTTATAGTTGCAAATTTACTGTTTTTCAAGAATCTCACAGTATGTATTACTTTCTTTTACCTCTGTTATATTGGACATTACCTTTTATATTATCTAATATAATTCTTTTTTTCTAGTATTCTGTAAAAATATCTTTTCATTCTATTCCAAGCAGGTTTCATATCATCATTAATTATCTCTGCTTTTCATTTATTCAATACTCTCTTCTAATACTTTTTCATGTAGGTTTCATGTTTTCTCTTTCTTTAGTTTTTCTAAAGTCACCCTAGTTTCTTTCATTTCTTAACACTTAAATCAGTGTTTTCCCCAAATAATCACTCTTGATATTATTAAAATATGCCTGTTTCATATTCCCCACCGCTTATCACTCTTGTGTCTTTTGTTAATTTTCTGAATACTTCATGATAAACTATCAAGTTATGATCATAATATGTTATTCATTCCTTTTGCATTTGCAGCTGAACACATTTAAACCATGTAGAGAATGCTTCTTTTTCTCCTCTTGCACCTAAGGAGTTTTCTTAGACATGTGGATTGTGCAGAGAGTGGTGTACAAGTTCAAACAATTCTGGTACCACTAAAAATCTCCCTCTGAATGTACCAAAAAAATGGAGTATAGGGAGCAATCTACTTCTTGATTTTTTTTCAGTTTGAAGGGCTCAATTCATTCTCGCTTGGTTACAGTCTAAAGATATTCTTACATTCCATGTTCAAATCTTCTCCACCAAATTTATTTATTTATTTAAGTACTTATCAAATTAATTTGACCACTCATCTCGCAAAAAAAGTGAACCTGGGCAGCATATAAAAAGATATAAAAGTAATAAACACATCAAAAACAGTCATTATTTCAAGACTTCACAAATCCCCTGGAACCTCCAAGTCTGATGACATAGCCAGATCTTGAGAGACTTCTGAGAAAATAAGTAGAATGGAGCTAACTTCATTGGAGTGGGGGTGTAGAATGTTTCATAAGGCCAGGTACCACAACAAAGAAATCTTGCCTCTTGAGATCTGCCAAACGTAGTTCCATTAATGTTCAACATCACACTTACAAGACAACTGCATTTGTTCTCTCGAGGCTGTTTCCAAACTTAAAAAAAGGAGGACTTACATTTCAACTAAATACTTACTAGTTGTTTTTTGCTTCTACTTTTCAATGTCAAATAAAGTAAGAAAGCATCAGAACATTTTCACCATGCTAATGTTTACAATACCCATGGTAGATTAAAAACTTACAGAAATAAAATAATGAGGACCATATATGAGGTGATTTTTATCTGATCTCAGACTTGAGTGTATTTTAGTTGTCTTGTTGAACTCAGTCAGAGAGAAGCAGCATATAATCTCTCTTAGGTCCACAAGAGGATTCTCTGTCAGTTTGAAAGCAGTTCTGTGTTTCTTTGATCTCACAGCAGCAGGGTGGAGAGATAAGTGATTTATTTCTTATATGAAGTATATTTTTTATCTGGAGTATATCTGAAACTGCAGTGAAGCTGCTTTTTTATATATATAGTATGTTAAATTACCATAACTGCAGAAGTTATGACAGAACCACTTCTACATTGGGTGGGCAACAGATGGCAACTCCCAGGAATCTTTGGCCAGCCTAGAGAGCCCATCACAAGGAATGGTGGCTTTGACAGGTTTATAGCATAAATACTATAAATTCTTAGACAAAATAAACACATAAATATAACATCTAGGAAATATGGGGACGAGGAAATGTTACCAGTTTATTTTCTCTTCTATGGATTTAGAGATAAAGTGGGCTGCACCTGTTTGGCATTTCTTGCTCCTTGTTATCAACAAAGTTCTCAAGGTCTATAAAGGTAAACATGGGTGCTAACAGCTTGAATCTTCTTCCCAGGGTTTGGACAGTGGAATTAGTACTGGTGTTTAAGACTCCTTCTTAAACTGTAATTACCTCATAATTATTTTAAAAATGATTTACAGCAACAAATTTTTATCTTGATTTTATTTTATTTTTTCAGAAGCTTGAAATGTTATATGAGTATATGAGATTTGTACTTCACAATGTTTAAGTAAGAGTATTTGAACAGGGTAAATTTAATCAACTCACATGTATCTGGAATTAACTGTGTATTTTAAAAACAAGGAGAGTGTCTGATATTAAAGCTATTCAAATACAGGAAAATGTTATTGGGAGGTTACTATCTTCCTTCAAAGTTTCATTAATATATATTGCATTGATATATCTAGCACAGGATTAAAGTTGTCTTCAAGACCAACTTGAAATATTAGACATAAAAACTTGGACCTCCTGAATGCATTAAGAAGTAACCTGTTATGGTATTAAAAGACAGTTGTTGTGACAACAGATTTGATGCTTTTCTATTTTCTTTTCCCTCCCTACAGAAAGCAGCTTATTTTGCAGAGTTTAATCAACTATTCTCTGCAACCTGTAGGGAAAATACATTCCCACCCACAAGTGAACCAAAATAACATTAAATTCATAATGTTATGAGAATCTTTATAAGAATTAAGCTGAATTAAGTTGTTTTTGCTATTGGAGCTTGCAGCTATTAATGGGAATGGTGGAGTATCTAAGAAAGTAAAAATGAAAAGAAAGAAAAGAAAAAGAAATACTATTTTCACTACAGTGACTGAGATCAACTTACTTCAAATCCCTGTTAAGAATTTATCTTAGCAAAATGCATTGGAAAGCACTCTAATTTTCTCAGGGGTCCAATGAAATTGGCATGCTGAACAGCAGGGAGATCTTTTTCTTCTGCAGATAAACAGCTGATTTTGCCACTAAAGCTGGATCTTTGGTAGCATGCTCCCCAGATTCGAACAGGAGCAAGTAGGAATTCTTCTAAACAACCCTCAGATTACCATGGGAAGAGGAATCTTGATGGTTGCAATTTTCGGTAGAAGCAGCCGGAGGATTGGGTCCCAATCTTTTCTTTTCAGCTGTTTTTTAAATTGTATTTCAGCACATTTTAAAGTTTCTGTTTCATTTTGATTTTCATATTTAACTGTTAATTGATTGGTTGAATGCTGATTTATTTTAACCCCTTGCTGAATTTTAACATGAATCCTTGCATCTTTTTACTGCTTTAATTTGGTGTTGCAAATCACTTTTTCACCATATGGAAGTTGACAGTGATCCCCTGGGTAGTGAAATTGATCTGAACTGATTTACATTTATATCAGATTGTCACCAGAAGGATTTTGTATTCTGTTAATTTTTAAAGTTCTGGTTTTATTTTTTTTAATCTCTGATGGGAATTTCCCTTCTTTCTATTCCCTTTTTATTGTGGGAAATATTGTCTCAATTTTTTATGTGCTCATTCTGTTATGGTACATCTACTTCTCCTGTTCTTAAGAGGCTGATTGAAGTCTTCTAGACAATTGTTAGACTATCAATTTAGTATAAGTCTTGAAAAAGGAAAAACACATTGAGTTCTGGGTTCATGTAAACTGTGATTTAGGTAGTTAGGTATATCTGTCCATGTTGCTTGTTGTTTACAGAAATGGTTTAGTGGGGAACGGGGCCTGATTGCATCTCACTGCTAATCATTATAAGAGACATGATGGCACAGTGGTTAGAATGCAACATTGTAGGCTAATTCTGCTGACTGCCAACTGCCAGCAGTTCAGCAGTTCGATTCTGGCCGGCTCAAGGTTGAACCAGCCTTCCATCCTTCTGATGTTGGAAAAAGAGGACCCAGATTGTTGGAGTAAACTGCTTAGAGAGGACTGTAAAACACTATGAAGCAATATGTAAACTATTGCTATCATTATTCTATTATTCTTTTTTGTCCTATAAAGACCTTTCTAGAATTGACATGGACAATTTCTATATTTGTTATGGGCATTTTAAAATGAACATAGTGACATGAACTTCACTTGGCAAATTATAACTGAGAAAAAACAACAACGAATGGAGCATTGGTTATCTTATTTCATAAAAGCACTACATATATTATTAGGAACGATTAATGTTCCCTTTTTTAATTCCAGAAAAAAAAATCACAATGTTTATACTGAGCAAGATGTCCATCCATTAAACATGTTACCTTTGACAACAAAAGAAGAACATTCTGGAAACATAATTATAGCCCTGAAAACATAGTGCACCATTAGGCTGTCACAACTTTCTAAATGAATATATACAAGATGGAAAATGGTTTATTATGACTATCATCTCTAAACAATACTAATATACAAATTAAAAGTTCAAAAAGCATTTCTAAAAAAGTTGCATATTATCATTTTTTCTAGTCATTCATAAATTGCATTGTTTTACTTTATTTTAAAAGAGAGGTGTTATTGTCATAACAAATCAGATTATTCACAAGGAGAAAAGTCAGACACTTAATGCCTCATTATACAATCACCACTTTAAGGTAGAAGTAATAGGAGCTTAGCAGTTGTAAATGCCAGTATTTCTTGCCAAAGTAGAACTGAGTTCAAATTAGCATTTTTCTGTAACTTCCCTTTGCAAAGCACAGTAGTAACAATAACAGGCAGGTTTGATTTGCCAGTGACCAAAATTCTAATGGAATTTCATTTTACAAATTGGCAGTAATTCTTCGATGATTAAAAAAAGCAAATCAAGAGTCACCACCAGACATAGGCACTCTGGCTTCATTCTACATCTAGTATAGTATAATCTTTGGAGGTATTAATTATATATTAAGCAGGTACCATGTGCCCCACAATTTTCATTTTCCTATCTAAAATCCTGTCATATCAGCTCAAGGTTTTGAAGTAAACCTGGTATGATCATAGGCTTTAATCTTAGATATGGGCAGACTCTGCATGTAAACATCAGAATAATTTTTCTGGGTGGTATATCATAAAACAATTTATATTGTGGTAGCAGTGAAAATAAAGTGTACCATATCAGTTGTCAAAGTCAAACTCATAAAATATTTCCTGATTACTTCTTTAAAAAGTGCAGAATAGGAACTAGGACTTTTCTGGTTGATGTTATTCTGGGCAATAAGCTGAAAGTTTCTCAAACATTTTAATGTAACAACTTTCTCTCTATAATAATTATACAAGAAGCAGTATCTAGTTCTCAAAAGCAGCCTGCATGTACATGGCATGTGTTTCTGTATATTCATTTTTTTAATTATGTCATTATTAGGCCTATATAAATTATGTCTAATCTGGTCCATTTTAAATTACCAATTTGATTCAGGGCATCACATTGATCTGATTTGACTTGGAAAATCAATTCCATCTGATTCTGACAGCAAAACTGAATTATCAACATCACACTGATTTGGTTATATTCAAACCAATTTGAAACTGAATTCTCATTTTGATTCAGAAATCAAAGGGGATATAAATATAAAATTGCTTTCAAATTAAATCTCTAAATGAAATATTCTATAAAGTTCTAGTTTATAGAACTATACAAACCTTTATCCATTGGGTCACAGTTTCAGATATATTTACTTAACAGATTCCTCAATGCCTTCAACAATGGCAGTTTCTAATGTACAGGTAGTCCTTAACTTACAACAGTTCATTTAGTCAACAGTTCATTTAGTGACTATTCAAAGTTACAATGGCACTGAAAAAAATGACTTATGACCATTTTTCATATTTAATACCCACTGCAGTATCCCCATGGTCATATAATAAAAAACCAGATGCTTAACAACTGACTCATATTTATGGCATTTGTAGTGGGCTGGGGTCATATGATCACCATTTGTGACCTTTTGACAAACAAAGACAATGGGGAAGCCAGATTTACTTAACAACCTTGTTAACAACTGCAGTGATTCACTTAACTGTGGCAAGAACCATAAAATGGAGCAAAATTCACTTCATAATCCAATAGAAAATTTGACTCAATTGTGGTCGTTAGTTGAGGGCGTTACTACCTTCAGTGGAAAAATTCTTAAAGCTTCAAAAATTCTTAAAGTTATTCAGTGAATATCTTCCTTGAAAAATAGTCTATGTTGAGTTGAATAGAACAGTTATGCTTCAGAAGTTGACCACAAGAAATGTTTATAACAGTTTTTATTATCTCATAAAATGCTTTATAATAATTTTAAGATAAAATGTTTTATGATAATTTTAAAGTTCAATAGCCAATTGGAGCTGGAACTGCTTTAGAGAGACCATAAGCTTTAAAGGTCAGGAAACATCAAGTCTGACTTGAAGATGAAAAGCATAATCCCATTGGGAAGAGGAAGGAGATTATGCTATTTGTTGTTGCAGTCAGGAAATGGTGAATGGCACATATTGCCATGGGCCAAGGACTTAGTGAGGAGCTTCCCTCAGTTAATTTACCAATTTATTCCATTAAGAAAGTACATATTCGTCTTTTCCAGAGGCCTAGTTGAGTCTGTTTAGGCTCGTGTATACCATTTGCAATTTCTGTAAAGTCAACACTGTTTTGCCTGCAGTAATGCTTTAGGCTAATTTCTATCTTTGTTTGAATTTTTAAACTTGGCAATCTATTTCACCAATTGGCAGAAATGCACACACACACACACACACACACACACACACACACAAATAAATGATGATCCTCTCTACTCTTGCCCTAATTTTGCAAAATAAAGTGCATTGTAACTTTTTTCTCCAAATTATTATCTCCTGAAGGTATCTATGCACAGAATCAGTTTCTCATCTATAATATGCTATTTGTATGTTCTAGCTTAGAATCTGTTTATATGCCAGTGAATAATACAATGATGAAGGAAACAAATGCATGAGAATTTCTTTTGATAAAGTCTTATCCAAATCAGTCAGTGGTATTACCAGTTAAATTGGACTTTGAAATCCATTATATCATGCTTATCTTATTCTCCCAGCAACTGAGAAAGAAAGGATTACTACAGTAATCTCTAACTAAAGTTTTATTTAAAATGGTACATTTTGTTTGCTTTTTATGTGTTTCTGAAGGAAAAATCCAACGTCAATGTTTTCATGTTAATCATTGATGCAATTTCCCCAATCTTTTAAATCAAGGCTAGTGACAATCTATTACATTAAAAGACATTAAGAAATTATATTAAAAATGATGGTTTCTTCAAATATATGCCAATTGCTAGTATAAAGTATCCAACTTTTTAAATTCTGAAGCCATTTTATTATTAAAGATGACATCTACCAAATGTTTACTCTTTACATTTCTTAAAAGAAGAACAGGAAAAAGTGAAGTTGCAGATGATTATGCAAGGAATTCAAAATATACAAATAAAAACAGAGAATATTGAAAAGAGAACAGAGAACATTGAACAAAGAACAGGAAAAACTGATGAAAAGGTGGAGAACATTCAACAATTGATGATGAAGTGTCACAAGAGACTCCCCAAAATTGAAGAAGATAAACAAAGAGATAAGAAGATCAGAGATATTGATAGCAGACTAACTGTGGTTGAACAAGATAAAAGTGGGATGCTGAGATGGGAGATGGACAGATCAGAATTTTATCTCAGATTCCAAAACATAGAGGAAGAAAAGGGACAAAACTTAGCTGAGATAATGATAGAAATCTTGGCTGAAGCTCTGGAAATAACCAAAGAGAAGATGATGGATGGAATAGATGAGGTTTATCAAGTTATTACAAGATATGCAATGAGAAATAGCTTACCAAGAGAAGTTCACATCAGATTTACAAAGAAAGCCATAAAAACGCAAATATTGCAAGTGGCAAGAGAGAAAACATTGAAATATAAAGATAAGGAGATTGTGGTCCAGAAACAAGTACCCAGAAGAGTGAGAGAGATGAGAAGAGAATACTGATTTCTGACTAAAATTCTACTTTAAAAAGAGGTGAATTATAGATGGCTGATTCCAGAAGGTTTAATGTTCACATGGCAAGAACAGAGACATAGAATTGATTCAATTGAGAAAGCTGAATTATTTTATACAGAATATTTTGGAGGGAAAGAGGAGGAGGCAGAAAAAGAAATGTCACTAATTGAATTCCAAGAGGACTGCCAAATAGCAACTGAAAAAGAAGAAGGTGCAGTAGGCGGAAAGGTGGAAGTTAAAGAACAACGTGAACCAAGATCTACGAGAGCTGCTAAACCTAACTATAAAATATAATCATGGAAGAGAAAAAACTGATTACAATTAACATAAATGGACTTAACTCAGCTGTTAAAAGAAGGAAAACTTTCCATAAATTAGAGAAATTAAAATTTGATATAATCTGCCTACCAGAAGTACATATTAAAAAGCAACATGAACAACTGTTGATACAGTCAAAATTAGGGAAAATATTTACTTCTTTGACAGAATGCAAGAAAAGAGGAGTGGTGTTATACATTAAAGATATTATCCCAGCGAAACTGATCTATAGCGACAATGATGGAAGATTACTAAAGGTGGAAATAATGGACAATAATATGAAAACACTCCTGATTGCAAACTATGCCCCGAATGACAATCAAGAATAATTTTATAGAAAGCTACATATGAAAATAATCGAACTGGACTATGCTAATATAGTTATCATGTGAGACTTTAATGGAATTGTAAACAATAAATTGGACTATACAACACAGAAAACAACAAAACAAAACAGAAAGACTCTCCCTAAATCTTTTTTTAAAATGATAGATGAAATAAATTTTTGAAATAAAGAAATAAATATTGAAACAAGTACTTGGGCAGATCACAATCCAATGACAATTAAATGGAAAGGACAAAGAAGAAGATCTAGATGGACATTAAATAATATTATATTAAAGGGAAAAGACTTCATACAGAGGATAGAGAAAGAACTGGCTTTTTTCTTTAGAGAAAATAAAAAAGAAGACACATCAATGCAGAATGTACGGGATACAATGCCAGAGGCTTGGTAATACACTACACAAGGAAAAGAAATATTATGAAAAGACTAGCCCCTAAGACATTAGAGGATGAGTATAAAGGACTTGAAAAAGAGCTACAGAAAATGCCACAGAAAAAGGACATTAAGTTAAAAATGGATATAATTAAACATAAAATGGGTCAAATAGAAAAAGAAGAATTAGCACAGAAAATCAGAGGTGCTAAACAGAACTACTTTGAAGATTCAAATAAACCAGGTAGATGGTTAGCATATAAATTGAGAAAGGAGAAAGAATCAAGGAAAATGTTGCAATTAATAGATGACCAAGGCCAAGTTTGCTATGGTAGTAAAGAGAAGAAGGAAATTATATGAGACTATTCTGGGAAATTATACACACAAGAGAATATTGATGAGGAAAGAGTTAAACAGTACTTACAGAATGCTAATCTACCCCAGATACCTAAAGAGATTGAAACAATGTTAGAAAGCAATATAACAATGATGGAGTTAATTGAAGCACTCAAGAAACAAAACAATGGAAAGGCACCAGGCCCAGATGGACTTCCGGCAGAATTTTATAAAACACTACAAGAATCGTTGAACCTTCCATTGCTAGAAGTTATGAATGAAGTTATGTTAAAGAAGAAGATACCCAAATCATGGTCAGAAGCTTATATTACACTTGTCCCAAAAGAGGAGGCCGGTCCATTACAAATCAAGAACTATAGACCTATTTCCTTACTAAATGCAGATTATAAAATTTTTGCTTCAATATTGGCAGAAAGACTTAAAAATACCTAAACAATTTTATCCACCCTGATCAAAATGGATTTCTGCCAAAGAGACCAATTAAAGACAATATGAGAGGAATCTTGGACACTTTGGAATACTACGAGGCACACCCTGAAAAACAAATGGCTTTGATATTTTTAGATGCACAGAAGGCATTTGATAATGTGAATTGGCGATTCATGTTATTGCAGCTGGAACAGATGGGCTTTGGTAAAAAATTTACTCAAGCAATAGATTTAAATAAAAGATTCCAGTTAGGCTTGGAAAGATTATTTTGAAGATTTAAATAAAATTGTGTTGAAATATATATGGCAAGATAAGAAAGTGAGAATATATCATAACCAAACAGCAAAGGTAATGATAGAGGGAGAACTGACAGATTCTATTGATATAAGAAAAGGAACAAGACAAGGGTGCCCACTATCACCTTTGTTGTTTGTGTTAACCTTGGAAGTGTTAAACAGAAATATTAGAGAAGAAAAGGAAAAAAAAGGGATGAAAATGAAAAAGGAAGAATTTAAGTTGCAAGCATTCGCAGATTATTTGGTTTTCATTTTAGAAGACCCATTAGAAACAGCATCAAAATTGATAGAGGTATATGGAAAGGTGGCTGGTTTGAAAATAAATAAAGACAAAACAAAGATTTTGACAAAGAATATGCTATCAAGACAAAAGGAAGAACTGGTAGATGTATTGAAAATCCAGGTCACAAATAAGATCAAGTACTTAGGGATACATTTGACAGCAAGATGTAGTACACTAAAAGAGAATAATTATATTAAACTTAAGCAGCAGATAGTGCTAGATTTGGCAAAATGGGAAAATTTACAACTGTCATTAATAGGGAGAATATCAACAATCAAGGTAAATATATTACCCAGAATTTTATATTTGTTCCAAACAATTCCAGTTAGGCTTGGAAAAGATTATTTTGAAGATTTAAATAAAATTGTGTTGAAATATATATGGCAAGGTAAGAAAGCAAGAATAAAGTTAAAACTTTTGCAAGATGCCAGAATAAGAAGAGGATTTGGTTTGCCTAATTGGGAGTTGTATTACCAAGCTACAGATTTGATGTGGGTCAAGGAATGGATAACATTAAGAAATACTAGATTGTTGACATTAGAAGGACATGATCTGTTTTTGGGGTGGCATGCTTTTTTATGGTATAAAGGAACTAAAACACAGGGGTATTTTAGAAGACATTATATACGGGAATCTCTGTGGTTAAACTGGGAGAAGACTAAAAGGCAATGTTATTTGAAAATTCCAGTCTGGCTATCGACTATTGAAGCATTTTCTTATCCTATAATATATAAAAAGGAACAAACAGTTAGATATGGTGAAATATTGAATGAAAAGGGTGAACTTAAATCTATGCAAAAATTAGAGGAACAAGGTATAAAGATGAATTGGTTTTCATATGTGCAAATACATTCAAGGTATGACAAAGATCCTAAAACAGAAGGTTTCTATGATAAACTGACTGATTTAGATAAGATTTTGACAGGTACTGATGAAAAGGTGATTAAAAAATTGTATGAATATTTATTCGAAATTAAACTAGAAGAAGAACAAGTTAAAGAAACTATGATTGCTTGGAGGAAGAATTTTGGATATGGGATTGATCTAGAGAAATGGCAAAAATTGTGGTCTCAAAATTATAAAATGACAATGTCAACAGCATACAAAGAAAATTTGTATAAGATGTTTTACAGGTGGCATTTCCCCCCAACAAGAATAGCAAGAATGTTCAAGAACAAATCTGAAAAATGTTGGAAATGTCATCAGATACATGGCTCATATTACCATATGTGGTGGACTTGTGAGGATGCCAAAAATATTGGATATCCACACGTGATTGGAAAAAGTGACAAAAAAGCATATAGACTTGAAACCAGAGATATTTTTGGGGGGGGATTTTACCTGAAACATATAGGAAAGAATTGAAATATCTGAATGTATTAACAGCGGCTGGGATTGTATTTGCCAAAAACTGGAAAATGAGAAAATACCATCACAAATTATTAAGAAAATATTGGAATATGCTGAAATGAGTAAATTGACATTTGAAATCAGAGAACAAGATGATAAACAATTTTATAAAATTTGGGATCTATTCTATCAATGGTTAAACAATAAAACATGGTAATGAAATATGTAGATCTTTAGAAAGTAATAAATATGATTGTAGGATAGATTTGAGATGATAATATGAACTGTCATAAAACGAATTAAGTAAAATATGGATTATTTCATCAAATATGAATGAATAATAGTATAGTCAAATGATTGATTAACAATGATATTAATGTATTTAATATTTGATTGAAAATATGAGAATATATACAATATAATTGTAATTGAAGACTACGAAATGGAAGCACAAAACAATTTGTAAACCAACTGACACGCTGTATGTATATATATGGAAGATGGCTTGAGGTTTTTATGTTTTGTTTGTCTATGTTTGTCTTAAAAAACAATAAAAAAAAATTAAAAAGAAGAAGAATTGAGACACATTGACACACATTTTTATTCTCTATGATTCATGTATTCAGAGGCACACATTATGGTTACTGAGAACTTTCAATTGACAGTAAATGAGAAAACAATCTGGACTCAAAATATAAAATGGATTTAACTTCTTAAAATTATTCTTACATTCAGAAAGAATACAAATATGACCTTTCTTCATTTTGTTGTCCATAGCTATGCTGTTCTTTGATAAGCTATTTGTGCTTGCACACTAAAACTTCCATTGCCAATGACAGTATGGATGGCATACGAAGACATCGGATTGGAGAAGACTAATATAGAAAAAAAATTGAGAAATATTTCATTCTCCTTCTTTTATTCTTATATTGATAGTTAGGCTGAAATGCATAATAACTTTTTTATTTAGTGAAGCAATTGTAGGTTGCCTTTAGCTTCAGCCTCCCTTTATATCTGACCCCTGTAAAAATATACACATATTTTTGTGTTTTGTGTGTCTATGTTTTTTATGAGAATTAATAAAACCTCGGAGGAATGTTGGATGAGAATAATGTTAAACAAGACAGAGAGGAATGAAGATGATGGTTATAAACTGGATAAATATAGAAAATTAATAATAATTAATGAAATTGAATAAGAAAAAAGAAATAATGAGAAATTTGTTGAGAGATATCTATATGGTTATATTGAAATGGTGAAAAATAGAATTATGTTGTATAAAATAGTATTCTATCTGACTTGTAAAATTAATAATGGAGACGTTTGTGTACTTAATGGATAACGATGGTTTGTTTGTCTTTAAAATTAAATTAATAAAATTTGTTTAAAAAAATATATATACACATCAATGACTGATTATTAATTTTATATTCAATAAGAGCATGGGTTAAAATCAGCTGTGGTCATGAGTGGAGTAGATCAAAGCAATTACATGTCAAAGTTTAAGATGGGGTAAATATATTCACCAGAGTATTTCTTATTGTCTGGGGGGGGAAAGGACGTAGCAAATGCACTAATCTTCTAATGGTGATTTCTGAATGTGAGAGCCATTTGCAAGATAGTATGATCCCTGGGAAAAAAAAACACCAGACAATGAATTTGGTCTTTAGTACGACATTCACAGTATATACTTTGGGAGTCAAAAGACAAACAGAAAAGTTGCTCACTATGTATATGATAATTTCTATAGTACTGTACATCATTTTCAGTATCCTGCCTTGCTTGTTGGTTTGAAACAATGAAATCACTGAAGGTGATTTTTTCATAATTTCCTTGGAATTTAAATGAAATAGAAAAATTAAGATAGCTGCAGAGAATTTTAGAAATGATAATATTTAACAATGATAAAAAGTGAGACACTTGCATATAACTTGTGGATATTTTCAGCTTTGAAGCTTTACATTCTTAGGAAGAAAAAAGCAAATACAAAGTTTCTACAGATATTACTTACCAATAATCAAACTTGAATGGGACTCTAGTTTTGTACATTTGAGCAACATTTAGTGTATTTAGCTAAGCACCTTTGAATGTCTGCTTTGCTGCAGGATCCTTAGACACTATAGAATATTATTTAGAATCTACATAGATTTTGTTCATTTACTACTGCTGTCCCAACTATGCTGATTTTTTTTCATTCAGTCAAACGTAGTTCTGTTATGTTTCATTAGATAATAGTAAACTCTTGCAAAGTTATAACATGCATCTTTATTTGGCAATTTACTGTTTTTTTTAAGTCACTATACCATGCATCAGTTCATTTCCCAATGAAGCTATCAAATACAATAGAAATATAAACTGTCAATTATGTTCTTAAAGTGAATTTTAACTCTATTAAAACAAGATATAATTGTTGCCTTTCAGTGTGGCAAAGTGGTAGAAAAGGCTTTTCTCTTGTGTGATTCAAAATATATTTGTCATGCCCTTGTTGGAGTCTGATTCTGAGGGGGAGATTGAGCAGCTGACAGGGAGTGGGAGTGTGGCTCTGGTGGCTGTGGAAGAAACGGGGGAAGGGCACAGGCTGGCTGGGCATTCATTCATTTTTCATTCTAGGGCACGCAGGGAGGAATGGAGAAGGGAGCAATGTGGCGTATGAGAGAGAAGAAAGCCCTGATCCATTTCATTAGTTGCAGCTGGGAGAACAGGATATAAGTGGGGTGTTTGCACATGGCTCCTTGCTGGAAGCAAAGCATCTTGGACGAGCTTTGTCTGGGTTTTGGTGTCCTCCCAACTGTGGGTGCTGCGTTATCCTTTGAAAGTCTGCAATTTATCACCCTGGCCTGCCTTGTTAATTATTTCATTGTGGTTTGTGTTGGTTTTTTAATTTCTAATTATCTTTACTTTGGGTTCGGAGTGCATTTCTGCCCTTCGTAGACTGTTTTTTGAAGAGTTTGTTATTTTTGTGTCACACCCTGGGTTATCACAATATTAATTAAGTATAGCTTCTAATTCTGAGCATAATATTCAGGATGGAAATACATTTAAATACAGTAAGCAACTTGCCTGTGACAGTAGGCAAAACTGTTTATTCAGTTTTGTAGACAAATCTGCTTTGAAAGCAATGATCTGCTACGGCTCATTGTTTGTACAATAGAGAATGACAGACCCACATACACAAGACAATACTTTTCCTAATTAATCGTGCAAAACAATTTACACATAAATAAAAGGAGAAGGATTTGCCTTAAGATAAAAAACTTGAGGTTGAAACGTACATGTAATGAAAACTGTTGATCGCATAAGAAGGCAAGGTAGCAATAAGCAATTTTGCTTAAATAGATTTATGAATGTTTACTGTTGTTTTTAGAATATAGCTGTCTTCTCTGAGCTATGGATGCAATTCAAAAAGTACTTAGTGGAACTATCTGTGCAATACAAAAGTAGACAGAGTAATGTGACAAAGGAAATATTTTTCTGTAAGGGTTTTTTTCCTAGTATAAGATATAAGATGCAACCTGAAAGTATTATGCATTATGTGTTTTTGTAAGAATTGTCCAGGATTATGTCTTGACTGTTAGCAGAGAATGCTTTGGCATTATTTGGCATGGTATGGCTATGAATAGCAACCAATGAATGATCACTTTTTTTATTAAACAAAAAAAAAAAAAATACATGAAGGCTTCCATTGATGAAATTTATGATAGGAATGGGCCATATCCATTGATAATCAAGATGAATAGGATTGTAACTGCATTCATGAAGATTATATAATAAAGTATGAATTAATGATATATTTTTTGAAAAAAATAGATGTTCATAAAATTGAAAGAAGGGCAGGGATGCGATCCGACTGGTAAAACTATCGGTTCTGTCGCCCTGTGTCATGCACGCATGCATGCTTTGTGTGTGTGAGTCACATGAGTTGCATGAGTCGCGCGCCTGCTATTTACGACCTGCTGAGCTGTCCGGACAGCTGAGCAGCACTGCGTGCAAGTGCGCAGCAGTTGGAAAAGCCTCTTTTTCCTGCTTTTTCAACCGCAGCTGTGTCGCGCAAAGCAGCTGCAGTTGAAAAAGCAGGAAATAAAGGTCAGGTAAGAGCCCGGGCAGGCAGGTGGGCCAAAAGAGCAGCAGACATAGACCCGGTTCTATGTCTGCTGCTCTTCAGAGCTACCAGTTCTACAGAGGAAGACAGAACTGGTAGAAATCCACCCCTGAAGAAGGGTGTAACCAATATGAATAAAAATAATCTGATCTTGTGGAATCTAGCTGATGATTACATGCAGAGAAGTAATGTGAAGATTTAATAATGAGTGAACTTCAGAAAGTTTGATATAATGTAGAATATTGAAAATCCCTGCACAAGTCGATATTGTTTGTACAGAGAATGATCAAAATGATAATAATAAAAAGGCAGAGATGAATTGGGAAGAAATATGCATAACTGAGATTTGCATGAAATAATGATTTTATTAGATGACATCAATGAATGAGAGAATAGGAAACGATTAAAAAATAATATTGATTCTTTAACCAGTTACTTAGGGGAAATGTTTCAAATATATGTTTAACTATAAATGTTTTTATGGCAAAACAATGGATTTGAAATAATAATAGATTTGTCATGATGAAAAATTGAGGGGGAAAAATGTTTCCTATTATTTATTTGAGAATTCCTTCCAGTCAATTATATTGGGTCAACCTTTGTCCTAAGGTTTTGAGAGACAGATCTACCCCATCTATTTTTTATGTACTAATTACTTTATTATCATTTACATTTAATTTTACCTGATTTTTTTCATTGCACTTCACTTTCATCATTAGAGTTTGCAAATTATTTGCAATTTAGCTATTATTGTCATCACCATAACAAGTGATATGCTTCTTCCTACAATTTAAAAATTGCAATATTTAATCAATCAATACATATAGTTGCCTATCTCAACAAGAACAAACAATATAAAAATAAGTACAATTACAGTTCCAAGTACAAAAATTAAAATGCATATAACATTTTCAATCATTAACAAAACAAGGAGATGGATCATTTCACAAAGTTGAGATCCCATGTCCTGGCACAGAACCAGGTTTTTAGAGCCTTAAAGGTGAGGAAAGTTGGGACCAACCTTTTTCTTGGAAGGATAATCTTTCATAAAATGGGCAGTATGGCAGAAAAGGTTCAATTTCTGGGCTCTACCAACTGGCATTCCTTAGCAACAGGACCTGAAATATGTCCATTTATTTTCTTCCAATTCAGTTTCCCTCAGTACATATTCAGTAGGTTGAATAAATAAAAAAGGGAATATACAATTTTATTTCTTTACTAAAATGAAGCTATCTGTTCTGCCATGTTACATATTCTGGATATATGTTTTGCTTGAGGATAATGAGATATTCTGTGATTCTTGCTTTCCTAAGAGCATTCCACATCTTGATGTAGTTGATCTAATTTAATAGCAATAGCAGCATTTTGGGCTTATATACCACCCCATAGTACTTTATAACACTCTCTGAGCAGTTTACAATATAAAGCATTATTTGTATATTGCCCTCAACAATCTGTGTTTTCAAATTTACCAACCTTAGAAGGATGGAAGGCTGAGTCAACTTTGAATCCTGTCAGGTTCGAATTCCAGGCTATGAGCAGAGTTTCTGTGCAATATTGCACTTTAACCATTGCCCCATCAGGGCTAATTTAAGATCTTTTTATAATCTATGAAGCACATAGTAACTTTTTTTTTTGGATTCTTTGATATTGTGAATTATCTGTCAGGCATCTAAAATAGTCTCTCTTGTTTTTAACCTTCTCTAAAACAATCTGGAACATTGGGCATCTTCTGTGTAGGCTGTAATCTACATTTGATGATCCTAATCATTATTTTGCTAGCGTGTAAAATTAAGGATATGTATATTACTTTCCACACACTGTTAAGTCTTTTTCCTTTGCACTGGTATATAGACTGATCTCTTCTAATATGTTAACTACTAAGTTAGTCCGGATTTTTTGGCATACCTTGGTTAGAATCTTTACTGATTTAAAAAAATATTCTATGACATATTTTAATTAAAATCACTAGTTTTTAATTTTCTGGCTAGCACATGAGAAGTCCTCTGGTACTGAATTTATTCTGAGTAGCTAGTTACATATTTTTGCTTTGGAGGTCAGCAATTTCACATTTTACTTATTTAATGATTCTTCAGTGGATACCATCAGTACTTGGTAATTTGTTATAGCTTAGTATTTCAAAATGTCTTCAAATATTTTTCTTGTTACTTAAATTAATGTTACTTATTTATTCTTTCCTAAAAAAGTCAATACAGGTTCAAATAACTATCCTATATCTTAATGGTAAAGACATATGGTATGTCTGTAGTTAATTCGATTTTCTTTTCAATTTTCATTTCTTTCATGAGCAATACAGTCTAGCTCAGGAATATTTCAAATATTTAAAAGCCTTCACACATTGTACAGGATTCGGCCATCTTCACTGATACTCTCAATCTCTCTTTTTTTAAAAAAATAATCATCTCTAGTTTCTCTTTGAACACTAATGTAGCTGCATTTAACACTTATGACAGTTAACTATTTGCCTATGTAGCATATTAAATATAGTATCTTATCGTCACTGTATTCTGTAAATTCAAAACAGATCATGGTTACTACTTGCAATTAAGTATTGCCAGCCATTGGTTTCAAGATTGTTTTAATTCACAGTCATTTAGATTTTTTATTTATTTCCTTTTGCCTAACATGACCAAGAGTGTAATAAAATTATGTCTATATCCATTATTATAAGAACATCTTTCTTGTGTGTCTCCCTGAAGTCTTTCAAAATCTCAAGATTGCTTTCAAAATTTTTGGAACAGTGAAAACAACTATAAATACTTTAAATTTACAACCGTATAATGCCACTCATAATGATTCCAATGGGGGAATCTGATTTTCCAGACTTTTTTAAAGATTTTATATTAATGTAAATAAAGTTGTCACTATATTTTGTCTTAATATGTTTTAGCAACATTGGAAGCAGCCTTATACTAAATAAGAACAGTAATATAACTAGCTCAATTTTGTTAACATTTTCACCAGGGATGATATAGTCTCCAGGTGAGTGGGGATGAGCTTTGGGATGAAATTTTTATTTTTATTTTTATTTATTTATTTTGATTTATCAATCGCTTACAAGATAATAGGTATAAGTATATACATAGTTATGAATACATGAAATGGGTACATATAAGAAAAATAAAAGAAACAATAGGACAGGGACGGTAGGCACGTTGGGGCACTTATGCAAGCCCCCTACAGACCTCTTAGGAAAGGGGTGAGGTCAATAGTAGACAATCTAAGGTTAAAGTTTTTGGGGTTTGGGGAAGAAACAACAGAATCAGGTAGAGTATTCCAGACATTGACCACCCTGTTGCTGAAGTCGTATTACCTGCAATCAAGTTTGGTGCGGTTAACGTTGAGTTTGTATCTGTTGTGTACTCTTGTATTGTTATGGTTGAAGCTGAAGTATTCATTGACAGGTACGACATTGCAATGTATGATTTTATATACCATACTTAGATCGGACTGAAGACAGTGTAATTCAAGGTTTTCTAGGTCTAGAATTTCAAGTCTGGTGGCATAAGGTATTCTACGAGTAGAGGAGTGGAGAACTCTTCTTGTGAAATATTTCTGGACATCCTCAACTGTGTTAATATCAGATACGTAATGTGGGTTCCAGACTGATGAGCTGTATTTGAGTATTGGTCTAGCACAGGGGTGGGCAAACTTTTTGGCTCGGGGGGCCGCATTGACTTTTAAAATTTGACAGACGGGCCGGGTCAGCACAAGATTTTTTGGGAATGATTTCGAACTCCCAGCCGAGGCCTTTGCAAATTTCTTTTCTTTCCTACCCCTAGATCGCTCCGCACTGTTTTGCAGCTTTGGGGGCCACGCGGCACAGGGCAATACGCCACACCCAGCGATTTTTTTTCAGGGGCGGGCCGGATTGGACAGACCAATGGCAGCGATTTTTTTCAGGGGCGGGCCGGATTGGACAGACCAACGGGCCAGATGTGGCCCGCGGGCCGTAGTTTGCCCACCCCTGGTCTAGCAAATGTTTTGTATGCTCTAGTTAGTAGTGTGATATTACCAGAGAAAAAGCTACATAGGATTAGATTAACAACTCTTAATGCCTTTTTGGCTATGTAGTTACAGTGGGCTCTAGCACTTAGATCATTAGAGATGAGTATTCCAAGGTCCTTTACAGAGCTTGGAAATTGCATTAATGGCTAATTTTTATGGCTTCATATCAGAGATGAATAAATCCAATACAATACTTATACCAAAACTAATGACTAGAAATAAACTAATATTAATGTGACCACTCAAAAGATAAGAGACTGTGATGGCTAGAACCATTTTTGAAGTTATCGTTCACATTAATCTCCTGAGTTTTTAGGATTGTTGTACAGAACAGCAAAAAAAAAAAAAAAGGTACACCAATGGATAAGCAAGATTTTATTGTTAATATGATATTTATTTAATTTTTAACTTATCTTCATTACTTTTCAAGTAACTAAAGGTGGTGAACATACATAATACTCCTTCCTCTTCCTATTTCTTCACAAAACCACCATTTGAAGTAGATTGGGCTTAGCAGCAGTAGAAATGTCAGTTACACTTTTAGAAATATCGGACAAAAGGATGAATAAATGATAGTTGGATGATAGATGATGGAGAATGTGTGTGTGTGTGTGTGTGTGTGTGTGTGTGTGAGAGAGAGAGAGAGAGAGAGAGAGAGAGAGAGAGATGTTAGTTAAATTAGAAGTCACATTTTTTGTTCATTAATTGTACTTATACATTTACTAGTCCAAGCTCAAACATGAACACGATTAAGGCACACCTTGAATTGCATTATATTTTTAATTTAAAGTAGCTGAAACAAATTACTGAATTCAGATTAATTATTCAATTTTATATTCAGAAATAAACAAGAATGAAAAGACTCAGGCAATGCTTATGCTAAGCAATTTCCTTCCCTTCTCTTAAACAGTTTATATCTCATCCCAATAAATAATTTATTATGCAATCTGGCTAGAATAGAATTTTAAATTTTAAAATGAAATAATTTTAGACATAGTAATTCACATATAAGCCATTTTATTTATGTACTATTTTTACATCATTTGTTCAGTATTTTTATATTTCTCGAAGGCTCTAGTTGAACAAAATTATCAGGTACCTTTATACTTGCTAAAAGTTAGAATAATATTTGGTCAGATCCCAAATCCAATATAAAACTATTTACAACATAGTCCAGTATAAAAATTACTAAACTAAAATTTTAGTTCAACTAGAGTCTTCAAGAAATATAAGAATATTGAACAAATAATGTGATTTGTATCAATTCATATCCATATTTCAGATCTCCTGAAATATGTTGTAGTTTCAACATTAGCCTGCTTCATGCTATTAAGTTATTATTTCTACTTCAGAGGAAAAATAATACCATGAAAAGTAACCCACATGGAAATATTGGTATGCTTGAATGCTTTGTAAAAACTTCTCTACTTTGTCCAACCTCTTCATTACAAACACTTCAAAATGAAATTAATAGTAATGACTCTGGAGAAAAGTACATGTTCCATAAAACCAACAGAATGAATTAAAAGTGAATTATGGAAAGGTTAAATGGCCCATATTAATTATCTCCATAAGTAAATTAATTAGTTGTCCTTGGGGATTCATCCTTAATTCAGTTGGTAGAACTATTGTTTAAAAAGTGAACATGCCAAGAAATGAACAATCTACCAATCAAGTCCCAAAACAAATCAATAATTTATGAAGGGCAATTATTAAAAACTACATGGCAAATGACTCCATATCATCAAAATAGCATATTGGAATTGAAAGGTCATTTCTTAGACTTGCATCCTAGTGTAATCACACTATTATACTACACAGCAAGACTTATGATTTAGGAGAGAAATATTCATATTTCTAAGTTTTAGATATTGCTTTTTACCAATCAGCTAGTTGAAAATTGGTCTATTAAATTTTTTCTAAACTAAGTATTATGACACATGTTGTAATTCATTTCATTCCAGGTATTTTCCTGGAAACAATATGAATTATTAATTCTTACTTCTTGATTATGAATGTAAATAATAATATAATAATTTACTCAAATCTTCAATATTTCTAATTTTTTAATATGTAGTTTTCCATGCATATACCAAGTATACAAAAAAGTATTTATCAAGGGAAAGTACTCACAAAATTATATTATCTAACATAAAACTGCATGAAATATATAAAATAATATATTATATTATATAAATATAATATAAAAATTTACAAATTTACAAAAAATTTACAATATACAAAATTTATATTAATCAAAGTGGATAAAAAACCTGTAATAGAAAGATTATTAGTATATTGAATTTTAAAAAGAATAATCTTGAGGGATAATTTGCCATTTTATTTTAGTGAATTTTGCAGACTATGTTTAATACAAAGTTTTTGCATTAAAAAAAGAAAGAAATGTGAAATAAAATACCAGTTTCCATAGAAAATGCATAGTACTTTTTGTATTTGAATCAGATTTCCATGCTACTTGCAAGCCAAAGAATATAAACCTCTGCTCTACAATGAGAATGAAGGAAGAAAACATTCTGAAAGCAGCTGACTATTCAGGGAAACAAGTGGTTTAAATGTTTTCTTTTAATATATTATTCTTGGCTTTCTTTGGCAGAAAGTATTAAAGTATATGTGAAAGTATTTTTATTACACAGACATAATTCTAAATAAAGTTGAAGTTCCAAATAAATTCCATCTATAATCTAAAAATTGATAATTATTCACACTTGTCTAAGAACAGTTCTTGTCTATGAGAGTTAGAATGATATATGAATTAAGGTGTTGTACTAGAAATGGGGAAAGTCAGCTTCAACTCCACTCTCAATTATTAGATGCTTTGAGCCAATCATTGTCTCTCAGCCTATCCTATCTTTATAGAACTGTTATGGGGATAAAACCAAAAGAGATCTCTAAAATTCCTTGTGATCTTGGTAGAGAGACAGGTTGTAAAGCTAACAAATAAACAATAAAATATACCTTGCATCTCCTTTTATTATTACAAATATGTGATTAAAGGAATGTGAAATTTAAGTTAATTTACACTGAATGTAATCTTTCAAAGCTCATGTGGCACAGGTGAAATATCAGAGGACTGGAAAAGAGCTGATAGCATCAAGACAAGCACTGATGAGACCACACTTTGAAGATTCTGTCCAGTTCTGGTCATAATGATACAAAGTAGTTGTTGAGATCTTGGATAGTGCGCAGAGAAGAGTAACAAAGATAATAAATGTTTTGGAGGTTAAATCATATGACAAATGGTTGAAGGAGCTAGGTATGTCTAGCCTATTGAAGAGAAGGATTAAAATGGTGGTAGAAACATGATGATTGTCTTCCAGTACTTGAGGGGCAAGTACTAGAAGAGGGCAGGACAAAATGTAGTGGGTGGAAACTTGTTAAAGAGAGATTCAATCTAAAAGTAAGAAGAAATTTTCTGACAGTAAGAACAATTAATCAATGGAATAGTTTGGCTCCTGGGTTATGGGTATTCCATCACTGGAGGTTTTCAAAAATAGACTGTACAACCATTTGACTGAGATGGTATAAGGCTTTTGTCTTCAACAGGGGGCTGGAGTAGAAGACCTCTGAGGTCATTTCCACCCTATCAAGTGTATATGAATCAGCCATAGATTGACCAACCAATTCCAAATAGTTAATAAATGTTTCATGTTTAAATTTCTTCTTTTTAAAAACCGTTGATGCAACTTTAAGACATGAAAAGTAGCATGGCCAAATGCTGTTACAATCTCAAGTACACTATACAATATTTTGGACACAGAATTGAACTCAGCTATATCTTTGATATTGTAGTCAGACACTTTCAAACACATTCACAGCCTTATTTCAATGAAGATATAGCTGAGTTCAATTTTGGTTTCTCCTTTCTAAGCATTGTCAACCCCAATCTGACATTCTATTTTCATTTTTTTATCTCATTGGTCTTTGGCATAGTTTATTGAAAAGAAGAGAAGAGAAGAGAAACCTGTAAAGCAGCTTTCTTACAATAGCTTTGTAACTGAATTGCTCATTTGATCTGTTTTTTCCAAGATAGATGGAGCAGGTGTGCAGAAATTAATGAAGCAACTACAAAATTGCAGGGGTCATTGGTGTGTTGAAAGCTATAAATTAGCCAGATCTTTGGGGAAATTATGCTCTACTACTGAGATTCTCTCATTTAGAAACACTTGGGAAACAGTGCTTTGGAAGTATGAAGTTGGAAATGGAAATTTGTTTACATTCATTTCTTTAAGCATGCTTGCATTCATGTACGCACACACACACACACACACACACACACATATACAAATGCTCACTGTATTTAATATGTCAGCTTTGTGATGTGAAGATTGTTGTTAAAAAAGCTAACCTACTTTACAAAAAGGTGCTCAAGCTATAAGTATTGTAATTTGTTTTTAAAGATTCTCCACATTTAAAGCCTAGTGTACATTTCTATTTTTCATGCTGATTGCTAGGTTATAGGCACACACACAAACGTGTATGTGCATGTGCCTGAATTTGCATGTATGTAGGTGTAAAACATTTTTGAACCATAGTTTTTATACATTTTACATGGAAGTAATAAGCACATAAATGAGAGAAGAGCAACAAATTGGAGGTCAATCCCCATAATTAACCTGGGTGGCAATGATCATGGTAATAAAAGTAATGGAGTGGCATCAGAAGTAAAGATTTTACTGCATTCTCTCCCTGTATCCTCCCTCCTTCCCTCTCTAGCGTGTCTGTTTTTTTTAATGTTAATCAAATTTTGGGATTTGCACTATTTCCATTCCCAGATATGCTCTGAATTTTCAAGAATACATTGTTGAATATATTTTGGCAATACATTGTTATGTATTTCTCCCTCCCTTTCTTTGTGTTACAGCTAAATAAGTTCTAGATAGATATTTGTGTCATAACAGTTCTCTATCTCAGTGCACTAATGATGCTAAATAAATCCTGGAAGTATTTCAAAGGAATTACATTGGAATTCTACAAGATACCTCTAACATAACATGTACTAGCAGCAATGTTTGTTGAAAAAAGAATTCACACAAAAAGATTTACACTATGGATAAATCTATCTTTCTCAGTGTGTGTGTTTATGTGTGTGTTTTTATATCAATATGAAGTATGTATGTATTTATATCAATGTGCATAAAAGAAGTACACATAAATCTTTATGTTTGGCAGAGTTATATATTGAAAATATTAATTAAATTATTAGGGACTATTGTGTAAACATAATGAAGGCACAATTGGACCATAAATACTTCTCAAACTTTTTAAAGAAAATTGCAAACAACAATTCATGTGGACATTTTTAAATTTTAAAAAGATGAAAATAATACACAATGCTACATACCAGAAAAAACAAAGCTAAACCACTTTTATACTGTTGCAAAGAACACATTAATGTATCCATGAAGTTGCTAGAAATTGAATTTGTCTCAAACGTTTTATTACACATCTCTAGTGTCCATTTGTTTGACTCTGAAAAACACACTATTGAGTTTTGCAGTATTGTATTTTGAGTTCTGAGCTCATAACAATAGAGATGGACACTGACACATCAATGTACGTCAAGTGTGACTAGTGTAAAGCCACTGATGATGGTACAGGTTTCATTATAACAATTACCCTAGGCACACTTACAGGAAAATTCTGGGTTGATTTTTGTCATAATGTTGCTTTAGCTATAAATCTAACAATTGCTAAAGCTGGAATGGACCAGTGACTAGCAGTGCAGAAAATGGAAAAGCAGAAGAGGAACAATCTAATGTTCATGCACCACTTGTCTCTGAAAGTGGTAGTCAGCACAGCAGGACAGCCAGAAATGTGCAGCAGCTGTTGTTATGCATGTGTTGCAAATATATGGTAGGATGTGTCTGGTAAAAAGAAAAAAAAGGTATAATCTTTTGACTATAACCAGCAATCAAAATGTTAGTGAATGTGTTTAGTATCCTTAAATAAGTCACAAATGTCAGCTAGGTTAATAATGAGACCCCTGTTTAATTTTAATCATACGTTGTAATATGTAAAAAGAATAGATGTTCTTTTCTTAAACCTAAAATCTAAGATTGTGATGCCTGACAAAATGTTGCTCTTCCTGTCCTTAGCGTCTCTTGATTTTACACTTCTTTAGTGCACTTATGATTGCAGCTATTTATATTCTACCTTTCAGGTTATAAAATTTATTAAGGAGACTTAAAAATATCAAAAGCAATAAATGGCATTCTTCAAAAATAGTACACAGCTGCAGATCTCATGTCTGATAGGATCCTTTCCACAAAGCAATTGTGGCAATAACTCTGAAACTGAAGTGGGGCAACCATTATTGTCATTGCATCTTCTTCCCTTCCTTTCTCACCTTCTTATACAATTTGGTATCCTTTCCCTATAAAATTCAAATAATTCTGGGCATACCCATTCTAAACAGTAATTTATTATATAATTAAGCTGATGATAAACACAATAAAATAATTTGAGTATGTATGTATAATTTTAATGTATTTTACATTGCACATAAGTGCACAATAGATTTAGGGATTAGATGCACCCATAGATTAATTGTCTGGCCTTATCATATTGAAATGGTGTTTCCTTCTAAACTCCAAAAAAACCCAAAACCATTTGACTAGACACTAGAGCTGTGCCTTTGTTTTATGCAGGTAGTCCTCAACATATGACCACAATTTGGACCAGAATTTCTATTGTTAAAAAGGTGGTTGTTAAATGAATCACATCCAATCTTTTTGCCATGGTTATTAAGTGAATCACTTCAGTTGTTAAGTGAATCACAGAGTCATTAAGGGAATCTGGATTCCCCACTAATTTTGCTTGTCAGCAGCCAGCTAGAAAGATTGCAAATGGCAATCACATGACTACAGAGTTGCAACGACCATAAATACATGTTAGTTGCCAAGTGCCAGAGTTTTGATCATGTAACTGTGAGGATGCTTCAAAGGTGGTATATGTGAGGACAGGTAAACCACTTTTTTTCAGTGCCATTCTAAATTGCAATGGTGCTAAACAAATGGTTGTAAGTTGAGAGTTACTTGTAATTCCCTAAATTATATTGCAAAACTCTAATATGAGTTATCTAAGAAAGCAATTACTTAAATTGTAAATAATCTACAATTATTTTAGAGTTTGATTTTAATCTGTATTATAAAATATTTAACCTACCAACAAGATGCCCCTGTGAGAAACAGCTTCTGGTTCCCCATTTCTAGGAGGTGAGGAAGAGAAAGACCCATTGGTCTCTCATTGAATCCTAGTCCCTCCCACCTGCCCTCCAGCTCCCTTCCACACAAAAAAATTAAAATAAAAGAAATAGGCAAAGCTTTTATGTGGAACATTTAAAGTTAATTGAATAATACCATCTACTGCTGTTTAGATTATTGGGTTTGTAATGTAATGTACAAGTGCTTTATTAAGATATTTCAAGTGTCAATGTTTTCTATTCATAGTTTTGAGATCCCTTGTGATATTAGTAATATACAAATTTGATTAAAAATAATAATTTTTCAACTTATCATTGACACTCATTTGTGTGTTTTCAGTTATATTCTCTGAATTTCTCAAATTTGCTTATGCTGCTTCACTGCCAAAGGTGGGATGAGTTGTTTTGATTATACTTTCATTTACTTTTGAGACCTAAATAATCAATCAATCAAAATATTTTCTCCAAACCCTAGTTTGGTTGCAAAATCATAAATTCTGATTTCTAATGCTATAATTCATAGCAAGTGAATCTGAAGTTATGTTTATATAGTGTGGACTTTAAATTCTTAATGTTATATATGACTTTTCTGATTTTTTTTGTTACTGCATGTTTTTATATTTAGCAATCTTAATTTTATAAGCCTGTATAAACTGAGATATTTGAATTCCATTGTTGGATATCAGTCTATCAGTTCTAGTGATGCACAAGAACAAAGTGACTCTATCTGATATCAACATCTTGTGTTTCGTAGAGAAACCACCAAGATTTCTTCACTTTTAAAGAAAAATATCTTTATTTTTTTTTTAAAAAAGATTCAGATTTACCTTTGCTTCTAATGGTAATATATGTACTCATAATTCAAAAGCAGGACAATGTATGACTGATGAGAAGTTGGCAAATTATTTGTAGAATAATTCAATATCTGGGAATTAATATTTGATTTTAACAATTTTAAATTGAGATAAGGAATAGAATACGATGAACAAATAGAATAGAATAGAATAAGATGAACAAATGGATTGCAAAACATATTCTTTCAAATGTCTATGGAGATTCTCAGTCATCAAAGTAATAGTTGTCTCAAAGGTGCTTTTTCAAGAGGCAACTGGACTTCTTTCTTTTTCTTTGAAGATGTTTCACTTTTCATCCAAAAAGCTTCTTCAGTTCTAGATAAATTCAGCTCTAGATAGATTCTTAAAAAAAAATAAATCCCAGTAAAAGGGCATCTTATGTTTTAATTCATTTATTTCTGAAATATTGAAAGAAAATCACCCTAACAATAGAATTTGTGAACCTACCTATAGCCTGAATTTGTATATCTACTAAACGTCAAAGTGATCTCTTTTTTAAAGCTCCACTTTACATTTACCGGTACTAATTAAGACTCCAATTTAGTAAATTTATGAGAGAAGGCCACAGGAAATCTTTTCTCATGTATGTTTTTTTTTCTATTAATGAAAGTATAGCATTTGTTTAGTGTTCTATGGAAAACAAATGCACATTTAGTTATAAATGTAAATCTGATAAATCAAAGCTTTTATTTGTACACCAAAAATGTTTTATGCTTCTTATTGTATATTTTTATTGTAATTAGCATTATCAACAAACCTGCAAACTTCTGAAGAATACTGTACTGTGCTAGCATTCTTTTAATAATATTTTGGCCCTAATAAACCTGTAGATTTTTATCATAAATGCAAATATCAATCAAGCATCTACTGTGTAAAGAAAATAATGTATTAATATAGAAGAAGGGTAAAAAGGTTCCAGTTGCAAATTGTTATTACTTCTGAAATGAAAATGAATGCCAATAACATAGAAATTTGTCACACATGCCAATGTTCCTACATGCACACAAAATAAACACAAATTAACAGACACACAAAGAGAGCAAAACAAAAATTAAGAAACTTACAAACACAAACAAAAGCATTCAGAAATGCATATAGGTGTTTGCTAGTACCATGATGAAGAAGAATTTTTGAAGCATGTATTAATATTATAATAGAAACCAACCTTTTGAACTTTGGGTTAAGGTGAATGTGTCATGATGCATGGTTCACAACTTGCTATCTTTCACTTCACCCACTCATGCTCTATGTTGAGCCACATATAGACAAAATAGAGAGTAGCATATTGGTACACACACAAATACACAAAACATATGGCATGGTAGCTAAATTGCTGGATTAGGAATAGGTTTTATCAGGAATGGAAGTTGGTTGGGTAATTTGGCACCAATCAACCTCTTTCAGATCTATATTCACCAACCTGTGCTGAACCAGCATAGTGGATTACAGTACAAAACCTTCAGTTATGAGGCCTTCATGCTGTATTGGATAATTTAGGATTAGGATGATAATAACTTTCAATATATTTTCACTGAAAATTAACATATACTGAGGTAGATAAAAAGATCAAGTCACAGAAATATAGTGTTTTGACCAAGGCTTCCAAACCGTAATTACGCACACATGTCTTTTAAAAACAAGACTTATTTTATTGCAACACTGGGAATTGTTTTCATTCCCAGCTGAAATTAATCTCAAACAGTCCTCCGAGATAAGCACACATCTTTCAGTTCTATGAAGTGCTGCCAAAAACTGAAGTATCAAATGAACTAGAAAAGAAACCAACCGAAGTACAAAAAAACAACAACAACAATCGAAGTACAAAGAGCTTCCAGAATGACTCTGAAACGATCGAACTACTTAAGGTATCATCATCTTGGCCTGACCTTTATACCTTATGGGAGGGGCAATCATCTCCCAGCCTTACTCCCAAGTCACCCCTTTTATTTCAGCTGATCTCACCTTCTAGCAGCTCTGTGCAAATGTGCACTGGGAACAGGCTCCCCTGGATCCTTTGCCTTGCTGCTGCCAGACTCCGAAGGCTCCAGAGGCAGCACCCCACTCCCAGATGGTCCTGGCCCCATCTTTGCATTGGATGCAGGACCCTCATCCGAGTCCTCTCCAGACTCCCTGACTGGTCCCCATTCTTCCCCACTGCCCGATTCTGCTGCTGTCTGCACCAGTTGCTGGCGAACCATAACATATAGATAGGTGGGTGTGCATATGTACCGACTACATTTTCTTTTCTTTTCTACAGAAACTCAAGTGGTCAGTTTCAAGAGAAAAGTATCTATCTATCTATCTATCTATCTATCTATCTATCTATCTATCTATCATCTATCTTCTATTATCTATGTATCTGTCTATCTATCTATCTATCTATCTATCTATCTATCTATCTATCTATCTATGTTCTATCTATCTATCTATCTATCTATCTATCTATCTATCTATCTATCTATCTATCTATCTATCTATCTATCTATCTATCTATCTAACCTATGAACTCATATATCATCTATTTATCTCATAAACATGGCATTCAAAAATTCTGTTAGACACATATAATAATTGAATGAAAAGTAATGTCTCCAATGTTATAAGTTGCTAACATATGCCCTACTGATTGCTAGACAGAATATTCTGACGTATTTTATTTGGCATCTGTTCTTTTACTTCAGTTGATGGAAATTTGCTGTAGAAATGATTGTGCTGGCATTGTTTGTGAAATGAAAACCTGCAAAGAATATTTATCAGTATGCTTAAAGCAATAGGCAATAATTGAATTTTTAATTGCTGAAGAAGTCCTTCTAACTGAATTTCATAATGGAATGCAAGGTGTTTTTGGTGATGATTTTTATGGTGATAATTGTGTTGATGTGAGTGCAGTGCATTACTGGTCCAGAAAATGTAAAATAGTGAATTTGAAAGAGCTGATTTGTGTGATGAACATCAAAATGAATGATCTGTAACAGCAAACTGTAAGTTCCACATGAACATGTCTGATAAACAGATTAAAGACGATCAGATTATTCAGACAGGAATTTCTGTCAATATTGGCATTTCAAAGGAATGTGCAGTCATGTTCTTCAATACAGAAGGTCTGTAGACATTAGTTCCTTGCATGCCAACAACAAAGCTTGATGAAAGCTTCAAGAGTTGAAGTTTGCCAGAAATTGTTGCCATGATACAAGAATGAAGGTAAGGAATTTCTTAACAGCACTGTGACAGCTGATTAAAAATAGACTCTTTATTATGACCTAAAAATGAAATCCAGTCTGTAAAATATCATCATAAAGTTTCATCTATGGGATGGGGCAAGGAATAAAACCCATGCTTCAAAAGAAAAATCAGATTAATGGATTATTCATTATGGATTTCTTTACACTTGTACCATTTTCAGTTGAAACTACTACATTGCAACACAAAGCACCAAGAAGAAATTTTATTGCCACATAACAATACTAGGCCTCACAAATTATTCAAGAGACAATTGCAAAGTTGGATCTTACCATCTTGCCCTACCTCCCATACTCTCCAAAGAAGCACAGAGGTTTCATTTTAAGTATTATTTTTCTGTTTCATTTATTAATAAATTCTTATTAAAATTACAGTTATGGAGTCTAATTACATGACTTTCAGTAAACACTCATATGTGGGTATACAGTATGATATCACTAAGAAATTATAAAACATGATATTAACAAATGAACCATCTCATGAAAAAATATTTAGATTTTTTTAATAAAAATAGTCTATATCATTAACATAAAATAGAGGAAAGAACTGGATGTGAAAGTTCTGAATGTGAAAGTTTTGACACACACACACTCACACAGTTTTAGATCACAATGAGTTTTAAGAAATTACTATAAACTAAAAACTGGTAAAATTCAAAATTGTAGAATTAGATCATTGAACTGAATGTATTTAGCTGCTCTCTACCATAATCTCTTTTTACCATTTTGTGTTTCCCTACAGTCACAGAAACACCCAAACAAGCTGTGTATTAATTCTCTGCTATGCTGTGATAGATAGTTCAATCTCTTATAGAACATAGAGGTCCTGGAATACTGGAGCACAGTTTGGGATTCCCCCTAAATTTTCAATACATGCTCAAGAAACAGGTAGAAAGGATGTCTAGGAGAACCTTTGCACAGATTCCACGTTCCTATACTGAGAGGTAACACAAGTTTTGCTCATCTTCCATCTATATTGCAATGGGATATAAATGGACTGGTCTAGAATGTAGCAGTACAAGTAGTCATGGGCATACCCCAAATATGGTCAGGTAATACCTCTACTTTGTAAACTGAAATGGCTCCCAGTGGACTATCAGATGAACTACCAGGTGCAATTCAAGAATCTGGTCAGCCCTTATAAACCAATTCATTACATAAGGTCAGGCTATCTGCATGGCCACCTATTATTAACCATTTCTGCTCATCTTATGAGATATGACAAGATTGGCATCCTTTGGCCACCTTATTTCCTGTAGTACTTGACATATTGAACAAAATATCACTCAAGATTTGAATGGTCATAGACCATTTGTATAGACTGTAATTAGTGATGATAATAATGATGATTATTGATGAGTAATTAGCCATATCAAAATGCAAAATATAGAACATCAATAACATTATAAAAGAAAATGCAAATCATATTTCTATGTCACCTCCAAATTTGCCCAATCAGATCCGCATGTGTTTTGAGTGCCCCTCACTTTTTATTATGTTGATTTAAGCCTTCATGAATAGTATACTAATTGAAAATTATTGACATTTTATTATTTGGATAAGATTATTATTTGAAATAGAGAAGAGAAAAAAACATTCTATCAATATTAATTAAATTTAGAATGTCAGTATTATAAGCATAAAATTATTTGGCTTTTTCATCATTGAGTGAAAAAAGAACTGCTGTGAATTCTATGAAGTATTTGTTACATGATAATATTTTGATCTTAAGCTGATTACATATGCAGTTCATAACTGTACCATTTTGTTCAGATAAAGAGCCATGTTATATGTAATATCTGGGTTCTGTCTATGCATGAAATATGTTGTTTTAATATAAGGATCCCAAAAGCCATTCATCTATGTGTATTCCAAGATATTGATCTCTTACTTTCTTATGCAGTTGGCATACAAATAATATATGTGCTAGGTCCTCTATATCTGGAAATCCAGAAATACAAGTATGTTTGTTGTAAGGAAATTGATCAAATTTTGGTCAAGTAAATACATCCTTATAATGCTTAGGCATTTCAATGTTTAAATATTTTTAGAGCTTGGAAGCAAGTTGAAATTTATAATGACTCAAACAATTAAATGTACTGGACTATATCTACCCTAAGTAGATTTTATTGATTAATTTGCAGAATATTTACTTATGAATGTAAGGACAATACGATTTTTTGTCAATTGATTATTTTCTAGGTTTCTCTAGTTTAAGCTGAGATCTAATGTAACAAAAAGAGTGGGTGCATTCAGGAACCATTTTGAATCCCTGCATATTCATTTCAAAATGAAGGCTGTAATATGAAACATTTTAATGAGGAAGCCCCATTAAATGATGAATCTTCTAGGTAAACGTGCATGATTGCACTGTAAATATCAGCTCTCTTGCTTATATTCCTATTTATATATCATGCTCTTCTGCTTATAGTCCAGTACGTGTTTGCTTTATTTGATGATCAGCATTCCAAAATGCTTTCACACAGAGATTTGCTTATTCAACTCAGAACTACATTACAGGATTAGGTTGCCTCAAAAAGCCTTTAAGTCTGATTTTATAGGCTTTATGGTTGTTGTTTTTGGCTATACATGTTATCTCACATGGCAAGATTTTTTTTTTTTCATTATGAATTCACGGGTCTGGAACTCTTACTGAAAAAATATTAACCTAGTACTTTCCTTCTATATTCATTTTTTAAAAAAAATATATAGAAATTATCTGGATTTTAATCTATCAGATATTTCATTACAGTTTTAGATCAATTCATTGTTTGAGGTTTGTATGGGGTCCAAATCATGAGGCAAAACCAGGTGACTAGAAAGAGTTTTTCCAACAATTTTCATGTTAACGCAGATGAGGCAATCTAAGGAAAGATGGAAACATGATAAGACACCTTAGTACAGGGCTGTCAAACTCCAGACCCATGGGCTGGATGCATCACACACTGGCCACTCCCACACCTAGTTTAGCAAAGGGGGAAAAAGTTCCAATACATCACATGATGATGTAAGTTTGACACCCCTGCCTCAGTATAAAGCTGAGTAGCATTTTGAGGGATCACTTCAGGCAAGAGCTCTAACTTTCTTTCTTTGAATCCACATGCTGCTATGCACTTCTTTCCCTTTTGATTATACAATGTAAGGGAAGATAACCATGTGTTACTTTTACTTGGTAACACTTATTTACTATATGAGTTATTGCTATTATCTCATTCATGATGACTTCCTTTGTGTGAAAGAATTCATTCAGTTCCAATGTGTCTGGCTGTAAATCACCTAGTTTCTGGAAAGGAAATTAGATTTTTAGACCTTTCTTTAGTTTTAAACAAAAGGAAGAAAAGAAAACAAACAAGAGGCTAAGAGGGATGAACAGTGCTGGTAACCTTCATTTGAGGAGACCAGTTAATTTTACCCAATGTATCTAGGGTGGATGGACTGAAACAAAAAACCTGGTTTTATGGGCAAGTTTGCACAAGCTCAGAACATACTACATCTACTGTTAGCATAATTAAGGTTTGGAAGGCAGTTTCAAGGCTTAGGCAGTTTCAAGTTCTTTTTTTTAATCATCATCAGAGTTAGTTGCTGATGTTACCTATTTGAGTAATTAAATATCTTCAAAAAAACCAACCAGACTCAGAGAACCTCAAAGGACCTTTCAATTCAATCTTGAGCTACAAATATTCTCTTTTAGAGAAAGGTGAGTTGCAGATGAAAATGCTATTCATGAAATTAATAGCTTGAAAAATGAAAAGAACAGAAGAATATGGGAAGAGATGTTTCACAAAAGAAGAAACACAAAACTTCATCATTCTAGTATTGCTTATTTGTTTTGATACCACCAAGAAGATTGACAATTTCTTCACATTTATATATCCTTTTTTCTCAAGTAGAGGTTTACTGAAAAAATATGCTTATTTTGAGAACAACAAAAGACAATATTCTCCAAAACTTCTCTTTCTCTCTTTTCAACTGCAATTTATGTATTTATTTTTCATGTGCAATTTGCAGGAGGTTCCTTGCTAGCAATGAGATAAACAAGAAACTGTATGCCTAGATAGGTGCGAGTGGGAAGGAAAGATGGGGATATAGTTTCTTCTCCAAGCTCTGATTAAATTTGGAATTTTCAAGAAAAAACATTTTTCCAGATAATAAATTGACACAGGGTAACATCTTTTCTAAGACTATGTATTCTCTAGAGGAATAGGAAATAATAGCTAGCAACTTCAATAAATATACTTTTGTATGTAAAAAAGGGATTAACTGCAGAAATAGAAGGAAATAAATTAAGTCAAATGAGGGAAAAATGAAGCAAGGCAGCAAGTTATATATAGACCTAAATAAGAACACTATTTTGACAAGAACATACATAATGCAGCAACCCTAAACTTCAGAAGAAGGAAACAGATCATCTATACAACATCTTCCAACAAAATAAATATTCGCACAACTTCATCAAAAAGTGCCTGACCACTCAACCCAATATAGCACAACCAACATAAGCTGTGTAGAGGATAACATTGTCATAGATCAAAAACATCTCAGAAACCACCAACAGATTATCACAACCACACCATGCCACACAAACTAACCAAAGCCCTCCAAAACATCTAAGTAAACCAAAAGACCCAACAGCTCCAGAAGAAAAAAGAGGAGTCATGTATAACATACAATATAAGGATTGTAACAGCCACCATGTAACAGGAGTCTCCAACCTTTTGGACCTCAGGGACCACCAGATAACAATTAATCAGAGTTGGAAGGGACCTTGTAGGTCATCTAGTCCAACCCCCTGCCCAAGCAGGAGACCCTACACCATTTCTGACAAGTGGCAGTCCAATCTCTTCTTGAAAGACTCAAGTGATGAAACTCCCACAACTTCCGAGGGCAAGCTGTTCCATTGGTTGATTGTTCTACTGTCAGAAAGTTTCTCCTTATCTCCAGGTTAAATCTCCCTTTGTTCAGTTTACATCCATTATTCCTTGTCTGGCTTACAGGTGTTTTAGAAAATAGCTTGACCCCTTCCTCTCTGTGGCAGCCCCTCAAATATTGGAAGACTGCTATTATGTCTTCCCTGGTCCTTCTCTTTACTAGACTAGCCATGCCCAGTTCCTGCAACTGTTCTTCATATATTTTAGTCTCCAGTCCCCAAATCATGAACTGGGTATGGCTAATCTATCGAAGAGAAGGACCAGGGAAGACATGTTTTTTTTTATCTATGACAATGTTATCCTCTACACAGCTTATGTTGGTTGTGCTATATTTGGTTGAGTGGTCAGGCACTTTTTGATGAAGTTGTGCGAATATTTATTTTGTTGGAATATGTTGTATAGATCATCCTGGTAGTATAGATGATCCTGGTTGCTCTTCTCTGTACTTTTTCTAGAGTCTCATCATCAAAATTCATAATTTTAAATCCCACAGACCACTAATATGATTTTTGTTATAAAGATAAATACATTTGTAAAATAATGATCAAAGAACTTCCATTTTATTCATATGAAATGCACCTATTTAATATAACAAAAGTATAAATGTTTATTTAATTATAACAAAATCCTAAATGCTTACTTAATCATAACAAAATCTTTAAAGGTTGTTTAATTGTAACAAAATTATTAAAGTTAGTGTAATTATTACAAAACAATGGTCAATCTGAGTGAAGAGAAATGAAGACGGGCAGACTGACGGTGGCTTGCTGACAATGAGAAAGTCGGCCCCGTATTCCAGAGCTGTAGTAGTCACAGGACTGGCCTTTTGGTCATCCTGAAGCAGCTCCTCCACCTGGGTGCACCAGCCTGCTGTGGAGGAGCTGCTCTGGGATGACCAAAGGGCCAGTCCTGTAACTACTGCAGCTCTGGAATACGGGACCAGCCCATGGTGGGGTTGGGAATCTCTGCCGTAGTGGGTGGAACATGTAATGTGCAAATTTGCAGGTGGTGCAACGTGCAGATAGCTTGGCTGCCTGTTAGCAGAGAGAAGCAGCCAGAGTCACTCTTGCCTTGAGCCCGGCTGAAGTGTCCCACCCTGCTCATGCTTCAGCGCTTTGACTCCTAGTGACAGGAGTTCAGCTAAACTACCTGCAAAATAGTCTCTCTCTTGAGGAGCACTTGTGGAGAGAAGCAGATGGAGTCACTTGTCTCTCAAGAGCCTGGCCGAAGTTTCCCACACTGCTTCTGCAGTGCTCCTCGAAAGAGACACGATTTTGCAGATAGCTTGGCCGAACTCCTTTCCCTGGGAGTCAAAGCACTGAAGTACGAGCGGCGCAGGAAATTTTGGCCGAACTCCTTTGAGCAAAGGCGGAATGCTGATGCTATGCAAATGCAAGTAGCACGGCACTCCCACACCTTTCATCCATCTCCATTGCCACTTTGGCCCAGTTGTACTGCTGCCCCACTCTTGCCGCAACAGCACCATTACCTCATCCTGGCCGGCAAGAGCGGAGCTGCTTTTTACACATTGCACCACCCGCAAATTTGCACATTCCATGTGCCACCCCTTATGGCTGAGATTTCCAGCCCCACCACAGGCCGGTCCCATATTCTAGAGCTGCAGTAGTCACAAGACTGGCCCTTTGGTCATCCCGGAGCAGCTTCTCCATGGCAGGCCGGTGGGATGACCAAGGGTGAGTCCTGTGACTACTGCAGCTCTGGAATATGGGACTGATTTTCCCACCAATGTCAGCAAGCCACCCTGGGGCATTTCCTTTCCCTGCCATTGTCTTACCTTCCAGTTCCAGCTCATGTGGCTCTACTAAAGGTAAGGTTTGCACTCAGCCAAAGGGTGGGGGCCAGTGGGTAGGCAGGCCATGTGGGCAGTGCAGCCTTGTGCTCCTGTGACGCCCGGATTAATTGCTTTCAGGGACCATTTCCCTGTGGACCACCAAAATTTTCTCCACCGGTTGGCGGCCACTGCCAAGTAGGACAGAAGGCAGAAGACTAGCACAGCATGTCCTGTTATAGCAATAGCACTTAAACTTATATACCACTTTATAGTGCTTTCCAGCCCTCCCTAAGCGGGTTACAGAATCAGCATTATTGCCCTCAACAATCTGGGTCCTCATTTTACCCACCTCGGAAGGATGGAAGGCTGAGTCAACCTGGAGCCTGGTAAGATTTGAACTGCCAAATTGTAAGCAGCTGGGCTGCAGAAGTAGCTTGCAGTACTGCACTCTAACCACTGCACCACAGAGGCTCCTATGACAAAACAGTCATCAAAAGGCACATAAACATAGACATCTACATACCATTCAAAAGAGATAACAAAAAAGAAATCCAAAAGACGAAAACACCTCCTTACTAGCAATCAACGCCCAAATTAGTAGAGATTAATATCAAAATTAACATTAAATCAACAATGAAGAAGCAAACAATACTCCAATCAAGAAACTGCAAAACAATCTAACAGTAAACAATAGCCCGAATAATGTCAAAGCCAGTGGTGGGATTCAATTTTTTTTAACTACCGGTTATGTGGGTATGGCTTGGTGGGTGTGGCTTGGTGGGCATGGCTTGGCGGGCATGATAGGGGAAGGATACCGTAAAATCTCCAGTCAGAGGTGGTATTTGCCAGTTCTCCAAACTACTTAAAATTTCCCCTACCGATTCTCTAGAACTGGTCAGAACCTGCTGAATATCACCTCTGGTCAAAACACAATGTATCTATTTAGCAAAATATTCCCTGCTAACCCCTTTAGACTTTAAGGATGCAGTCTGTTACTTCAGTTTACTGTTACTTTCCTTTCTCTCTAGAGAAGATGAATATAGTTCCAAGCAAAGCATTTGAAAGCAATCACTAACCATTTATTTCCTAAGAATGCCTCTGTTGCCTTCAGGCGCTTGAGAAGCATTGGTAAAAGTGCAGATTACTTGAGGCTTGCACTTTGCTTTGTCACATCCTAGCTTCCAATTTTGTTTTTGGGAATAGTCCACTGGTGCCAAGGGAAGATCTCAGGATGCCTACGGGCAATCCATTTGTGGCCCAAGATTCATTTGGAACCATAACTTCTTAAATTATGCTTTGAAGCTGGTTTTTATCAGCAAAATAGGCTTAACCCAATTAACAAACTTGTTAGACATTCTATAATGCTTTGGACGTAAATTGCTTGGAGACATTCAACTTAGTATGATTGTATTGTGATGTTTTAATTTTATCTGCAATTTGTGTTCATTTCTATCTTAATGTTCTTTACTCACAGTTTCATGGCTGAGATAGTCTTTAAATATTGGAAGGCAGGGATGTAGGCACACATAAGAAGCTATATTTAATTTTAAAATTGCAATCATTTTCTAGCATCTATGCTAGAAGAAGAAAAGAGGATGAAATTCTTTAGTTTTCCAGTTTAGTTATATGGGTTACTCTCATAATTCTAAAGTATGATGTAGAAGTATGAACTGGACTACTATGTACTGAAATATGAACTTGTTGAATTCAGAGTAATTCTCTGGATTCATTGAGAGTGCCTGAATGATGCATTTTATTTTCTCTTCTCAGAAGCATTTACAATTAATATGTAAAATCAACTATTAATTTATTATATAGAGTTTGTGATGTTTAACTTAGATATTTGTTTTTCTATTAGTTACCAAACACACTCAGTTCAACAGAAACTCAGAATTATGAGCTGAAAATTGGTTTGGAGAATTCAGCTTTCTTCTGCAGGCATTGATGCAGTTATCTGAGTTCTTGGCAGGCAAAGTATATGAATTATTACTGACTTTGTCCTGCTAGAAAAATGAGATAAGAGTATGAAATGGTCCGTAGATGCGTAAGCTGCTTACTCTATCACAGAATTGCTATGTGAATTTATTTTCAAGATGGAAAGGAAATGGAAGGAACTTTTTTTTATTTCAGGTCTTGTTATCATACACCAATGACAGTTTGATCTGAGATATATTGATGCCACATCTAACAGAGTCTACCGTGTTTCTCACAAAATGAGGCTGGGCCTCTTTTTTTTTTTTGACCCCTGGAAAAAAAGGCTAGGCCTTCTTTTTTGGGGTGACTTAATTTCCTCCCCCACCTAGAGCGGCCCAAACACATGTACCTCCCCACGAGGCCATTTCTATCAGCCGAAGAAAGCTGCCCGAAGGCAGAGTCCCCAGCCGCTTCGGGGCGAGGCATGGCTGCCCGGGTCCCCTCGCCATTAGGCAGTGTCTTTCGGGCGATGGAAGCTCCCCAAGGGCAATCATCAGCCACTTTGATCGGCCGGTAGAAGCGGCCTCAGGGAGAGTGCACACGCACATTCCCCTCGCCGCGAGGCCACTTCTATCGGCCGATGAAAGCTTCCCGAAGGCAGAGTCCCCAGCCACTTCAGGGCGAGGCGTGGCTGCCCATGTCCCCTCACCTTTAGGCAGTCTCTTTCAGGCGATGGAAGCTTCCCAAATGCAATCACCAGCTACTTCAATCGGCCGGTAGAAGCGGCCTCGGGGCGAGCACTCACACACACACACACACACACACTCCCCTCACCGTGAGGCCACTTCTATCGGCAGATGAAAGCTCCCTTGAAGCCAGATTCCCCAGCCGCTTTGGGGCGAGGCATGGCTACCCGTGTCCCCTCGCCTTTAGGCAGTCTCTTTCAGGCAATGGAAGCTCCCCAAATGCAGTCACCAGCCACTTCGATCAGCTGGTAGAAGCGGCCTCGCGGCGAGGGGAGTGTGTGTGTGTGCTCGCCCCGAGGGGACTCTATCTTCGGGGAGCTTCTAATGGCTATCAGGGTATTCTAGCCTAGGCTACCTGCAGAGCACTCCTAAAGGCAAGTTTTATTCCCCCCCGCCCTTTCCCCGCCCATTTCTCTTCACCTCGTGCAGTTCTAACGAACGATGTGAGAAATGGTGGGGAAAAGCATGGTTTAAATAGGCCTAAATTTTGGGGGCGGGGCTTAATTTCACCTCATGCCTAGAAATCATGCTGGGCCTTCCTATTGGTGGAGGGCGTATTGTTGGAGAAACACGGTAGTACCTGACAGACATAACTGAACTTAGCTGATAACAAAAATATGATTTTTAATTCAGTTCAATTTACAAACTGAAATGAATGACAGGATGGTGCCCTTTTCCCATTTTACATACCAATGACATTTAAATTAGCAGATGAATCTTGTTATAACATCAACAAAAGTATTTCCTTAGAAAATGGAACTTTTTTCTCTATTTCTTCCTGTTTTAAAGAGGTTGAATAAGACAGAATGCTATGAAGGCATGACTAAGACAAAAATGTATAAACTCAATTAATAAGATTTTTAAAAGAGCATTATGAGCCACAGTGATACAGTAGTTAGAGTGCAGTACTGCAGGCTACTTCTGCCGAATGCTGGCTGCCTGCAATTTGGCAGTTTGAATCTCACCAGACTCAAGGTTGACTCAACCTTCCATTTTTCTGAGGTAGGTAAAATAAAGACCCAGATTGTTGGGGGCAATATGCTGACTCTGTAAACCACTTAGAAAGGGCTGTAAAGCACTCTAAATTTAAATCTATATACATATATAAAAGCAAAATACCATTCATGCATCATCACTGTTGTAGAGCGGCGGTGAGGATAGAGACAAGACACAGGCTCGAAGTTAACATGCTTTATTCTATTGAATAAAGGGTCGCCGCGGCTGCCGAGGCTAATTGGCAGTCAGCTGGCAGCGACAGCTGATACCGTTTGACAGCTCCTTTTATAGCCGGCTGTCAAACGGCATCAGCCAATGGGAGCGATCGGCGCTCCTGCGCAGGCAGCGGACCAGAGAGAAGACTTGTCAGTCTGCGGACACAGCACTCCTTTCCCCTGGCCAGGCGCATGCGTAGTCCTGCAGCCTGGTAGGCCGTCTTCGCTCGCGGCCAGATCATCGAAGACCAAGGGGCCTGCCGGCAGGCAAAAGGTCCCTTGCTCTTAGGGAGTCGCCCGGAGATCCTCGGTGGCCTTCAGGAGCCCTCGTTCGAGTGTCCGGCTGCTGATCAGGTAGGTCATCCCGACTGGCTCGCTGCGGGGGCGGTTCGGGATTCAGCCGGTAGACCGGGTCGTCAGGCGGGGAACCGTTCGCGGCTGCTGGGTTGACTGGGTCGCTCGGCTGGTCGGCTTCAGCAGGCGGTTGGTAGACCGGGCGTCCGGCGAGTAGGCTTCAGGCGGCTGGTAGACCGGGGCGTCTGGCGGTCCCTGGGAGTCGATGGCAGTTCTTTCCCAACGCCTCCTTAGCTTGTCTATGTGCCGGTGCCACACTTGGCCATCCTCCAACAGGATCCTGTAGGACTTGGGTCCTGTAATAGAAACTATTTGCCCTGGCATCCATAGAGGGTGCCCTGCATAGTTCCTGGCATAAACCAAGGTCTTGCAGGGTAAATTCCCTGGCATGGCTGTCAGAGACTAAAGGCGTGCCAGGGGCATAGTGGGGGTGTAACCTGTCCAAGGTGGTCCTGAGGCATCTGCCCATCAATAGTTCTGCAGGGGACTTGTTGGTGGTGGTGCATGGAGTAGAATGCTGGCTGAGTAAGTAAGTGGACAGCTTGGAGTGCCAGTCTGCTTGGCCAAACCTTGCCAAGACTTTTTTACAGATCTAACAGCCCTCTCAGCCATCCCATTGCTCGCAGGGTGAAAAGGGGCTGTGAGGGCATGCCTGATACCCAGGTTGGCTGCAAAGACCCCGAACTCACATGAGGTGAACTGGGGGCCATTATCTGATATCAAGGTGTCAGGGAGGCCATGTGTGACGAACAGTCTGGTCAGGGCTCGCGTGACAGCCAGTGTAGTTGTGGAGGGAAGTAGAGCCACATCAATCCATTTAGAAAACGAGTCTACTATGACCAGGAAGGTCCGCCCATGCACAGGGCAAGCCAGGTCAACATGCAGTCGGGACCAAGGGGCCCCAGCATCCTCCCATCAAGTTGGTACAGCCGTTGGAGGTGCTGATCTAGTTGCCTGGCAGGGCTGGCACGTGCTTACCCAGCTGGAGATCTGGGCATCCAGACCTGGCCACCATACATAGCTGCGGGCCAGAGCCTTCATCCTCACGATGCCCGGGTGGCCCTTGTGAAGGGCTTTTAAAATTGGCTCTTGTAGTGTAGTGGGGATGACCACTCTTGTTCCCCAAAGTAAGCAACCCTGTAGTGAGGATAACTCTTGCCTGCGGGTCTTAAATGGCATGAATTCAGAGGTGTACTGAATTTCAGGCCACCCCCTCCCCACCCAGTCCAGGACTTGGGAGATTACCTTGTCCCTTCTGGAGTGGGCAGCAATGTCCTCGGCTGAGATTGGTAGGTTGAGTTCGTTGCAATCAAAAATGGCGTGGATTGGAGCGGGGTCTTCTACTGGTGTTGGCAGGGGGCACCTGCTGAGGGCATCTGCATGGCACAGGTTCTTCCCCGGGCGATGTACCAGCTTATATGAGTAGGTGGCTAGGAACAGGGTCCATCTGGTCATCCGCGGGGACAGTACCTGTGGGGTATGCTTGTCTCCTGCTAAAAGGCCTAAGAGTGGTTTGTGGTCTGTTATAAGTTCAAAGTAATGACCATAAAGGAATTCATGGAATTTTTTTACAGCAGCCACTGCTGCTAAGGCTTCCTTGTCAATTTGACTATAGTTCCTTTCTGCTGCAGAGAATGTTCTTGAGAAGAAGGCAATTGGGGCCTCGGAGCCATTAGGCAGCCTATGGCTGAGTACTGCCCCTATGCCAAAGGGGGAAGCGTCTGCAGCTAGAACCAGGGGAAGTTGCTGGTTAAACTGGACTAGAACTGCATTTGAAGTTAGCAGAGGTTTGACTGCTTGGAAAGCATTGGCTTCTCTTTGTCCCCAGTGCCAGGGGCCTTTTTTATCTAAAAGTCTATGTAATGGTTCAGCTATAGAAGCCTTGTGTGGAAGGAAAGCTGCATAGAAATTCAGGAGCCCTAAAAAGGCTTGCAGTTCCGTTTTGTTAGAGGGAGTAGGTGCCTCATGGATGGCCCTAACTTTTGTTTCTATAGGATGAATTCCAGAGGCGTCAATTCGATAACCTAGGAAGTCCACTTGCTTAGTGGCAATGGTGCACTTATCTTTTTTTAGTTTTAACCCATGCTGCCTAAAATGGTCAAGAACTGACCTAACCCTAAGTAATAATTGTGTTTTGTTGGTGGCAGAGACTAGAATGTCATCAAAGTATGGGACTACCCCTGGGAGTCCTTGGAGAATCCTCTCCATCAGGGACTGGAAGATACCTGGGGCCACACTAACTCCAAATTGTAAACGTTTACACCTGAAAGCGCCCCTGTGGGTAACTATTGTTTGCAAGTCAGCAGTGTGATTGTCTACTGGGAACTGCTGATATGCTTGGGACATATCTAGCTTTGCGAAAATTGTGCCTGGCTCAAAAGAGTGCAGCAGGTGTTGAATTACGGGGACTGGGTATGCACTAATTTGGAGAAAACGATTGAGGGACATTTTATAGTCTGCGCAGATTCGCACGCTGCCATCTTTTTTGAGGGGGGTGTCTATGGGGGTCTCCCATTTTGCGAAATCTACTTGTTCTAGTACCCCTTGCTTAATTAGCTTATCTAGTTCCAGATCCAATTTAGGGCGAATGGCAAATGGGACTCTGCGAGGTTTTAAACGAATGGGGGTGGCTTGTGGGCTCACATCAAATGAGATAGGGTTACCAGAATAACATCCCAGCTCATTACTAAAGACATCAGCGTAGTCCCTGAAAAGGGTGTCTACCTCAGTATTCACTACAGAGTGAATACCAGTTACACTAAGGCCCAGAGCAGGGATCCAATCTAGCCCAAGCAAGCTGGGAAGGGCACCATCTACAACCACCAGAGGCAAGTGGCCTCTAAAGTTCTGGAATTGAATAAGGAACTTGCCTTTCCCCAGGACTGGCATGGTCTTTCCCTGATAGTCTCGAAGAGTCAGGTGGCAGTTCAGCAGCTTCTTCTTGGAGAGTGTAGGGAGCAGCTTCTTCAGGGTGGCCCACGAGATGATTGAGAGGGCAGACCCGGTGTCCACCTCCATCCGACAGGGTTTACCTTCTAGAAAGACAAAAATGCTTATTTTGTTAGACCCGGGGTGGTGTTGTCTGAGTGGCAACAGGTATAGCAATCTTCAACTTGCCTTTGGAAGAAGGCAGCAGCTTGAGGTCTTTGTGAGAAGGTTTTTTCAGCCTGGCAAACCCTAGCTATGTGGCCTTTTTTCTGGCAGTTTAGGCAGATGGCATTTCTGAATCTGCAGGTTGACCTGGGATGTGCCCCCCCACAGCTCAGACAATTAGGTTGCTGTCTGGCAGCTGGGTTGGTGTTTTTTCTTGGCCCCTCTGGGGGGGGGGGGCTTGGCAGTCTGAGGCGGTTCACATCAAGTGGTTCCTCTTCTAGGGATACCTCATCAAAGTGAATGGCAGAGCTCCCTTGCTTTATGGGGTTTCCCTGAATCTCAGCTGCTGACAGCTCTGATAGCTCAGCAGCCTGAGCTTCTTCAATGGCCAGGCTTAGGGTTAAATCCTTTGTTGCTAGTAAACGCCTCTGTAGTTTAAGGTCTCTAACCCCTCCTACAATTTGGTCAAGCAACATGTCTTCCAGGTAATCCCTAAATCCACAGTGTATGGCAGCTGATCTTAAGGCTGCCATATACTGACTAACAGTCTCTCCTTCAGCCTGAACTCTCCTTCTAAAAGCTAGTCTCCTAGCTATTTGAGAGGGTTTGGGGGAGTACTGGTTAGATAGAATTCCCTGCAACTCCTCCCAGGGAATAGCCTTCACAGAGCATGGGGACACTAAAGCTGAGGCTGTATCAAAGACTGCAGCCCCACAGAAACTCAGAAAATAGGATCTTTTCCTCAGGTCAGTGGCTTCTGTCAGGTCGATAGCGTTTAGGAAACACTCAAACCGGTTCATATACGACTCCCACATCTCGCCCGTCGGCTGGAAGGGAGGGAATGTCGGGTTTGTGCCCATCTTGGAAGCGGCGGTGCTGATTTCCTCAGCTGAGGAAGCTTTAAATTCGCGCCTTTAAAAAGGCGCTCGCGTCTGTGCCTGTCAGGCAGTGTCAGACTCCCCAGCTGGGAGTTTGAACTTCGCACTCATGGAGAGCGTCAGCGGCGGTGACGTATTCAGCTCTTGGCGGCTTCGGCTCTTTTTGACAGTGACTGTGCTCAGCTGTCTTTGCCTGGTTGTCTCTTCATCTCTTATCGCATCCCGCCCTCGCCGCCAGTGTTGTAGAGCGGCGGTGAGGATAGAGACAAGACACAGGCTCGAAGTTAGCAAGCTTTATTCTATTGAATAAAGGGTCACCGCGGCTGCCGAGGCTAACTGGCAGTCAGCTGGCGGCGACAGCTGATACCGTTTGACAGCTCCTTTTATAGCCGGCTGTCAAACGGCATCAGCCAATGGGAGCGATCGGCGCTCCTGCACAGGCGGCGGACCAGAGAGAAGACTTGTCAGTCTGCGGACACAGCAATCACAAAATCTTCAGAACTATAAAGCCTACAAACTTGAAATTTGGCACATATGTTCCTCTTGGCTTCTAGGTGCTCACTAAGAAAGGGATGTTTTGAAATGACTATCAGAGTATGAGTATTTCTTATATTATTATTAACACATTCTGATGCTAAGGAGTTCTACTCCACCTCCCCACCTGAAAAGAAATCTGTTCAAATGCAAAACACAAGCAGAGGAGTGGAGTTGCAGTTTTAGTTTCACAGCACCAAGCAGCTTTAGTACAGAACAGTTGAGCTAAGCCATGCCCAGGCTCCTCTCCTTCTTGCTCACACAGCAAATACTGTTTCAGTTTCCAAACAGCCCTCAACTCTCTCACATACTGACAGGACACTAGCCAGATGAATACTGATGCATGCTGGTAGGCAGAGGAATAATTTCCTCCACTTATTTTCCTCCCCCAAAACTAAGCCCGACCACATAGTTTCATAGCCAAGCATGGGTATTAAGCTAATATTGCTATTACAAAAGACAAATTTCATTCAGAACTGGTTTTATACTGATTTAGGCTGATGTCATATCTAAAATGGGATGAATTCACAGTCTCCCAGTTTCTTGCTTGATCCCTTAATATATTATCAATCAATCAATTGAATGTATAAAGCCACAAAGAAAATGGCCAGGAAAAGTGCAGCGACTAGTTTAGGCAGTCACTAGAAGTCAAGATTGTCACTAAATAAATTATAAAACTATTGCTCTAAGCATTATACAAATTAGCAAACTAATACATTTTAATTGCCTATATGAAGTTTTTGATTGTTTGAAACTACAATTTAAAAGCAAGTGTTGAGTAAACAAAATCGCGGTATTTTTTGTAAAACAATTTATTACAATTTTAGACCAATTAAATTTCATACAAGACTCAATAGTTATGATTCAAATTCTATTATGATTTCAAAAGGTACTAAGGAAGGCTGCCTGTTATTATTCAATCTAGCTATTGAAGCACTGTGACTAGCACATTGATCTAATGATCAGATTTATAGGGTACAATTAGATGTCAAGAATTCTACAGTTATTTGCAGATAACATGCTTTAAATTGTCTCAAATATCCTCTCATCTTCTCTACCACAACATAGCTAATTATATTAAGAATCAATTGTCAGACATGTTAGGATTAAGAATTAATTTTCACAAATCACATCTGATATTTTTTTCTATAGCACACAAAGCTTTAATATTACTAAAATATTAAGAAAATATTAATAACTGCATACAGTACTGATGGGGGAAAAATTAAAGAAAATAAAAGCTGGTTTAAAATATTTAATTATGTTATTTAGTTGTAGCTGTTAAAATTAAAATTCTCAGTTTTTATATAAATAGTTCCCGGTGGAAATTAAGATATTGGCAAAGTCAAACAAACTGGTAAGTGTCTTGGTTTAGATGGTGATCCCCAGACAGGTAAAATCTTTGCTATTTTTATCCTCTGTGGTTCTTCTGAATTCAGCTTTGAATTTTTACTTTTCTGGCTCAGTAATTGTCCCATTACAATAGTTATCTCCTAAAGCATTTTTGTCTAGATCAGGATGTCAAGCTCAATTTCATTGAGGGCCGCATCAGTGTTGTGTTTGACCTTGGAGGGCCAGAGTGGGCATGGCCAGGGGGGCATGGCCAGCTTGACATCACTCATGTCAGGGGCACCTGTGGTAGCCAGACCTCTGCCAGAGAAAACAGGCTCCCAAGCTCTGCTTTTGACAGTGATGGCCTCCTGCAATCCTCTGCCAGTGAAAATGGAGCTCTACAGACCAGTTCTTTCCTGTTTCCAGAGTTGCCCTGCAGGCCAGATCTAAGCACCCCATGGGCCGGATCCAGCCCCTGAGTCTTGAGTTTGACACCCCTGGTCTAGATTGTACCCTTATACTTTTCAAGGACATTGGACCATTCATGAACAATGAGCTTTCAGTAGTTCAAATGCTACTCAATTCATGTTAGTATCACTAATATTACTTTTTCTGGACTGCAAATAGCAGTCTATCTTCAACTGTAACTATTGCAGTTTGTGTTAGCCATTTTTACCTGCAGCTATTATCTCCATTTCCAATATTCTTCTTTTCCAGGCATTTCCTTCACAGAATTGCCCTGGGTTCTTGTTGTTGTTTTTCTCCCTTTTAACCTATCAAATCTTCATTTTATTTTCCATGTAAGAAGTTTTCTTGTAATAATATAATTTAATTCTATCAGAATACAATCAGTAAATATTGGATGTCTGCATGGATAAGTAAAGACATAACAGAAATTATGGCTGACGAAAAAGAAGTTATGGCTGAATGCAAGTTTTATCATATCCATCCTTCTACGTTCCTGTGTGAATTCTGGTATAATATGTTGATAAATTATCAAAACATATCACTATATATAAAATGCTGTATTTATGGCATGTTTGCTGGAAACTACTTATAAAAACTCATTGGGAAAAAAGTCACTAGATTTTTGCAGACTTTATGCTAATAGCCTGCAAAAATCTAATGATCACTAGAAAGGGATTTATATCAAGCAAATTCTTTTCTCCCATCCTAATTGTCTTAATTCTTCAGCCCAATCTGTAACTTGAAATGCAAAACAAATAGAATTGACCAGGCTTTTTTGGTCTGTGTGAATTTGTGTGACTGTATGGGTTTATTTCTTATTCTATTTGACAGCCCCAAAGCACTGAAGAAGCATTTTCAGTTGTCTGATTAAAATAATCAATGAAAGAGCTTGTCAGATGTTATGAAGGGAAAGAATACCACTCCTGGACTGGGACAATCAATTGCTCAGGTAGTGATCAGGGACAATGCATTTCTGCTGTGATCTGTCCAAAGGAGGTGGGGTTTGCAAGGAGCCAGACAGAGTAGCAAAAGCTATTTGAATACTGAACATATTGAAGCATGCCATGCCTCATCACTCTCTTTTCTTTAGTCTGAACAACAAAAGAGACATTGTGCGTTACTGCTTACAAATCATAAACATTCCAGTTCTTGGATAAGTGACTAGCTTTGGGATTTTATTTCCTGTCTCATAGCCAAGACCTGTCTGTGACAACAATTTGGTTGAATAAGTTAGCCAATTATGTTATTTTCATCAATTTGTTTTGTTTTATTTTTATAGCATTCTTCTTCCCAAAGGACCTCAGAGGAAGCAGCTTTAATTAAAAGAAAAGAAAATTAATAAGAATATATCCCATAGCACAATATGTAAAACAGTTACAACAAAATTATTAAAAAGTTCATCTTGAGCACTGCACAAGTGCCCAGATGAACAAAATTGCTTTTAAATTTTTGTTTAACATTGCAGTTTTTTTAAAAAATCTCACAGTTTAAAACAGCCCAAGATCAGACACTATGCTTGAGGAAAATACAATACATGGTTGATTGAGCTACTTTAATATGTATTATATTTTGCAGGGACTTTTTAGCTTCCATGATATATGTACTACAGTGAATATGAATAAGGAAGATCCAACAGTTTCTTTGAATATTTGTTTTGTGCACACTGCTGAGTGCTATAGAATGGGTATAGATAAATGTCACCAGCTATGTTTTGGATGCACTGATATTTTTTTATAAGAATTTAAACCAATCTAGAGCATTTAGTTTTGAATGGAGCATAAGGATTAATTTTATTACATGTTTGAGAAAATTTTAAACAAACAAGTTATGTGGTACCAGATGAAAGTAGGCCAAATATTTGGGGTATTTTGTGAAGCAGATTATCAGGCTGCACTCCTGTATGTTCTTATCTTTAGAGAACCCTTTGGAAACACACAGGGCTTATTTCTTATGCTGCTATCTGTTGATAGCCTGTTGAATTTATGGGAACATTAAAAAAAGAAATGATAATGAATGTGTGTCTGATCTGTCTAGGAAAGTAAATAATTGAGGAGTAGATTCTTCAAATAGGCTTGCACTAATTGCCATTTTTTTGCCAGTCTTTCCATTATCTCTTAATTTTATGCACCTTTATTATAAAAGGGATGATAAATGCCAGGCTGAAGTCCCCAAGCAATTATATAATTACAAAATTCAGTTCTTTTTCCTATCACAGCTACAGAAATTTATAGTGTAACCAAGCTCTTAAGCGAGGTACTCATGTCCAAATTGGCACTATAAAGAAAATTTTCCATTTTCAATTACATAAAATAAAATAAAATGTGAAATAAGCTGTAAAAATTTCACGGAAAGCTGTTAGCTTCCAATATAATCTGCCTCTCAAATTCTAAACATTATTTCTTTCTGTGTCCAGTTGAGCTATTTACAAGATATTTCTTATCTTGGATAATATGAATAAGTGATGTTGCATTTGTCCTGAACTTGAAATGGTAGCAATTAAATAGACTTGGATTTCTATTTGCTTTTTAAAAAAGGCTTTCTAGTAAGGTATCAAGAAATGTCTACATATCTAGTCACTATGAAGTTTCATGAACTTCAAAAGTTCAAGAATTTTTCACTGATCTCCTCTTTCCTACAAATGAAGATGATATAATGGCTTGTGTTTTTTCTTTGATTATTCTCTTCTCTCTTATCATTGGTTAAACAGTGACAATTTCATTTTATTTTTGACATCAGTGTAGCTGTTATCATAACCTTATGCAGCTGAAATTTCAGACATGATTGCTGCCTTTTACACAATCAGAAATGGAACTTTTTTCTCACCTTATATCTTTAGTTGGTTACCAAAATAACAAAAGTAGATACCAACAACAGCAACAAAAATTCATTAACCACTTATCATTTCACTAGAGTTTAATTAAATGCACACATCAATACATTGGGTAGATGTTAGAAATCTGAACTCATTAGAAAAGGCGTGCTTATCTTCATGTTGCATGCCTTGAGCTTTTAAGTGTTTTTCAGAGATTACTGACCTATTGTATAATGCAATATACTAATTAAATTATCTTTGAGTGGTTTTCAAAGAACAATTGTCATTTGTAATATTGCTAATATTTAGTACTGTGAAATTCATGACTGTAGTCACTGAAGGTTGTCAGGTGCACATCTGTACATGAATCTATGCAACAAGATATTTTACAGCAATGAGAGAAACAGAAGAACAAGTAATATATAAATGAGCTATTTTTAATTATACAAACTCCCTCTAATTGTACAAATTTATCCCTCTAAGAATTCATTAACAAAGACATTAGAGTATTTGATCATTTGCTTGAGGTTACAATGCAGAAATCTCAACATTGAGGATAATTGTGAAGACAAAGTGAAACATACAACCTAGATTTGTGTTCTTACAGTGAAGGTTTATTTTCAGGATGACTGCTCAATTTTTTTTATTTTCAATATCCTTCTAGTTTGTATCACTTGTTTAGAATGAGAAAGCAGATTTTTGCAAGAATGTTGAGTTTAAGAAAATATCTGGAGGTTCTACCATGTTTATCATTCCAAATCATTTTGAATAGCAATAGCACTTAGACTTATATACTGCTTTATAGTACTTTACCGCCCACTCTAAGCTGTTTACAGCATCAGCATATTGCCCCAACAATTTGGGTCTTCATTTTACTGACCTTGGAAGGATGGAAGGCTGAGTCAACCTTGAGCCTGGTGGGATTTGAACTGCCAAATTATACTCAGTTAGCTGCAGTAGAAGTAGCTTGCAGTAGTGCATTCTAACCACTGTGCCACAGAGCAGCGGTCACCAACTGGTGGGCCACGGCCCACTGGTGGGCTGTGAGAAAATTTTGGAGGGCCGCGGAGAAATCTCAGCCCCAGAGCATCCCCCCAAGGCAATTAATCCAGGCTGTGCAGAAACACAAGGCTGCTCAGCCCACATGGCCCATGGGAACCCTCCCAGCCCACTCACTCCTTACCTGGCAAACTTATCTGCTAAGTTGCTATTTTCCCTTTTTCCAACTATCATCTGTTCTGCTCTGCCAGGAGATTTAGATTAGCTAGAAAGTAGGAAATGGTTGGATTTCTTGCTTTCTAGCTAAGCACAGCCGAACCTCCCTTAGGACTGAAGGTTTGCTTGCAAGCAAATTCAGTGCAGAATCACGGCAAGCAAATTTGAGAGGCTGAGCTAGCTGATGGCAGATAGATAGATCACTGAATGATTCTGTGAGCAACTCAATCTGCCTGCTTTGCCTGATTTTGGATAAAAGTTGCTCTTTTTTAAAATAAAAAAAATCAATAATTACATGCATGGTGTGTTGTGAGTTAAATTTGTGAGTTTGCTTGCTAGCAAATTTTATGAGTTTGCTTGCAAGCAAATTTTATGTGACAGACTGAGCTAGCCAATGGCAGATAGATAGATTTCTGAATGAATCTGTGATTCTGTGAGCAACTCAATCTGCCTGCCTGCTTTGCCTGATTTTGAGTAAAAGTTGTTTTTTATATATAAAAAAATGATATTTATATAAATATTTATAATATTTACATACAAGCCATGCCCACCCAGTCACATGACCACCAAGCCACACCCACAAATTAGGCCACACCCACAGAACCAGTTAGTGGTCCCTCAGATCTAAAATTATGAGTTTGGTGATCCCTGAGGTCCAAAAGGTTGGCGACCCCTGCCACAGAGGCTCCTAATGCTATATCAAAATTAAATGCTCTTAAATAAATTCATGGGTCATAGTATGCCTATATTTTCTTTGATTTTATGCCTAAATTAAGGATATAGGAAGCAATTAATCATGCAAAAATAAACTTACTTTGTATTTTAGGTAATAGAATGTTCTTACTGCTTCAATTTAGATTAATTGATGACCAGTTAGACTTTTCTTTAGAATTCATCATTGCTTAAATAAATGTATTTTAGGAAGGTGTTATATTATATATATAAAAAACAGGCAAACAACCCCCCCCCTCAAAGAATGACAATGATGGTTGTTTTGTTCATCTAGATTAATATTCTCATTAATACTGAAAATGAGGTATCATAATAATTGGTTTGTATTATGTATCGGAGATTACGGTGGTGGGTTACTGTCCACCATTAAAAAATATATGTTGTACTTATATGACTCCATAAATAAGCCCTTGTCAAATATGGAACCGAACTATTGACAAGGTTTAGAACAAAAGCTGTGAATTGGAATCACTGAAGCTAAAGCATCGTAATTACCCTTCACAAAAACCAGTAACTTTATTTTTTTCCTCAGAGGTTCTATACAAAAGGTTATTCAAAAACAAATGACATACAGTAGGTAAATATTTTACTTACATGCCTATGAACATTAGAAGTCTGATACTCCCCCTCTTTTTTTCCTCCTCTTTCTCTCTCCCTCTCTTTCTCTCTCTTGATAGAAAAGAATATTTGACCTCAGGGTTGAATTATGCTGCTCTTTGAGGTTGGTTGTTTTCTTGTACATGTTTCATTACCAAACTTGCATATCATTATTAGAAAGGAGTGAAGTTTGCTCTGTATTTATATACTAGTGGCTTGTGCTATCAGTGTTGGTAGAAGTGTTCTTGGTGTTCTTGAATAGGCTATTGTTTACTATTAGCTTGTCAGAGTTGGTAATTCATTGATTGAGGCATTGTTTACCTCTTGTTTATTGGTCTAGTATAATTGTGGTATTAATTTCTGCTAACCAGGTGTTGATTGCTAATTGGGAGGTGTTTTGGCCTTTCTGTTTCCTTTTTGGCTTTTTGATTGTCTCTTTTGAATGGTATATAGATGATATTTATGTCTATGTGTATATTGATGGCTGATTTGTTTGAGTGCTAGGCTTCCAGGAATTTAAAATTCCTGGTAGTTTTTGGATTTGGCTTAGTCTAGAATGCTCATAGTTTCCCAGTTGAAACCATGGTTAAGCCTGTCCATTTGTTATGAAGTTAAGAAATTTTCCTCATGTCTTCTGACTGCTAGTTAGTGTTCATGGATGTGCTCTGCTTGTTTGTTCTACATAGTGGCTGATACAGTCTTTACCCTGTATGTTGTATGTGACTCCTCTTTTTTTTTTTTTTGGTCTGGATCTGCTGGGTCTTTTGGTTGACTTAGGATATTTTGGCAGGCTTTAGAACAAATCCCATTCCCTTTGAATCCTGAAGATATTGGTAATGAAAGGTCTGCAGAAAAAACAATGAAGCTCAGAGAGCACCCAGGACTCCACAGTATGCCTGCCTGCCTGCCTGCCTGCCTGCTTGCCTGCCTATGTATCCATCCATCCATCCATCATCTGTCTGTCTGTCTGTCTGTCTGTCTGTCTGTCTGTCTGTCTGTCTGTCATCTATCTATCAACATGTGAAGTTTTCTCTATATTTGTATAACATGCAATACTTCATGAAGGTTAAAAGGCAGAGAAATGAAATATGCTCATAATGAATTTTAGGGCATTTATTTACCACAGATCCAGACAAAGTCACAACAATGATTGTGCAGCAAACTGTGTATTTAGGAAATGCATATTTCCTTTACTTGAATTTCTTTGAGAATGAAAAAAAAAGCTGATACTTTACTACTCAGAGCTGGGAAATATTACTGTGCTTGTTCATCTGTTTTTGAAACTTGAATCTGAGCTGGCAGTTTTATTAAAAGCCAAGAATACAAATCAACATGTCTTTAGCTTTGTTTGAACAGTCTTGCTAAAATTTTACTTTTTTCTGATTAACCTTTCTTTTCCCTCTTCTTTCATTTCTGCCGCATAGTTGCAATGCTGAAATCCAGCATTTCATAACATTTCCATCAAGAGCTGTGGTGGCATAGTGGTTAGAATGCAGTATTGCAGGCTAATTCAGCAGTTTGGCAGTTTAATTCTCATTGGCTCAAGGTTGACTCAGCTTTCCATCCCTCCAAGGTTGGTAAAATGAGGACCCAGGTTGTTGGAGGCAATATGCTGACTCTGTAAACTGTTTAGAGAGGGTTGTAAAGCACTGTGAAGTGTATATATGTCTAAGTGCTAAGTGCTATTAATAAATAACTACATTACAGTGATTAAGTCCTTTCTAAAATTATTTTTGCAGGAAATATAAAGTAATATTTATATAAAACACCATTTCCAGAATTTGTAAGGAAGTTAGAATAAGTTTCCTGTGAAACAGTCACATGAACTGTGTAATCTTAAAGACTTAATGCAAACAAACTGATTACTCAACTTATGTTTTCACAACTAATACTTCACCATTTATTTTGAGCAATATAAACAAAAGATTCTTGAAAACTTTACTGACACATGAATTGCAATTTCAGAAAAGGATGACTAATTGAACCATAGTCCTTCATTTCAATTCATCTTGTCAAGGCCAAATTCTGATAGAATGTGTCCATTCTAGCTTGCTGAGTTTTCAATTCCCATTAGTTATAATGGTTTAAGGTCAAAGATTGGAACTGTAGCTATTTCAATGCAATTTGTAAGTTTATTTCAAAGGAGAAAAGAAATAAATAAATTCTGCATATTGGAGAGTAGGCTAACAGATGTAGTGTTGTAAGGTAGAATATTTCTTGCACAAATATTACTCATCTATTATTGTTTTTTATGAACATTATGTGTGGGTAATCTACAGCTAGATTCACAGTTCAAGACTGGCAGAAACTGAATGTTCAGGTGTGAAAAATTAGATATATCCGGATATTAAGGGATATTAATACTTTTAGGTATCCTCTGAGGGATCCAATTGTGATTGGTATAACAACTCTCATACCCATCCTACCTATAATTCATGAAGAGATGGTATTGGTTAAATTTCTCAGCCATTCATCATCATGTTTCATTCAGAACTGCCATTTCTCAGCTTTAAAGAAGTTTTAATTTGATCGTTTTTTGTGCAATTTTTGCAAAAATAAAATCTCTTCGTGTGTCTCTGAAAAGTTTTCCTGAGTACAAGGCTGATATCAAGAAAAGAAAACTCTTCTGCTTAATTGCATCAGAACCTAAAACATAATGCACATCTAGCTATAGAACTTAATATTCATTCAAGTACTGAACAGAACTTTCTGGAAGAAATTTACTGTTCCAGTATGAGATCTGCATTAAAATTTTCTCCCGATTTGCACTTGCACTTGTACTTGAAGTTTCTGACTCAGAATTAAGGATACGGCTCAATTGTGGATAGAATGACAACAGTATTTGAAAATAAATTCCAAACAAATGTATATCTTAAAAGAAGGATTTAAATTTACTTTTTCAGATCTGGAAAGTTGTAATGCTTCAACAACATAATAGATCAGTAGAAGCTGCTATGAAGATTGTCACATAAGATATGTATCTATTATCTTCAGGTTGGAATTTATGGCTGTGACAGAACAATATAATGGAAAGTAGATTAAATGGTTTGAGTGATGCATAAATAGAACTAGACAAGCATACAAAAATAGTACATCATTTTTCAAATTGCAGAGATATATTGAGTCCTGTACTTTATAGAAACTCAGTTCTTTTAAGACAGGTCCCATAGCAATGATAACCATATGACTTTCATCATTTTAATGTTATTCTATAAGCAAAAAACAGTGAAATTAAATATTGATGTATGATTCTAAATCTGTTTTCTTAATGCAAAAAAAAAACAAACCACCACCACACACACAAAGCAAATAAATAAGTATATTGCCTGCATTAAAAGTCTTTGTAGTATGGGGAAGTTACATGCTGTTGTTTAAAATTTAACATTGTAGCCCTTTTGCAGCATCCCCGTGGCATATGATCAACATTTGGGCACTTGGCAACTGGCATGTATTTATGACAATTGCATTGTCCCAGGTCATGTAACCTTTGCAACCAGCTTCCAATGAGCAAAGTCAATGGGAGAAGATGGATTCATCACATGGATTCAACCATGTGATTCACTTAATAATTGCAGTGATTTGATTAACAACTGTGGCAAAAAAAGGTCATAAAATGGGACAAAACTCACTTAATAACTGTTTTGCTTAGCAGTAGAAATTAGAAATTGGTCATAAATCAAGGATTATCTGTATATAGTTTGTAACAGTTTGAAAATATGAGATAAGTCACCCGAATGGAGGTATTTCTTAATAATATGCAGTAGTGATGTACAAAAATATTAATGTGGAATATTAACGGGGAGAAATTATATAGATATTTATCTGATGCATTAGGATACATGACTATTCTTGTATAGCTTAGGTACATTAAGGTGAAAAATTAAACACTCCCTCAGATCTAAATTGAATTCTTCAAAGATTAAAATATTTTCTTAATCAGTTCTCTGGATCTTTTTAGGTCTTTCATGTACAACAATTCTCAAATAAAAAAAAAAACTTTATCAGTCCTTTAAAATCCCAAAGCTGAAGTTTTTTTTCATGTCACTTTTTCACCATTAATGTATCTTCCTGATAAAGCAGTCAACCATGGTGACATATCTTTTGAATCTTTACATCTCTTTTGAATAGATACAAAGTAGCTATTTTGTGACATTTTATAATCTGAATTTATACTCCATTGAAAATTTTTACGCTTGTCTCTGTGCAAACTGCACTGTGTTAAAGTTAATGGTAACTTTTCTATTCTAATTTATATGGGTTTTCATTTATTTTAACTGAGTTTTCAGATTTCTTTTTAAATCCTGCCTTTATTATTTTTATAAATAACTCAAGGTGGCAAACATATCTAATATCCCTTTCTCCCCCTAGTTTCCTCACAAGAATAACCCCAGGAGGGGAATTGGGCTGAAAAAGAGTGACTGGTCCAAAGTTACCCAGCTGGCTTTCATGCCTAAGGCAGGACTAGAACTCACAGTCAATTATTATTTTGTTAATACAAGGCACCACCCAATATTTGGATCTTGGATTACTGCATATGGGTATATTACTACGTTGCTAGGAATGCAGATGATCTGATTCATCTCAGCTTCTTTTTAAAATAATCTTGCTTTTCAATTGTTGTAATTCAAATTGAACTAATTAATTTTGTTCTGTTTTTAAAATTAATTATTTCTTAGCAATATTTTCTGCCTCTCCCTCTTATCCTTGCTCCTTCCCTCCCTTTTACTCCTTCCCTTTCCATCTCCCTCTCTCCTCTTCTCTCCCCCTCATCTGTGTCTCTCCCAGCATATCCTGATTTCTTTCTTTTAACCATGGACTTCCTGAAACAAATCAAGCCAAAATAACATAGGCAGGGGAAGAAGACAGAGAGGTTGAAAAAAGTAATTTTGTTTGCAATAAAATAACAACAACAACTAAAGAAGGTCAAGAACTGGAGCACACCTGGCCTGAATGAACTGCATGGATACTGGTTAAAACACCTGACCAGCCTCCATCACCGCATGCCCACTCAATTTGATGAAATGCTTCAAAATGCAACAAGCGAAGAATGGTTAACAGCAGGCCGAACATACTTGATAATGAAAGATCCAGAAAAGGGCACAGAACCAAGCAACTATCATCCAATTACTTGTCTGCCAACAACATTTAAACTTTTTATAAGAGTACTGGCAAATTCAGTATTCAATCACCTGATGGAAAACAGTTTGTACCCAGTAGAACAAAAAGGAAAGTACAAAAAAATCAAGAGGAACAAAAGATCAGCTGCTCATTGACAAAATGGAACAGGCTGTGAAAACGGAGAACATTATAAAAACAACAGAAACAAAAGCAGAATATAAGGAAAAACAGTTGGATGACAGATTAAATGGATGGAAAACCAAAGCTTTGCATGGACAGCACTTGAAAACCATTGAAGGAAAATGTGACAACTTGACATGGGCATGGCTTAAGAGAGGAACCATCCAGAAAGAAATGGAAGGTTTAATACTTGCTGCTCAAGTACAAGCACTACAAACTAATGCCATGAAAGCAAAGATACAAAAATCCATTGACAATCCAAACTGCTGACTTTGCAATGACAAAGTTGAAACTGTTTCACATTTAATATGTGAGTGCAACACAATTGCGCAAACTGACTACAAAGCTAGACATGATCGAGTCGCTAAATTAATCCACTGGTCATTATGTAAAAAATACGGCCTACATGTATCTGAAAGGTCATGGGAACATAAAGTGGAAAACGTTGTCAGAAATGAGATGGAAAAGATCTTGTGGGACTTTCAAATATATATGGACCACCATTTTGAACACAACATGCCAGATATTATGGTTGTTGAGGGCCAAAGCATGCAATGATATTTATTGATTTATTGACATTTATTGATATCGCTGTACCAGGAGACGTTAGAGTCAAAGAAAAAGAACTGGAAAAAAATCATGAAATATCAAACCTGGCCATCAAAACTACTCGGCTATGGATGAAACATGTAAGAGTGATACCCATTGTCAATGGGGCACTTAGTACCATGTCCAAGCATTTTATAAAACACATTAAGAAATTGCAGCTTGCTGCAATAACAGCAGCAAAACTGAAAGAAACTGTGCTACTTGGAACATTGTATATGTTAAGAAGATACCTGGTTGATACCTAGGACACTGGCAGAAACCTGTATCAAACATTAGCACCAGTCACTGGTATTTGTGATACATTTTTAAATGTTCAGTTAACTGAGTTTCATGTTAAATGAATAAAAGCAACAATAACAACAACAACAACAACAACAACAACAACAACAACAACAATGTAGAATTGGAAGAACTGTGAAGATTCACCCAGGGCAAAGAAATCAAAGCCTTGTCAGAAGTACCAGAGCAAATTGGTAGTAGAGGAATCTAGCAGAGGTGTACAATTGTTTTCATTTGGAAACCAGACACCCACTCCTCTGCCTAAGGAAGAACAAAGCCCTTTCACTAAAGAAGTAAAAGAACCATCCTAACCACTTATAAACAAGGAAGATCAAGGAAGCACTGGAAATAATAAATCAGCAAATAACTGCTACACCCAAGAAGATTAGCAGATATAAAGCTCCAATTGCAAATTATAGATAGAACCTCCAATTTCAATCCAATCAGAAACATTTCTACTAATCCATCAATGGAGAAACTGCAGTGAATCAGTCAGTATCTGACAAGGAAGAAACAGTGCAGTTCTGGGTGTAGATATGGGATAACCCAAAGAAATACAACAAGGAAGCAGTTTGGTTAAAAGAGGTGGATAAGAATAAAAAAGAAATTGAAATGAAAGAAGTAGTAATAATAGCAGAAATGGTAGAGAAAAGAGCAAGGAAGATCAAGAATTTGTGAATACCAAGTGAAGATGAACTGCATGGTTTTTGGTTGAAACATCTAACTGGTCTATACCCACAGTTGCCAAGCAGTTTGAGAACTTACTACAAGAAGATGAAACTGAAGAGTAGCTAACAGAACCTACCTTATAATGAAGATTCAGCAAAAGAGGCAGTACCAGACAACTAAAGGCCCATTACCTGCTTACCACCAACTTCAAATTATTAACTGATGTTAATAATGGTAGCTGATGCAGTCCAACAGCAACTAGTTGAAAACAAACTCTTTCGACCTGAGCAGATGGGAAACTGCCCCAATAGCAAAGGAACAATAGATCAACTCCTAATTGACAAGATGATTTTGGAAAACTGCAAGAGAAGGAAGTCCAATCTGAATATAACATGATTGACAACAAAAGGCATTTGATTCTCTGCCACATGACTGGATAATCAAGTGCCTAGAAATAACAGGAGTCAGTAAAAACATCAAAACCTTTGTGCAAAGATCGATGGTACAATGGAAGACACAGTTGCAGGTCAATGGTAAGAGACTGGAAGAGGTTAATATCAAGAGAGGAATATTTCAAGGAGATTTACTATCATATATTTGAAGGAGGTACCACTATTTGTCATTGCACTGTTTCATCTGACAACAATACTGAATAACGCAGGCCATGGCTATCAAACATCAAAGCATCTACTAGATTAACCCACCTCCTTTACATGGATGATCTGAAGCTGTATGGAAAAACAGCATCTGAAAGAGAATCACTGTTCAACACTGCCCATATATATAACCAATTTATTGCAATGGATTGGACAAATGTGCCACATTCACTATCAAACAAAGAAAAGTAGAGAAAACTGAAGGAATCAAGATGTTCCACAAAAGTAGTCTGAATAAAGATGATTACTACAAATACCTGGGTATTCATCAAGCTGACAAAATCAAGCACAAGTCAAGAAAAAAATTAGATGTGAATACATCAGGAGAGTAAAGAAGATCTCAAAGAAGATCTCAAAGTCCAAACTCAATGGAGGAAATAACATCAAGGCAATCAACACCTGGGGAATTCCAGTCATTAGATACACAGCAGGAATAGTGGGCTAGATTCAAGCAGAACTACAAGCAATGGATAGGAAGACCAGAAAAATAATGACAATGAATAATGTCCTTCATTCTCACAGGGACATTGACAGACTCTACCTATGAAATAGGTGGGCATGGAATGTTATAAATACATCAGATGGTTGAAGAAGAAAAGGGTTTTTTGGAAGAATACCTGAAGCACAATGAAGAAGATGCACTGAAATTAGTATGCCAGGAAGGCTTATTGATGGCTGGAGAGAACAAACTGGCCTACAAGAAAGACCAGATGAAGAACAGAATGGAGGTATGGGAAGACAAAGCACTTCATGGCCATTACATTTTAAAAAAATAGCAGAGAAAACAGATAGTAACAAGACCTGGCAATTGCTAAGAGCAGGAAAGTTAAAGAAAGAGAGCAAGGAACTAATTCTGGCTGCACAAGACCAAGCTTTAAGCCTGGCATGCAAAGCCAGAATTGAGAAGAGTGCAATAGACCAGGGGTCCTCAACCACCGGGCCGCGGACCGGTCCCGGTCCGTGGAGCACTCTGTACCGGGACGCAAATAAATTTTTTTTTAAAAAAAATGGCGGCTTTCTTCGCCTTCGGTGAATGCTGCTGGGATCGGGGATCAAGGACACAAATGAAAGAAGGGGAGGGAGGAAGCAACCGAAGCCTGTCCTGCTCTCTGGCTCAGCAGCTCGGTTTCCTCCCGCCTCGTTCCTCTCTCAGTCGCTCTCTCGCTGCTCCACCAGCCCAGGAAGAAACTGCTTCAAAGAAGCCGGGGGTGGGGTGGCTTTTCCTGTCGCCGCAGCTCCTCCGAAGCGCCCGTTTACCCCCACCCCGCCCGCCCCCGCGCACTTCAATTCAGTGCTCCGTTCTGCCCGCCTGTCTGGTTGTTTGGGAGCAGCTTCGGCTGAGAATAATAACTATTCGCCTCTTTTTATCAGCCGAAGCTGCTCCGAAATGAAGGCAGGCAGGCAGGCAGGCAGGCAGGCAGGCAGAACGGAGCACTGGGTTGAACCGCGTGCGGGCGGGTGGGGTGGGGGTAAACGGGCGCTTCGGAGGAGCTGTGGCGACAGGAAAAGCCACCCCCCCCGGCTTCTTTGAAGCAGTTTCTTCCTGGGCTGGTGGAGCAGCAAGAGAGCGACTGAGAGAGGAACGAGGCAGACACCTGAGGGAGGGAGGGAGACACCTGAGGGATGGGGCTGAGGGAGGCAGGGCCGAGGCGCTCCCTGAACTTGGTGGTTTGCTGGCAGACGTTTATTACCCGACTAGGTAACAACATCAGATGTTACCTAGTCAGGTAATGAAACTTCTGCAAGCAAACCACCAAACTCGGATTCTCCCCCCGGTCCTTGAAAAAGTGTTTGTGCTTGAAACTGGTCCCTGGTACAAAAAAGGTTGGGGACCACTGCAATAGACAATATGTGTCATCTAAGCAATGAAGCTGAGGAAACTGGACCACCTGGTAAGCTGTTGCAAGAAAATTGCACAGGCTCTGCACATCCTTAGTGGATTGTACAAGTCAGTCACAGACTCTGATCATGTGATATTTACAAATTTGATTCTGGTGAGTCGTAACTGTATCTGGAACCCTATTCCCATATGTAAGGTAATGATATATACTATATTCCACAAAACATAATATTTTTTACTTTTGAATAACTATTCATGGATTTCAAATTTAAATCTAGTAAAATGTGATACACAAAGTATAAAACCAATTGATGTGACAAAAGGGCAGAGTTAATTGGGGCTTTTATTAAATCTCATTTCCTAACTATTTAACAGTCCTCTCTTTTAACTTATATAATGACAACCTGTTCTCAAAATTCTTTGCAAATGTCATCTCAGAAGTGAACTTATCTTTTTAAATGGAAAAGTATCAAGCATGTATGTATCACTCATTCTGATCTGCTGCTTTCTGACTTGTCTAAGGCATCTGTTTAAGGTAGCTTGATGATTTCCCACTTTTTGGATATATATGTATCATTCTAAACTATGAATAATGAATAATCCGCTTTTAGAAAAGTTACTTTATGTTCACTGGCTTTTAGCTAATTGTGGAAAAAAAATCCTTATTTTTTCCCCAGCCTACTACACAATGCATCTAGTTTTCCCCCCCCAGTGTAAGTATTCAAATAGAAACTAGGTAATAATCTGTCAGAGATGCTCTACTGAATCCTGCATTGACTGACTGACCAGATGACCTTTTGTGTAACTTCCATCTCTGATTTTATCTCTCTTTTAGTAATTCTTGACTTTCCAAAATATCTTCCATTCCTAAAATTTGACAGGTCAATCCAAAGATATCCAGATCCAGATAATTCATAAAATTAAAAACATACACACACACACAAATGGGACCCACTTAATGAGCACTACAATAGTTAACAGCATTATTTTCTCATTAATTATTCCTTATAACTATACTTGCACAACTCAATTAAAAATACTAAATTTAGAAATGAAGTCAGTTATTTTTTAAAAAAAATTGTCCTTTTTCTTGTTTTTGTGCCTTTGCCAGAAAATGATTCTACAACCACTTGGTTCAATTGTTTCTGAGATGCACATCATCCTGTAGGCTGTTATTTTAAAATAAAACTTTTTCTTATCTTATCTTATCACTTATCAGTGAATTTATTTGCTTCACTTAGCAGAAATGCAGAATTAGAAATAATCTGCTAGATTTCCTCATCATTCTGAGTATCTCTGGCATAGGTATACTGAACTGAAATGTTTAAATAACAGTGGGAATGTTCCTGTCATTGAATTCTAACTGCAATTGTAAGAAAGTCATTGTGCTTATCTGGAATGCTACATAATAGATCTGAGCAAGATACCATGATATAGCAATCTTTTATTAATATAAATAATATAAAGTGCTTTTTCCATGAAGGAGAATATCAAAAGCTAAGGAGGCTAGTCAAAAAAGAGAACAAAGCAAATTGAATACAGTAAGTTGTGGACTGAAAATAGATTCAGGGGGAGGGGATGTGTGACTAGTCTTGTTACGTACTTTAATCTTGAGTTGGTGGATTGGAATTGGTTATTGGCAGAAGTTTCCTGTTGCTGTCAGTTCTTGTTTAAAAAGACAGGATTGTGCATGTTGAATTTCTAGTTTCCAATGCCTCTAAATCTTCCATGATACATGGGATTAACAAAAGGAGAAGAAAGTATTGTTGGAATGGAACATATCTACATATTGCATGTAAAATAGAGGAACTATGCCACCATAAATAAAAGGAAGTTATTACACCTTTTTTGTTTGATGTCTAATCAAAATCTAATTTCTTGTATTTAAAACCAATTTTATTTCTGTCTTCAGGACAACACTGACCAATTCTGTCCCATCTTCTACAGGACAGAATATAATGTATCAATTATTTGAAGACAACTATCAAGGATCTCCACAATTTTCTGTTCTCAAAGCTAAACTTACATAAGCTGTGTAACCATCCCTCATAGCATTTACATACATTCCGCTTCCCCAACATCTTAGCTACTCCACTGTTCTCCAAGACAATTTTTTTACAATCTGATGTCCAGAACCATCCAACCTCAGTGTGCTTTGTTCAAGACAAACTAAGGAGAAATGATGAGTTTGGTATTCTTGACCTTGACAAGTTCTTCTGTTGATGAAGCCAAGATCTGCATTTACAGCTGCATTTTGCAGCTGCTTCACTCTGTTGGCTCATGTTCAATGATTGGCCAAGACACCAATAATTTTTCAAGTAGACACTTTCCCAGTATTGTCTCCCTCCCAGATACTAATCCTCCTTTGAATTTTTTTCCTGTCCAATTGTAGGATTTTGTTCATCTTGAAATTCATTTTTATGGTATATGCTTACTTTTCCATATTGTCATGTTCTCATTAATTTTTTTTTTCTAGAAGAAAGTTTGAAAGAGCCAAGGATGCACATTTATTAAGTATATCCAATAAATTTAACATCTATCTGATAATAATATAATCTACTACATATTATGTCATTTTCTTTTCTAGATACTTGTGTGGTATTTTATTGAAGGCTTTTCTGAAGCCAAGCTCCCTCTCATTACACTGGTTAATCAAAATGGTGACCATAAAACTATACTAAATCCTATCAAGCAATGCGTTTTTCTATAAACTACCAATACATCTTTCAACAAAAGGATACCCATTCAGCTTTATCAAAAGTGCCTGATCCCTTAACCCATATAGCACAATCATCTCAACATACCAAAAGGATAATATTACCATTCATTAAAATCATTTCAGAAACAACCAACAGATTATTAGATTATTACAACCACAAGAATCAACTAAAGCTCTCCAAAATATCTGAAGTAAACCAAAAGATTTACAAAAGATTTATTATTACACTAATAACTAGAGCATACAAAACATTTGCTAGATCAATATTCGAATACAGCTCATCAGTCTGGAACCCACATTATGTATCTGATATTAACACAGTTGAGAAAGTCCAGAAATATTTCACAAGAAGAGTTCTCCACTCCTCTACTCATTGCAGAATACCTTATGCCACCAGACTCGAAATTCTAGACCTAGAAAACCTAGAACTATGCCACCTTTGGTCCAATCTAAGTATAGTATAAAAAATCATACATTGCAATGTCCTACCTGTCAATGAATACTTCAGCTTCAACCATAACAACACTAGAGCAAACAATAGATACAAACTCAAGGTTAATTGCACCAAACTTGATTGCAGGAAATACGACTTCAGCAACAGAGCTGTCAATGTCTGGAATACTCTACCTGACTCTGTGGTTTTTTTCCCCAAACCCCCAAAACTTTAACCTTAGACTGTCTACTATTGACCTCACCCCTTTCCTAAGAGGTCTGTAGGGGGCGTGCATAAGTGCACCAACATGCCTACCATCCCTGTCCTATTGTTTCTTTTATTTTTCTTATATGTACCCATTTCATGTATTTATAACTATGTATATACTTATACCTATTATCTTGTAAGCGATTGAGAAATAAAAATAAATAAAATAAAAAATAGATTCAATAGCCCAAAAAGAAAAACAGGAGTCAACTAGTGCATACAATGTAAGGACTGTAGCACAAATGGGTAGAAAAACCAGCAGATTACATCCATGTATACAAACTAGCAATCAGAAGACAGGATGAAAAATCTTAATCTCACAACATATGGACAGACACAACCAGAGTTTCAACTGAGAAATTGTGAGCATGCCATATCAAGACTAGGAAAATGCTAGGAAATTCTGAAAGCTTGGATTCATACAAATCTGCCATCTATAGACACATAAATATATATAGACCAGTCAAAAGTGACATTTAAAAAGCTAAAAAGAAAACAGAAAAGACCAAAACACATACTCTCTAGTATCTACCCACACCCAGATAAGCAGGGATTAATACCAGACAAATAGTCAAACAGAAAACAATACCCTACTCAAAGAACAACTAAGAAGAAAACCACACCTTCCATCACCAACAAGGCAAGGGATTGTATATAAACACAGAGCAAACTTCACAATCACTAGCATTAATGATGATCCCTAGGAGAGTGATGAAATGTGTGTAAGCAAATAAGGAAGCTAAGAGAGCACCAAAGACTCCATAGTTCAGTCCTGAGCTACAGAGATTCTCTTATATTGATATTCTACATTTTATTTCAAATGCAGTTACTAAACAAAAGCATCAGCTTTCAAGAATAACTGGGCTAAACCCAAACTTTGTATCCAAGACAAGCCTAAACCATTTTACATGTTTTTTTCTTTAAAAGAGCATTCTGCAGCTACATTATTCAGCATTGTTTCGGTGTTCTGGTTATATTTTTATCTTTTTAGCTGAAACATTCAGATTCCTTTATACTGAAATATAAGCAAATAGAATGAATAGAAATTGAAGAACTGCATTTATATGGTAAAGGTATGGATATAATCACAAAATGATACATTTTAATTTGCATGAAGAGAATCATATAATCCTTTGCCAATTGAAATCTGCCAAAGCACTGTGTCCTATCCATTAATGCCTCTCATAGGTATTATTTATAATCTTTTCTAGCAAACTTAAATGGCATTGCAGATAAACAGACATATCATGTATACTAAAAGATTATTTTATTAATGAAGAATGGTACCTAATACTGACATAAAACAGAGATATAGTATTTTAGGAATCAGTTGGCCACACATGCATAAATTTTGTCATTCCTAAAAGAAGAAGAGATTAAAAAAATAGCTCCAGGCTTTTTCACTAACAAAGAATAATCTGGAAACAGAGGAAAATGGTTATGGGGAAATATCCAAGTCTATTTTATTAAACATCTCTGGGTTAGGGTTATGTTTTATTTATGGGAATGACATCATGAGAAAAAAAATAGAAAAAAAATTAGATATGCATGTGGAAGGATTAAGAATAGCTACTGAAAATAATACACATTCTCCCAGTTAAAAACACCCTCAAGTTGTATATCTAAGGACAGTTGGATAGGATATGGTAATATTGAAGCACAGTATCTCATTTGGTGGGCTTTTCCTATCCTACAGTTAGGAATACTGAATACTTCCTGAATCAGTTTTAGGGTTCTAGAAACACCAGAATTCTGCCTTTTATCATAATAAGTATCTTAGAAGTAGAGCTCAGAACTGCAAGGAGACTAGTAGTACAATTTTAGATCTTGGGACACCCACATCATTAGAAAAGTTCATGTGTATAATGAAAAAAAAATTAGTGGAGTAGAGGAATGCTGTTGATATAATTTACTTGGACTTCAGTAAGGCTTTTGATAAAGTAGACCATAACCTACTACTAGATAAAGTAGAAAAATGTGGGTTAGATAGCATCACTACCAGATGGATTCATAACTAGCTGACCAACCACACTCAAAGTGTAGTCCTCAATGGAACTGCATCTACATGGAGGGAAGTATACAGTGGAGTACCCCAAGGCTCTGTTTTAGGCCCAGTACTCTTCAACAACTTCATCAATGACTTGGACAAGGGGATAGATGGAGAACTCATCAAATTTGCAGACAACACCAAGCTGGCAGGAATAGCCAACACTCCAGAAGATAGGCTTAAGATACAGAAGGAACTTCACAGAGTTGAACATTGGGCACTATCTAACAAAATGAAATTCAGTGGTGAAAAAAGTAAGGCTCTACATTTAGTCAAGAAAAACCAAATGCACAGGTACAGTATATGTGGTACCTTGCTCAATAGTAATAATTGTGAGAGGGATCTCTGAGTCCTAGTGGACAACCATTTAAATATGAGCCAGCAGTGTGCAGCAGCTGCCAAAAAAGCCAACACAGTCCTAGGCTACATAAACAGAGGGATAGAATCAAGATCACGTGAAGTGTTAATATCACTTTATAATGCCTTGGTAAGGCCACACTTTGAATATTGCATTCAGTTTTGGTTGCCACAAAGTGAAAAAGATACTGAGACTCCAGAAAGAGTGCAGAGAAGAGCAACAAAGATGATTAGGGGACTGGAGGCTAAAACATATGAAGAACAGTTGCAGAAACTGGGTATGTCTAGTTTAATGAAAAGAAGGACTAAGGGAGACAGGATAGCAGTGTTCCAATATCTCAGGGGCTCCCACAAAGAAGAGGCAGTCAAGCTATTCTCCAAAGCATCTGAGAGCAGACAAGAAGCAATGGGTAGAAACTAATCAAGGAGAGAAACAACTTAGAACTAAAGAGACATTTCCTGACAATTAGAACAATTAATCAATGGAACAACTTGCCTCCAGAAGTTGTGAATGCTCCAACAGTGGAAGTTTTTAAAAAGATGTTGGATAGCCATTTGTCTGAAGTGGTGTAGTGTTTCCTGCCTAAGCAGGGGGTTGGACTAGAAGACCTCCAAGGTCCTTTCCAACTCTGTTATTCTATTCTATTCTATTCTATTCATAATATATAAAATGCCAAGTATTGGACCTAACATATTTTTAATTTAACTTGGATTTATTTACTTTATTAAAATTTTAGACCAATTAAAAGACATCTGTTCTCCACAACATGAATTTTATGGTTAAAGATAATTATTAACTTTGAAGGAAATATTTAAGTAGAGTACTTCAAATACTATAACATATTTCTTATATTTCTTCCTGATTATTTGATGGATTTGACTTTTTTATTTTAACCTGTTTTATTATGTAGTTTTAATGTTTGCATTATTTGAAATATTTAAAATATCACAATTTTAGCATTTCAATAGTTTAGTAGTTTAATCTAATCTGGAAAATATTTAAAAATTCAGAAAATTCAATAGCTAAAAATACATTTCATGCAATTGTACACTCTCTTAATTAAGGCAGGAAGATAGATGGGCTAAAAACTGTTAAGTAAGAATAATTATCTTCCACAAATATTGGTTTGATAGTTACAATTTAGGATATTTATGGTATAGACCTAGTTGGGCTTTGGCTCCCTCCAAATTCTTGACTGTTTGCTACTACATTTTATGGGAGAAGATAAAGTAGCCACTTTTCTAAGGATATTACATCTGATATAGCCTTGAATTTAGAATGAATCTGGACTATGCACCGCTCCCTTGTAATTCTGGATGAATAGCCCTTTTTTTTTTACTTCTTCCTCCAAATGTAGAGAGTTTTTTAAACTTAGGAATGTGAAAAGAGTCTAACAAAACTTCCTTCTGAACCATATAATTTTTGGCTCTGTTTCTGCTATTGTTGTATGGATTTCAGTGGGAGACTAACGAAAAGTGTTGCCATAGAAACTGTAACATAGTATAACATGGTGCTTGTGTTAGCTTACCTCTAAGATAATGCAGAACACAATTCACTCAGTACGCGTAGATGAATACTATATATCTGCCAGAATGGTTCTCAGACATCTCAGATCTCAAATTGTAGTTCCTTATTCTTGGAAAAGAAAAGAAAATGTCACATGCATACTTACAGGAGTTGCATAAAACAATGAATACAGTATTTACAATATGATATATTCTATCTCTAAAATTGTACAATGGAAAATTAAAGATGATAATGAATGACTCAGGTGTGCTGAAGAATTTGGTTTATTAACACATACTGGTCTTTTTTTTTTACTTTGACATTTTATTCAATGAAAATTACATTGGTGAAACAGGCCACAATTTGAGACTGACTTAGAAATATGTTATTCATTGATAACAACTGTAATATCTGGGCAAGAGTAATTGGATATCAAATACGGCTATATTGAAACAATGTGCAGAACACAAATTCTTCAGAATTACTCAGCATGAGAATAGGATTTTTTTTCATATTTTTTTCATATGGAAAGACTGAATTCCAGACGTGTTTCTTATTGGGAGGTTTGGTTTTCATTGACAGATATTTCATTACCCATTACCCTTTTAATTGAGTTATGTTTGCTTAAAGCTGATGAAAAACTTTGCATCCATCTCTACCTAAAATTGTGTCTGCTTTAAAGGACAGAGTTATGTCTCATGCTGTTCAAAATTCCAGTTAAGAATGAAAAATTAATATCTTTATTACATACTACTATTCATTCAAATATGTTCTTCAGACAGATTACTCTGGTACAAAGTACATTCTTTTTGTATCTCATCTACATTTATATTTAAAATATTTGCAGATAAAGAATGGGGAAGGATCCAATCACAAACTCAGATATTTTGACTGGAAAAATCCTTAATATATGCTTTTGTCAGGTGACAATAAGTGTGCTTTTTATGCGGTACAAAGATATCTCCAATAATTAATAGAAATTACTTTCCCCAGGAGTGAATGAAATTATCAGGAACTGAACACAGCTTGATAAGGAACAATGGCAGAGGGTATCTTTTTCCTTGTCTTCTTTTACACACTTCTTCATGCAATTCTAGAGATAAATCAGCTCAGAGTTCCTAATTAGTTGTTAAAGAAGAAAAGATGCATGTGTGGGGAAAATCCCTTAGTTGCTTCCTGATATCAGAATCTGACTGTCAGTCTTCCCTAATTAATTTGTTGCATCTGTTCCCATACAGTTATCTTTTTTCCCCCAGATATGCTTTTTTGTGCCTCCAGCACAAAATACGCAAATACATACAACAGAAGTATTATGGAAACATAATTATACTTCATTATAATTCAGTCTTCAATATCTTACATGGAGCAGTCCTAAATTACATATCATCTAATAAGACTGCCTAAATAATGTGTATTTCAGTTTTCTTCACTTAGTTTCTAGAAAATGCCTCATGACATTCTTTGAATGTCTAGCTATTATATAAAAGTAGTGTACTTTTAATCAATGTCCACACTGAAACAACATATGAAGGGTGTAGCAATATGAGAAAGAAATGTCATACAAATCATTACTCTTATCCTAATCTGTTTTGTGGTAGAATCATTCATCTGACTCAAATCTCATAATATCAAAACAATAATACTAATATAACTCTCATTTATATTGTTTGAACTGAAGCTTCTGAATTAACTGGATGGAATTGTGGAATGATTATATCTACTGTCTGAAAGGCAATTAAAATAAAACAACTGTAATTCTGGAATTTAATAAAATTGAAAAAAAATCTGTTGTAATACTAGCACCAGACAATCCTTGTCCCATTGGGCCATTTTCAGACATATTTTCTTATTTAAACAGAAATAAAATGATCAGGGCTGGGCAAAAAAGCAGTAGGAATGGGAGTACCTTCAGACTTCCTGCTAGCTTTCTTATTGAATTTCTTTGTGGGAAGTTGGCAGGTAGATCAGAAACCTTTCTTCCTTCTTTCCTCTTTTTTTTTTTTAAACTGAGCCTATGTTAACTATCTCCAGTCCTCTAGACACTACTTTAGGCCAGTTGGATTGACAAGTCACATATCAACAATTTCACATCTGAGTTTCTAAAAAATTCTTGGGTACATGCCATCAGGATTCAGTGATTTGTTACCATGCTATCTCTCAAGACACCTTAAAATATCTTCCCTTGTTGACTCATTTTGCTTTATTTGTTCTGATACCTTCTCTGACAAAAATCAATAAAGGTGGCAGCCTCCATAAATCATACACAATTGAAGGGAGGGGAAAAAAATCTCTCCTATTTCTTTAGAACTAGAGACAAATACAAACAATTCATGTTTCTTTGCAATCTATATAGCCTTCTTGGGCATCCCTTTCATTCTTTTATTGTCTGATAGTCCAAGGATTCTATGATTGTCTGCTTCAAATTTATTTGAATAACACATATCCTGTTGTTGTTTCCTTTTTATTTCCCCTTGTTTGTTTTCTATCATACTTTTCTCTATAAACCTTTTCCTAATATAGTTTATAATTTACAAGGAGCAGTGGCTTGCTACTCACCTCTTACATAAAAAAATACTTTTTTTCTCTATTCATTGTATGCTTCAATTAGGCAAATTTGTTCAGTACTTCATTAAATATTTTAAAACTATTACAGTTTGGCTATTTTGGTAAGACATTTTGAGTTTTAGCAAAAGTATTTTGATCACTCATTGGACTGACCAGACTGAATTAGAAGATGGGGAAAGAAGAGACAGCATGCATATTGTGTGACATGAACCTTTAAAAAAGTGACACATAGCAAATAGGAAACCATTATCATTCAAACCTGATATACTTGTCAAATACATACAATCCCCTGAAGTGGGATTTACAAGCAGACACCAAAAGTCAACAATTCTTAAGAATTCTCCTGTACATTGAAGAAGGAATCAAACTAAGACAAATCCTCCTCCTTTGAGGTAGCTGCCGTTTGTTCAATAGCTGGGTTACTTATGCAGGATGGGAAAGATAGGAATCTCAAAAAGGAGAATGGGATTGATTTTGTAACCAGACAATGTTTATTGACAGGACAAAATGTATTCTTAATCTTGGAGTTGCTGACTATGTTTTTAAAAAGTGAATTCTTTAAAACAGTGGTCCCCAACCTTTTTTGTACCAGGGACCGGTTTCAAGCAGAAACATTTTTCAAGGACCGGGGGGAGGGGAGAGAATCCGAGTTTGGTAGTTTGCTTGCAGACGTTTCATTACCTGACTAGGTAACATCTGATGTTGTTACCTAGTCGGGTAATAAAACGTCTGCCAGCAAACCACCAAGTTCAGGGAGCGCCTCGGCCCTGCCTCCCTCAGCCCCATCCCTCAGGTGTCTCCCTCCCTCCCTCCCTCAGGTGTCTGCCTGGTTCCTCTCTCAGTCACTCTATCGCTCCTCCAGCAGCCCAGAGCCGGGGGTGGCTTTTCCTGTCGCCACAGCTTCCCGAAGCGCCCGTTTCACCCCACCCGCCCGCCCGCCCGCTCGCGGTTCAATCCACAGTGCTCCGTTCTACCTGCCTGTCTGCCTGCCTTCTTCGCTTCGGAGCAGCTTCGCTGATAAAAAGAGGCAAATAGTTATTATTCTCAGCCGAAGCTGCTCCCAAACAACCAGACAGGCAGGCAGGCAGGCAGAACGAAGCACTGTGGATTGAACCGCGAGTGGGCGGGCGGGCGGGGGGTGAAACGGGCGCTCGGGAAGCTGCGGCGACAGGAAAGCCCCCCCGCTTCTTTGAAGCAGTTTCTTCCTGGGCTGGTGGAGGAGCGAGAAAGCGACTGAGAGAGCTGACCCAGAGAGAAGGACAGGCTTCGGTTGCTTCCTCCTCCCCTTCTTTCATTTGTGTCCTTGATCCCCGATCCCAGCATCATTCACCGAAGGCGAAGAAAGCCGCCATTTTTTAATATATTTTTTCTTTGCGGCCCGGTAAAGAGTGCTCCACGGCCCGGTACCGGTCCGCGCCCGGTGGTTGGGGACCCCTGCTTTAAAAAGATATCTTGACAATATGTAAGCAGCAAAAGTCAACAAAATAAAACAACAGATGCTACAAGGTGCCTTACTCCTTACAGATAATGGGCTCAACAAGTGGTCAGGAGACAAATTATGTTCATCTTACTTCCAAACTCATCAGGAGGGAAGGAGATAATCAGTTGCCAGGTAGGAAAAGGATAAAGCTATTAACAGCAAATATTGCTTACTTCCCATAAGATTACAATACAAATTTCTAATAACAAAGTAAATAGAGGCCAGGGTCACTTGCCTTGTCTTTGAGTCATCTACTTCACTGTGAAAAGTATTTGACAGCTTTATTGAAAATGGAATAATTACCCATAAACCTATATGTGATTTTATTGACATTAAAACAACCCACAATTTCAAACATGTTTAAAATCAAGGCATTCTTGAGCACTTGCTCAATATGTTTTCATATACAGAAAATGAGTTTTACCGTAGTTTTTAGATAATCTCCAGGTGTAATACATTAGATTATATCAAGGATGCTCTGTCAACAATGCTCTTGAGATAGAACTTTCCAGATAAATATAATCTTCAACACTAATAGAAAGGGAGACCATTGTCAAGCCTCTGGAAGTTAATTGATTGGTTCAGGTACCTTGCCAGATTCCGAGCAAGCAGATATCATAAAAAGACTAGTTAAGTGATAGTGGCATTATGTTTAATAGCTAACCCACTCATCAATCTGGTCTATCCAGCTGCTCAGGAGTTTTGTAAAAACAAGAAAAACAAAGTAGTAATGCCAATCATAGCCTCAAAGAATTCAAGTACTTAGAAGACTAATAAAAGACTTTTAAGATGGTTGATCTATCCTGTGACACTACAATTCAATCCAACGCATAAAAATATAAGAAAAGGGCTTTTCTCAGAGCTGAATTTAATGACAGAAAAAGATTACCCCCTTGTCACTGGCAATCAGGAAATGTAGACATCAATGTTACTATTAGAATTTCTGATTTACTTTGGATACTTCTGAAATTCTGACAATATTCAAAGAATATACAAAGAACTGTATCATTTTATCTGGAAGATATTGGACAGTGACAAGGAGAACCTGGAAAGCAAGGGGAACTGAATAGAATATGGACTTAAATCTGATTGCATGAGGTTGAGTATCTGATTCATTGGCCAATTACCAGCCTACTACTGGGCCAGACTGGAGTGACCAAAGGAGATTTTAATAAAGGAGGAGGCAGTACATACAGATGTTTGACTTAGGTAACTGCCCTGATAGCAATCACTTTCAAAGAAAGCAAAGAAAATAATTAAAGAACAATATCCCCCATTCCTGACCCTTCAATTGGCCCATGGATCAGTGGTAGGATTTCAATTTTTTTACGACCGGTTCTATGGGCGTGGCTTGGTAGGCATGGCAGGGGAAGGATGCTGTAAACTCTCCAGTCAGAGGTGGTATTTGCTGGTTCTTCAAACTACTCAAAATTTCTGCTACTGGTTCTTCAAAACTGGTCAGAACCTGTTGAATACAATCTCTGCTATGAATATACTATTGTCAATTGTAGATTGTTGAAAAATTGTTTGGATTATAGCTACATAAAATCCTAGATTAAAAAAAATCAGAATCTTTTGTTTCTTCTATAATGGCAGTTTATGAAAATATATTTGCTATGTTGTTGGTCTGAGAATAAGATAAACCAAAGAAACATGTGAGGGATATTTATATCATAACAACAAAGTCCAACCAAATCCACAGTTTCTTGCAATTTTTAACTTGATAAAAATACTGAGTTTTTAAGAGAAATAACATGCCCAGAATCTTTATTCTTATGCACATGAATATCTGGGGGAAGGGATGATGTAGAGAAGAAATTAATGATTTCTTCTTTAACATAAAATGGATATTAATACAAAGCACAGTGTCTGAAGGTTCCCAGGTAAGCATATTTATTCTACATGAAGGTAAGGAAAATCCTTGAAAATTATTCAGGTTACTCTATTAGGAACTTAAAGGGAAAAATGACAAAAGAGAAAAACCCCATTGCTTATGAATTATTCATACACAGAGATAAAACTTTTGTAATTAATGTTATAAATTATTATGCATGTGCTAACTGGTAAACTGGATAATTGTTTCTCAGGTCCAGTTTTGTGTGTTTTTCATATAATATTCCCTTCATCACTTTAGTAGTAAATGTTTAAATAAGCAAATGAATCAGACATAATTAGTTTTATTGGGTGAATGTTTTTAAAGGAGGGAGGGAGGGCCGGGATATATATATATATATATATATATATATATATATATATATATATATATATATATATATATATATATATATATATATACATACATACATATATATATATCTCTCCAGAGGCGAGCATTGTATAATTGTATAATTTTGTACCATTGTATAAACCCTGTAATAATATAATACTATTGCCCCCACATTTAGTCAGTCTTACACAAGTAAATTGTGTTGAAATGATTTAGTTAACTCTCAACCATATTTGAGAATAGAGAAATTGGAAGTACTATTCCATTTAAGTCTCCTGGAGGAAGGAGAACTCTCCAGCAGGGAGGGGGCTGCTCTCAGGAAGCAAAACCATCTCCTATATTTTTTATCAGCCAATATTCCTTCCTTTTACAGAATGGCTGCAGCCCTACAAATGCCTTGCACAAACATTTCTCCACCACCACTTTTTAAAAAAATAATAAACACTGCATATTACATTATAATAATAATGAGAAGTTTTACAGTCTATAGTATTTTGAAAGAAACATTAAAGTATTGATTTATATCAAGCATCTCAAACTTCAAAGACTACTTGAGCTGAAGTGCCCAGAGCACTAAAATTCATTAGCATAAAATGTAACATCAGGATAGAGGGCTTTCAATGAATTAAAACAATAAAATAACTATTTTAAGAGTGTGGCCTTTGGTGTAAACAAATGTTGCTGCTTTTGATTTATATAGATGTAATAGCCATTTTTATTATATATAAATAAAAAGGGGTTAGATATAAACTAAATTAGTTTTTTCAGCATGTGAAGACTAATTCTGAGCCAGAATATGATTTATAAGTAATAGATTCACTTTACCTTAAAAAATGTATTTGTATGGAAAAATATCAGTGAGGAACATATACCCTAGCCTGAAGGAAATATACTGGTTTTATATAAATTGATTAAAAACTGAGTGATAAGATAGAAGTGGTACTATTGATCCAGCAATCCAGTAGTTCAATGAAACTATTTCTTTCTTCAAAGATTTTTGAAAAAGAGTTTATTTTTATTTATTAAGCGTATCCTATTTATTTATCCAGTTAAATGTTTTCCAGCATGTTGCTTATCTCATACCATGATCACATCACTAGTGAAGAGGTACTAAAAAATGAAATTTAGAAGAACTATTGAGAACTGTTGAATCTTTATCAGGCAATAGGGATATTAAGATGAAATACCAGAAGCTCATCACAATGTACAGAATAAGACAAACTGAACCTTCTTTGTGTTATTTATTATTGTGTCATTTTTCATGTAAATATGCTTCCATTAACAGGGAACTTGACTATATGAGTTTACAAATATTTGTAAAAATACTTTGTTCATTTGATTTCATGGTTGTAAAAAGGTATTATCTCTATTATAGTCTTTTAACAATGGATATCATGATTTAAATTATAAGCAACTGAGAAATATCATCTATGACTCTCTAAAAGTTGTTGAATTTCAGTTCCTGTGGAGCCAGGACAATATGGTTTTGGTAATGAATGCTGGACATTGTATCTGGAGAATTATGAATTCCTCATACAGAGATATAGGACTTCCTCTTAATTGAGTCCCACTGATGAGGACAGTTCTTGGGCAAATTATCAGACAAGCTCTTTTCATAATATACAAATTGCTTTATTTTTTAAACTTATTAAGTGTCATACATTATATTTTAGAATGTAGTTTAGAAGCACATGCTATTTAACATTCATTAGCAGAAGCAGGAGCAAATTCTTGTAATGTTAATTAATACAAAGTATTCCATTTCATTTACATTTACAGACCATTAAGTGTTATGGCCAAATCAAATGAGCACTGAGTAATCAGAACAGGTTTCCAAAAGCTGGAAAGACAATTGGGAGCTTAACACCAGGGTAAAGAAAAAATGTTTGCTTTTTGTTTTTTCCCTGTGTACTTGGTAGCAAAAAAGAAAGGAAACTTGTTGTCTTTGTGGATGAGCTTTTATTTTCTGTTGAGGAAGGCAACTGCTACACACAGTGAAACAAAATGTAATGACAAAGTAACACACCCCTTCTGCACTCTTCAGCTCTGCAGGACAGTGTTTCAGGTCTGGAATGCTGTATTTTAAATCTGGACTTGACAGATCACAGTCAAAAACACAAAACAACATAATGCAATCGACACCGAGATATCTTTGATACAATACTGCCCTAGCTTGTAAGCAAAACGAAAAGACTTTTGATCTGTTTTTGAATGGGTAGATATCCTGAGAGAGAGAAGCAGACAGCAGAGGAAAAAAAAGAAATTACTTATAATGGAAGTACATTAAAATAGGTAGCAACAGAATGGCACATGTTGATGAATAATGTTAAATTTCAAGATTTATTTAGAAATATTTGATTCAGCATTGCCAAGAATATATTAACTATAATGCAAAATGGCCAAATGACTTCTTTTGCTAATCTATGAAATAATGGTTCAATAAAGGAAATGTATTTATGTAATAAATTTTATTTAATACTTATTTTTATTACTTATTTTCTTTAATATTCAATATTATTTTAATTAATATGGCTTGCTTGCTTGTTTATTGTTTGTTAATCAGTTATTTAATATCCATTATTAATATTTTAATGCAATATTTTTATTTGGTGTATTGGTTAAGGCACAAGGTTAGAAACAGAGACTGTGCGTTCTAGTCCTGTCTTAGGCACAAAGCAGTTGTGCGACCTTGAGCCAATCACCTCTCTTAGCCCTAAGAAGCAGGCATGCAAAATCACTACCAAAGCACCTTGCCAAGAAAATTAAGATACTTATATAGGCAGTTGCCAGCATGCGCATATGCACGCACACCCATACAGGGTGAGGGGGGGAGACAGAGAGAGAGAGAGAAGAGAGGGAGAAGCAGAGGGAATATTATTTATTATTATTATTATCTAGGTCTGGAGTAATTTGTAGTTTTCTAAAGTTCTTTACAGTTTGTTTTAGCTTGCTTTTACATCAGTTCTACATTTGCTTAAAATAAAGAATCATAGGAGATAAATTGGAAAGAACCAACTGTTCTTTCAATCCACAATCCTCAAAAGTCTAAACATTCTATGTTCTTTGCATTTCCCATTTTTATTATGTGTCAAGTAGAAGAATCAACAAAAGTAGATGCTAAGTATATTATCTGCATTCTGCCTTTTGGGATGTTTATTAATATATTCTATTGCCACTGAGTACTGCATATAGATCAGATGAATAAATAAGGCTGGCATTATGCAGATGCTGAAATCTTTTTATGCTGTCTATAGAATGGGATACATATTTCATAAATATACAACTTATTATTTTTTAAAATATTTTTTAAAATAACATACATAAGACACAATAATTTAAAGGGCTATCTATATTCCTTGTTAGACATAATTTAAAGGAATCTGATTAAAAATGTAAAGACTGCTAACTTGCAGATAATGTTCCTTGGGACAGAAAGACAAAGAAATAATTTTTAGCAATGGAATTCTACATGTGTTTTAGTTTGTTTATATTTCTCTCTGTGTGTGTTTGTTTGTGTGTGTGAAGAGATGTGAAGTCTGGTTCAGGGGTGGGATTCAAATTTTTTAACAACCGGTTCTATGGGCGTGGCTTAGGTGGTGGGTGTGGCTTGGTGGTCATGTTATTGGCTGGGTGTGGCCAATTCAATATCACTCACATTGAGGCACACATCTCCTCGCCTGGTCTCTCATGAGTGTGGGGATGCTGCAACAGTCGTAAGTATGAAAAATGGTCATAAGTCACGTTTTTCAGTGCCATTGTAACTTTGAATGTTCACTCCACACAAGCAAAGTACCAGCAAAGGAGGGGAAAAAAACTCCGGAGACATTCCTGAGACAAGAAGTCTAGTCCTGCCAAGAATGTAATAAGGATTAACAGAGAGGCAGTTTCTGTAAGCAACACCAGAATGTTTCCTTCCTGCCTTCCTTACAGGATTAGGCCAGTAATTTCTTCTAACAACCAGTTCTCTGAACTGCTTAGAATGTTAACAACCAGTTCTAGCGAATAGGTGCGAACTGGTAGAATCCCACCCCTGGTCTGGTTGCTGTAAGTATGATGAAACAAAAGAATAATAAAAGTAAAATTTTAGAATGGCACAACCGTACATTCTGTTAAAAGTAATAAGAAAATGTTATATAGAAGAGATAAAAACATTATATCAATAAAAAGCCTATCTTCCTTTATCAGGTTTCTTCTATAGATTCTGTTAGATGCCTACAAACTCACATGGGTTCAACCAGCTTGCTTAATAGTGTCACTTATAAGTAGTTTTAAAAATAAAGAAAGTTTGTCTTTTCAGATGAGCAGAATCCTCTCCATGCTTTTATAGTGAACATTTTTGAAGCAATTATACGGGTGACATTTGTAACAAAATTATTTTCCAAATTACCAGAATTGGATGGAAGACTAAGATCTAATTACTGAGTCAAATATTAGGAACACGATTATGAACTCTAAAGATCGCATACTAGCACTGAATCAAATGCAGTATATAATAAAACAGGAGTACTAAGATAGAGAATTATATGGACCATGAAAAATGGCTTTGTCGTATATGATGTATGGTATTAAACAATTGGTTTATATTTTTAAAAATCTATATTGTTACTTTGTTTAAATAAGCTATTAATTTTTCTGGTATAGGATATGTTTGGAGTTTTTAAACTATATTGTGAAATTTCCTTGGCATTAAATTGCTATTGTGATCATAGACACATCTAGTATATTTACAAAATTCTGAGGTAAAGGTATTTTTCTCTCTGTTTACTAGCTTCCCCTCCTGCCATTATATGTTTTATATCATATGTTTTTACATTATATTATATGTTCCAGCAGGTTAATATAATATCAGTAGATTCGTTGACATATCATCACATTCACTTAACAAATTACTAACATATTTCTATGAATAAAAATAACTGCTTACCAAGTACTTATGAACAGACCAGGAAGAGAAGTTTGAAGCTCTGCTTTCTGGATTGATAAAAGACTTCTGTGTATGCGTCTTACTATATTTTTCTCATCTAATTTTCTAATTTTGTCTGGAGGATATCTCAGTTCAACCTTACTCTAGTTCTGGCAGAATTCTTTTTTCTTTTGGGGAAAAAGGGGAGAAAAACAGAGAGCCCCTCTTAGAAGGTAAGGAAGTCAAAGGGAACCCAAGGTTGAAAGAAGTGGCATGATGGAACCTTTGTCATTTTGATGAAAGAGACTATAGATGCCTCTAGGGTAAAAGCTTTTCCAAGTGTTGAGTTTCTGAGACTAGTACAAGTGTTTTCACAATGAATCCTTTTTAAAAAATCTGAGAATATGTCGCTTTTGACAGATTAATTAAGGTACATTCAGAATACTGTAACTGGCTGAAATGTATCAAAATCACTCGAGGGTTTATTTGTTGAGTTACATCTAACATCTGAACAAGAATGGTAATCAAGCAAACACAGGAAAACAACAGAAGCAATGTAAATCTTTTTGATAATAAACATAGTTTAAAATGTTGCCTGAAGCCTCAAGGGCAATGTAGCATTACTGTGTTATCTTCCAGAGAAGTGTTCAGTCTTTTGTCTCAAGGACAAATGTCTGAACCTTTTACAAATTAATAAATTACAGGCAGAAATAACCAAACTAGATGTACCTTGGTGAGGGCAAAAACATTATTGCCAAAGGCATCTAGCAAAGGGAAACTGATTCTTAAAAAATACTGAAAGATTTATATGATCTGAAGAGAAACCAGAATACCAAATGTTGCTGGCTAAGGTAGAATCATGTCAGACTACTTGCCATTTTTAAAATTTCTAGCTTAAAATAAAGAGTAACACCAATAATGATTCTTTATTTTATCACATAAATTAAGCAACGACATTTCAGCAATAATTTTGGACTACATTTCAAATATAATGGGATAAACAAAAAATGGAAATAAAATTTGTATTTAAATTAATCTTAATCATATTTATCTTATACAATACATGTGAGTGTATTTGTATGTATTTACAATTTCTGAAGGTAAAATAGATTTAGACTTTAAATCCTTTCCCATCACTCTTTTGCATTCTGCAACTTTGAATTTGCACAATCCTCATTGTCATTATTATTATTTACTATTATTAATCATCTCATTATTATTGTTTATACAACAATGTGAAATCATAGCTACCAGTTCTTTAGTTGGTATTGGCCTTTATATTCATCAATTTATTCTCAAGAACCTAGGATGTCATTATGTATAAGTGGATCCAAGCAGCATGGCTTTTTGCAATGATCGTTATTTTACCATTGTACCAAGACTGGATCATTCAATGGAAGAACAATTTAAGATTCCTTTTCTATTTTGAGTTAGACTAGAAAAATAAATCAATAATTGCAATGGTAAGACTTTGACTGAACAATCAATTCAGTTTAACTTGAGTGCACAATAGTGAAAACAAGCTGAAATCTACAAAACAAAATAGCTGTTAAAATCTTATTTTTTATTTGTCAAGAAAATAGGTATTTAAGGAGAGGAGGAACCTTACCCACGTTAGGAATTTACCATGTTAAAGATTTCCCTCATGAAGTCTAGAAGGCAAGATTTATTTGGAAATTTCCATAGCTCCCATAAGACAGAGGATTAACATAATAACAGAATTGGAAAAAACCTTAGAGGTCTTCTAGTCTAACCTTCTGCTCAAGTAGAAGACTCTAAATCATTTCAGACAAATGGCTGTCCAAACTCTTTTTAAAAACATTCAGCAATGGAGCACCCATAACTTCTGAAGGCAAGGAGTTCCACTGTTCTATCAGGAAATTACTATTTATTTCTAAGTTGGATCTCTCCTTGATCAGTTTCCATCCCTAGCTTCTTATCCTACCTTCAGCTGCTATTGAAAATAGATTGACCCTGTTTTCTTTGGGGCAGCCCCTCAGACATTGGAAGACTGCTGTCATGTCACTACTAGTCCTTCTCTTTATAATATTAGACATAATCAATTTCTGCAACTTTCATATGTTTTGACCTCCAGTCTTCCAACTCCCTTTGTTGCTCTCCTTTGCACTTTTTCTTTTCTGTTTATATCGTGGTGACCTTACCAAGGCATTACACTGTAAAGTAGTACTTATATTTCACATTTGATTCTACCAAATCCAGTGGAGTTTGCTTGATGGAAAGTTGTCATCTAAAAAGGGTTCCAAGGCTTGATTCAAAACACCTCCGTACTACTGTGATATATTTTATCTCCCTGTTGAATATAAGTAGCTCTGATATTCCATAAAATTTCATTTCTCGCATCAGCTTGACCTGAAGTTAGTCTATTTCACCATGTTCTACCTGTGCTATGGCTTCCTGACCTTTATATGGGTTTATCATGAGGACAATAAATATTTTGGGATTTCTATTTCCCTAAGCACATTTTACATATTCCTATGTACCATGCAGACTGTAATTTCATGACACATTGTTCCCAGAACTGCAAGCTGCTTTTTTACATGAATGAAAAATTTAGATCCATCAAACAGGAAAACAATACTTTTCAAAGCTTCCAGGTATATTGAACAAAGGGATACTGAATCTGTAAGATGCAAAGCTGATCTTCCTGGAATAGGATTTCAGACAGATCTCTTTGTAGCCTAATGACTGTAAGAAAGTTCATGCATAGAAAGAAAGGCTAAATTGTTAAACTAAATAATAAATACAAGAATCTTTTCCAAAGTATTTGAGATATAGGCATAAAATATCAGACCAAAATATTGGTTAAATATTAATGTTTTTAACTATTTTGCATGGTGAACAATATATATTGAAAGAAAGTAAGCATCTTCTTATTTAATGGAATTAATTATTAGACCACTTTGAAAAGATCCTATCTTGGATTTTTCATAAATGGGCAATTAGCAAATGTCAAATTCTCCATGGTTGGATAAATTTATCAAGAGAGTAGTGGCTTCTAAATTATAGACCGTTCAGGGAAAGCAAATTACTTGGTCTACAGTATTTGAAATAGTTCAGAATGAACTATTCAGATTGCCTTGTTTGGTTTGATGGATAAACTTTAGGGATCAAGAGACTTAGAATTATTTTGGTGCTTGATTTTTATTTTATCTCTTAGTAGCTTTTCTGTACTATTAACCATGATATACCCCTAGATTTGAATTGAAAACAAGCAGCATGGTTGTACAATACTTCGGTTTCTATATTTTATACAGTTTTAGACATGTTGATGGGATAAAGTTCCTCGATGAAACAGAGGCTATTATATGGTACCCTCATCTGTCTTAAAGTTTTTCAATATCAACACAAAATTGCTGAGATGTTCAATTTCATAGTAAAATGTTAACAATATATGGATGACACTTGAATTTATCTGCACTAAGTAATTACTGGAGAATGATTAATAAATTGAAACTAACCATACAGAAGATGGAGATAGTTGCAGTGCAAAGCTAGATATCAGTGTACTTGAGGTGGCACTCAAATGCCAACTATTTCCTTTCTGTTGAAAAAAGTGTTTTTAAGTGACACAAAAGCCATATCCAATAAAAAGTTAATTAAAAATTAAAATACAATAATTAAAATAAACAATAAGTAAACGTAGCATGCAAACTGATAATGTCTAATCATCACTACTGTGATATATTATATCTGGGACTACTATCACAGAGTGCCAAAATCACCTATCCAGATATTCTGGAATTTGGACTTTTGACTAAGATCATGGTTACTTTTAATTCAAGCACTTCACAAGCTCACATTTCAAAACTTTCCTTTAAAGTAGCCATCTTATGCTCTTGTAATCAATCTTCAAAGTTTTGCTTTACAATTGATATGTAAATAAGACAGATTTTTCTGACACAAGAGGCTGTTTCAATTAACTTCAAAGTTCCTCTTTAATTCAATTTCACAAAGCCTTAGCATTTATAAAGCTTTCCAGAAACAAATTTGCTGTATATTGCAAGAATATTTATTTTAAAAAATAAAAATCTTATAAAGCTGGAAAATGTGTTTTTGTCTTTTTAAATGGATTGAAGAGGGACCAGTAGACTTGCAGGTCTGAAGGTTTTTAATCTGAAATGAACAATAAAAAAGTAAACTCCAAAGTGATTACTAAAATGAGGTGTGATCAAATCTTGAGTCCAGTAAAGCTGCATTTATGATTCAGAACATGATGCAACCCACATCTGATCACAAGCAATTACAAAAACGATTTCTGGTGTCTGCTCACAAAAATCAGGTCTCCAAAGTATGTATGGGCAATCTCTAGATCTTTCTTTCTTCTAGAGAAAGAATTTTAGCAGTCTGGATCTCATATCCAGCTGCTATTTTAGTCATAATCCCCCTTTGAAAAATGGAGCAGTGCTTCTCCTTGCCTCACCAGAAGTCAAAGGGATCTTTAAAAGTTTCTAAATACATATGCACATTAATAAACTTAGGCCTTTTATTTTTGATTCAATTGTTTTTAATATCTCATTTTTAAAATTTGCCAAAATCACCACTTTTCCATAGTATTTTCCCCTCATTTTTTTGTTGTTGTTGTTGTTAAATAATAAATATAAAACTAGCACTACACCATGTACATATACACAAATTTATTTCTGGATTTGTACAAGTTTTTCCTCCATACCATGTTTATATGCAAGAGAAATAAATTATATATTATATAGTTTCACATAAGAACATAAGCAATGCCCTAATCCCTGACACATCTAATGTACAGTGGCCAACCTGCACAAGGAACCCACTGATACTTGAGCAGATGCTCTTCAAGTATAGAGTAGTTACACTACCATAAAGGCCTTGATCATTTATGTTTAAACTTATTGTCACATTAATTTCTGTAAACTCTATTGCTAACTAAACTACAACTTTAACTTTTTTTGTTTTGGATTTCTCTATTTTAGAGTTATTTTCTTCCCTGATTCTGCCATATCGAAAGTGATTTAAGGGATTTATCACAGAGGTCAGGCATGAAAGTGAAAAATGGAGGCTAGCATTATTTGCTTTGCTATAAACAAGTATGGTGCTTCAATCTTCCAAAATTTGTAATTTAACAATAAGCAATTAGTAAAAGAAGTATTCTGTTTTAAAAAAGAGCCCCATAGTTTGTTGTATGGTTATATGTACTATTATTTTATTGTTTTAAAATAACAAAATGATAAAAAATAAATGAAAGAGAATAAAACAAAACATAAAAGGCTTATGATTATATCATATGATTATGATAAAAATATAGGGTGGGTATTTGCCCAAGTAAAAAGGTACCAGCTGGGATTCACACCCAATGTCCTGTAACAAGAGACCAAGTAGGAGGCATATGAAATGGCATAGACCATGGTTGTCAAACTCCGGGCATTACATTGCTGTCACATGATGTTTCATGATGTTTTTCTCCCTTCATGGAGCTGGGGTGGGTATGGCCTGTGTGTGACGCATCCAGCCTGCAGGACACCAGTTTGACACCCCTGAATTAGAACCTTCCACATTAGGAACATAGGACATGGCACAGCTGATTTACAAAGTGCCTTCTGTGATCCTGGGGAGCTACTGGCAGAAGATGGGAGAGATACAACTGTATTTTGTTCTCACAGTCCCCAATCTGTCTCCCCTGGGATCTTGTGGAGGTGAATGAAACTAAAGGGGAGGGTGATGTAATGTCATGGGAGAAAAATCTTAGAATAGGGCTGTCAAACTCCCGGCCCATGGGCTGGATGAGTCATGTGCTGGCCACACCCATACCTGGTTTAGCAAAGTGGAAAAAAATCTGATATATCATGTGACTCTGTTGAAACAATGTGAGTTTGACACCCCTTTCTTAGAAGATGGGGGGGAAAGATGCCGCCTAAGGATAAAAGTAGATAAAGGAGGACATAGCCCACAGCTTGATAGTGAGTGAAGCAAAAAACTTCAGAAAGAATCCTTCCTAGTTTATCAGAAGGCAGGAGATTTGTACTTCCAGACATTCAGGATTCTGTTAATGTTTCTGTTAATGTTAATGTAGCTTTATTATAAAGTAGAATTATCTTCTGGTTTACCTGCTAAGATTGACAATTTTTGTTCAGGCCAATCCAATTTTCTGTAGATATGAAGAATTTAGCATATTGGAAAACCAGGGCAGATATTTTGATATAATGCAGGGTGGAAAAAGTGAAATTATAGTAACAATAGCTATGATGAAAAACACTGGCTAATATAAAATGGTAGGCATTAAGTTCATCTAGAGCATGATGTACTGATCTACTGAGAAAGAAAAGCCTTCTTAATTAACACATTGCCCTGAAAATCTTTTTTCATGCTTAAATTATAGAGTTATTTGATGGGTCTTCTAAAGCTACAGAGATACCTTTAATACTCTGAAAAGTTATTCAGTTTTACAGCTGAATAAACAAGTCTTATTCACCCAGGAACAAAACAAGGGATTAGAAGGACATGTTATTATGTGAATAGTTGCTTCCTATATGTAAATTGAAAGGGTGGAGAGAGGAAGATGTTCTCAGCTGGATTTAATGAGGTACTAATACACATGTTCATTTCACGTGCTTAAAGCCAAGAAAGAGATAATCTATTAAATTAAGAGACTTTGCCACATGAGTATTTTAGATAATACCCATACCGATATTGCTCAAATGTCTATTTGCAGAAAAACAGCTTCACACTTACAAAGCAAACATGTTAATTTCTATTCAGGCCAAAAGTTTAAATGAGCAGGATTCTAATTCTTCTAGAATCCAATAAGCAAATGTACATATGAAAATAATTTCATTAGAACACATTAGTGAGGAGCAGAGTTTAATAATCTCCAATTTAATTTCAGGATGGAACAAATGACAATGCAAAAAAGAATATTTTACCGGGGTACCTGAACAAATGCATAATTTGAAAAAAACTGATGTTAAATGTAAAAAAAGAGGTGATAATGTGAGGAAAGGAAAATCTTAGCCATGTTAGCTACTGTGCTGGACTTTTCAAAGATAGGTTTCCATAATTCTTACTTTATACTTTTCAATTCTTGTGTTTTCACCTGTGGAATGAAATTGGTTCTATTATGAGAGTGGGATTTTCACAGAAAGGGAAAAATAAGTTTATAGGAACATACACTATAAAATGTCAAAATCAATAATAGTTTTGCTGTTTGTTACATACTCTGTTTGTTACATACTTTGTTACATCCTTTCCTTATTTTATACCCTTATTTTAGAGTTCCTTCTAAACTCTACTAAATTGGATACATTATTTTATTAGTTGCATTTGTTTACATGATCTTTTATGTACACTTAACCTCTTATCTACTGTTAAACTTATAGATAATATGTACATATATGTTTCTTTCTGATTATATGTCTAAAGAGCAATAATTTGCTAAACTTTTAGTAATTATTCTCTTTGTATCTTTATTTCTCCCCTTTTGAGCTATGGGATATTTGGGATGTACAAATTATCCTTTTTATAATAATATGTCTCTGGGATATTTCTATTTACAATTTAATTTTCCACTCTGCAGTACTTCATAACTTATTTGTGTCATTTGGATGTCTTTGTTAAATTGTTATATTTTGTTGCATGTACAGGAAAGGCTACTTACTGCTTATGCTAACCTATAAGATCCCTTTCATTTTTTTTCATCGTAAACACTAAATCCAGAAGTGATATCTAAATAAAAGACATAAATATATTCTCCTCTTTGAATAAATCAATCAATTTAACCATTTCTGCTTTATCTTTCTTGCTATTGAAATAATATGTATGACTATTTGCACTTAATAATCTTTATAAACTATCACCAATTATATTTAAAAAGTTTATTGTAGTCTTTCAGATTATTTAACCTTTTTTCCATCCATTTTTAAAAACTAAGCTTTTTCTTTTAAAAACCATTTCTAAAATCAAAACATTGTAATCTATCTTTTTAAAACTTCCTCTTAATATACATACTTTAAAGCTCACTTTCAGACCAATAAAATTCCAACTAACTTTAACTCATTAAATTTTGACCACTGTCTCTAAGTTACCCTCATAGAATATTTTTCTTCTTGTTGTATACATCCTTTTTAAAGCTCTAATTTTTTCTTAATTTAATATACTTTTAATTATAAAAAATATATTAAATTAAACTATAAATATAAATTATATTTTATATAGTTAATAGATCTTTTTAGCTTTCTCTTAAAATATATATTCTCAAATACACTTTCAATAATATTTTACAAATTTAAAGAATTACTTAAGCATTATATAAAAAGAAAAAAATAAATTTTCAAATTTTAGATTAAGACTTTCTTTCAATTACAAATACCCTAATTCCAATTGACTCATCAAGCTGAAGTCACTCCTTCTAGCTTGTCTTCATGGAATAAAATCTTTTTCTTCTCTGGAATGTTTGTCAAGTAATTATAAACTTCTCTTTTTCTCAAGGATTTCTCAACTTTGTTAAATTCCATGAGGAAAAAGTTACAAACTTTGATTTGATTTATTTGATTTGTCAATTGCTTACAAGATAATAGGTATAAGTATAAACATAGTTCTGAATACATGAAATGGATACATATAAGAAAAATAAAAGAAACAAAAGGACAGGGACGGTAGGCACGCCCCCTACAGACCTCTTAGGAAAGGGGTGAAGTTAACAGTAGACAGTCTAAGGTTAAAGTTTTGAGGGTTTGGGGAAGAAACCACAGAGTCAGGTAGAGTATTCCAGACATTGACCACTCTGTTGCTGAAGTCGTATTTCCTGCAATCAAGTTTGGTGCAGTTAACGTTGAGTTTGTATCTGTTGTGTGCTCTTGTATTGTTATGGTTGAAGTTGAAGTATTCATTGACAGGTAGGACATTGCAATGTATGATTTTATATACACTGCTCAAAAAAATAAATGGAACACTTAAACAACACGATGTAACTCCAAGTCAATCACACTTCTGTGAAATCAAACTGTCCACTTAGCAACACTGATTGACAATCAATTTCACATGCTGTTGTGCAAATGGAATAGACAACAGGTGGCAGCATAGGCAGTTAGCAAGACATCTCCAATAAAGGTGGTGACCACAGACCACTTCTCAGTTCCTATGCTTTCTGGCTGATGATTTGGTCACTTTTGAATGCTGGCAGTGCTTTCACTCTAGTGGTAGCATGAGACTGAGTCTACAACCCACACAAGTGGCTCAGGTAGTGCAGCTCATCCAGGATGGCACATCAATGCGAGCTGTGGCAAGAAGGTTTGCTGTGTCTCTCACCGTAGTGTCCAGAGCATGGAGGCACTACCAGGAGACAGGCCAGTACATCAGGAGACGTGGAGGAGGCCGTAGGAGGGCAACAACCCAGCATCAGGACCACTACCTCCACCTTTGTGCAAGGAGGGACAGGAGGAGCACTGCCAGAGCCCTGCAAAATGACCTCCAGCGAGCCACAAATGTGCATGTGGCTGCTCAAACGATCAGAAACAGACTCCATGAGGGTGGTATGAGGGCCCAACATCCACAGGTGGAGGTTGTGCTTATAGCCCAACACCATGCAGGACGTTTGGCATTTGCTAGAGAACACCAAGATTGGCAAATTCACCATTGGTGTCCTGTGCTCTTCACAGATGAAAGCAGGTTCACACTGAGCACATGTGACAGAAGTGACAGGGTCTGGAGACACCGTGGAGAACGTTCTGCTGCCTGCAACATCCTCCAGCATGACCTGTTTGGCAGTGGGTTACTAATGGTGTGGGGTGGCATTTCTTTAGGGGGCCTCATAGCCCTCTGTGTGCTCGCCAGAGGTAGCCTGACTGCCATTAGGTACCAAGATGAGATCGTCAGGCCCCTTATGAGACCATATGCTGGTGCGGTGGGCCCTGGGTTCCTCCTAATGCACAACAATGCTAGACCTCATGTGGCTGGAGTGTGTCAGCAGTTCCTGCAAGATGAAGGCATTGATGCTATGGATTGGCCTGCCTGTTGCCAGACTTGAATCCAATTGAGCACATCTGGGACATCATGTCTCGCTCCATCCACCAATGCCACGTTGCACCACAGATTATCCAGGAGTTGTGGGATGCTTTAGTCCAGGTGTGGGAGGAGATCCCTCAGGAGACCATCCGCCACCTCATCAGGAGCATGCTCAGGCATTGTAGGGAGGTCATACAGGCACATGGAGGCCACACACACTACTGAGCCTCATTTTGACTTGTTTTAAGGACATTACGTCAAAGTTGGATCAGCCTGTAGTGTTTTTTTCCACTTTAATTTTGAGTGTAACTCCAAATCGAGATCTCCATGGGTTGCTAACTTTGATTTCCATTGATAATTTTTGTGTGATTTTGTTGTCAGCACATTCAACTATGTAATGAACAAAGTATTTAATAAGAATATTTCATTCATTCAGATCTAGGATGTCTTATTTTTGTGGTCCCTTTATTTTTTTGAGCAGTGTACTACACTTAGATTGGACCGAAGACAGCATAGTTCTAGGTTTTCTAGGTCTAGAATGTCAAGTCTGGTGGCATAAGGTATTCCGCAACAAGTATATTGTGAACTATTTCTGGACTTCCTCAACTGTGTTAATATCACATACATAATGTGGGTTCCAGACTGATGAGCTGTATTCGAGTATTGGTCTAGCAAATGTTTTGTATGCTCTAGTTAGTAGTGTGATATTACGATAGAAAAAGCTACATAGGATTAGGTTAACAACTCTTAATGCCTTTTTGACTATGTAGTTACAGTGGGCTCTAGCACTTAGATCATTAGAGATGAGTATTCCAAGGTCCTTGACAGAGTTTGGATCATCAACATTGACTATTGAGCTTGTATTTTATTTTCTGATTTTTTTTTGCCAATATGTAAGACAGAGCATTTATTTATTGAGATTTGAAGTTACCATTTATTTGACCATTCTGATACATAGTCAACGTCTTTTTGACTTTGTTTGTAGTGTTGAATAGCTTTACATCATCGAAGAGAACGCAGTTGCTCTTAATATGATCACAGAGGTCATTTATGTAGAATATGAAGAGAGTTGGTCCTAGAACACTGCCTTGGGGGACACCACTATTAACAGGTACAGAAGTTGATAGGACGTTCTCAATTTTGACCATTTGTTGTCTGTTTGACAGGAATGCTTCTATCCAGTTATGCAGATGTCCAGAGATACTGTAAGATTTTAGTTTTAGGAGTAGTTTGTTGTGTACCACTGAATCACAGGTTTTACAGAAGTCTATGTAGATTGCATCTATTGTTTTTCCCTGATAGAATTGTGTAGTCCATATGTTTTTGCAGTGCAAGAGTTGCAGATTATAGGTTTTTTTCTGAAACCAAATTGTTTATTAGAGAGTAGGTTGTTTGTGTCTAAGTGGAGGATAATGGATTGGTTAATAATTGATTCCATGACTTTACAGGTGACGCAGCATAAAGAGATTGGTCTGTAATTTTCAACTAGGCTGGGGTCTCCCTTTTTGAAGATGGGGATGACCGTGGCTTGTGACCATAGGTTAGGCAAGGAGCTGGTCCTTTTAAAAGTTTTCTTGGCACTCTTCTTTCAATTGTGTTGGGAGGTTGATATTTTAAACCATTATAATAAAATTGGTGTCAGGTTTATATTCCAAAATTACAATCGACTCCTTTGCATTGTTCTCTATTTGTGAAATTGCCTCAATAGTTTGATACCTTACTTCACATATTTGTACTTCTGAAGTAGTTTGAATAGGTTTTTTTTTAACATCCTTGGACCATAGCTGATCTATAAACTACTGCATTTTATTTAAAGATTTTCAAAGACATCTCTAATAATTTGCTTCTCCAACTTCTTACCTTCCTCTTTAATCAAAGAGTAGCTTTTCTTGTAAGTCGCCCAAGAGTTGGTGACCTATCTGAAATCATAAAAATTGGAAAGTTTTAGTCATAGCAAGGAGATCAAGCTACAGATTATTGAAAATAATAAAATAAAACCACAGCTTTCTGTCCTTATATTTCTCCATTAATTTTTTTTAAATAGTCCATACTTTCTTATTTTAGCTTGCTTTAACAAGAAAAAAATCCCAAAATGGTGCAGAACTTCAAAAAGGAATAACAGGCTGTGGCTAAAGAAAACTTCTTTTATCTGAATAAAAGTTAATATTCCTCAAAATGATTAAGAAATGAAATGTACAATTTATTTCTATTTGAAAAATAAATTCCAAAACAGCTGCTTTTTCAGCAATGAACTGATTGCAACCTTGCCCCCTAGCTGGTGGCATGCAGGTCCTGAAGCTACTTGCAGATCCATTGTTGTATCAGAGGGTCTTGAGGGATAATTCCAGGACTTTCCCTAACCCAGTAATGTAAACTAAAGGAATGCCAGTTCCTTCTGTTGGAAGTTGAAAAAATGGCAGCCTGGGAAAAAACCCTCAAGGATCCTACCCTAGGAATGTTGTCAGCTGGCCATCTTTTCACCAGAAGTCAGGATCCCTGTGGTTTCAATGAGAGAAAATATATTACAAAATGACTAAATTCTTTCAGTCAGATCAAAGGAGAACTGGTGATTTTCTTTCCAATATAACAAAAGCATATCTCCAGTAGTTATGTAGGAAAAAGAGAATAATGAGGATAGCAATGCAGAGAGATATAGTAAACCAAACAGAGTATAGTTTTTGAAAGTTTTCATCTACATTCAGATTGAGATCCCAGTTATTGCACAACTCTAGTATGCATTGTTTTTTTTATAAATTATTGACTTTTGCATAATGAAATGTTTCCATAGGATAATTTCTCCACGATTCCTAAGCACCTTATATAGAATTGTAGTCCAGATCCTAGAAGGAGCAAATTTGTGTATTCCAACTCTATCATAATAAACAGCATGAACACTAATTTAAAAAAGGTCTTACTGACATTTTTTTCTCCTATAAAGAAAAAGATGTCTGAAAGTTAATGGGGAGACATTGAGTTTGAAGAAATCAAAGTCTTCAAACTTTTCATTTTCTTTTAAAATATTGTCTATGCCTGTATTGCTGCAGTATTCAAAAGCTATTTTCTTATGAGCAACATCTTATGAAATATCTACAAATATTCCTTCCCACATGGACAATTCAGAAACTGATTCTCAAAAAAACAACAACAACAACATTCAGTCAAGAGACCTAAGAAGAATTCTTCCCTGCTGCTTTATTTGGAGTAGGACTCACATTCAGTATACCCTACCCCCCCAAAAAAGAAAAAAAGCAGCCACTAAAAAACAAGCTAGAACACTAGACGGCATCCTGAGAAGTGGACAAGAGATAAAAGGAAAGAACTTAAACAATTTTTGCTGTATTTTTGGGCATTTTGTGACTCAACTCCTTCACCTCTTCTTTGTAAGACTGCTTTTAACGTTCAAATGTATACATTATTCTCTGTACATGTGTGTGGTTATTCTATACTGGAATAGTATCTAAAGCTTTAAAGTGGGGAGAACTGTACCAGTGAGAGGCTTGAAATAACAGGTTAGGCACAGAGAAGCTCCATTTATGTGGTGTCTAGGAGTTGAAAAAGACTTGGTAGAACATAATCAGTCTATCTAAATTTTATCAAAATGTAAATTGTTAGTATGCATGTGACACTTGATGACTCTAAAATTGCTTAAAATGTTGATAATTGAAACCCACAACCTATTACTACATATTCCCGTTTTTCAGAAGGAAGGAAGGAAGAAGGAAGATATAGATCAATGCCTTCCATTTCTCTAGTCTTTATATTCTTTGAAATGTTAAACAATCTGTTATTTGGTGATAGGTGATAGGGTTGTGAGCTTTATAGCCTACCTTGTATTTTAGTTTTGGGCAAGAATACGTTTCTCATCATCTGAGGCATCAATAAAATGATTTTAATACATTTCCAACATTCTAGGCACAACTTTCAGACATAAGGATATGTTATAGCTACAGGGGATAGTATCTCTAAAGAGTAATGTGTCAAAGATTAGGAGATGCATCATTGACCAGGCAATCAATTTTACAGTGAGAATAGTCAGCTTCACAGATAAGTAAAAGGAAAGAAAATGTCTAGCATTTTATATTATATATACAAGTAAAATTTTAACATTTTAAAGTTAATGTTGATAGGAAACATTATATTTTAAGTTGCTAAAATAAATAGTATTATGTAGGTTTCATGTTTTGAAATATATGACTGGATAGGTTTTGAAGCTTAAATTAAAAAACAACAACTAAATTTCTGCTGTTGGTTTGAGGATATTTGTAAAAGAATCAATTTAATACAACAGAGCATATAATTCCAGACAAATGAATGTTTAATGTTGATACACTTTTTTTTTACAAAATATTTTAAGAAGACCCAATGTTATAGATGACTCAAAATACAACCTTTCTTATGTAAGCATTTTCAGTACTGATTTAATTATTTTACAATGGAAATAAATTGTCTTTACAAAGACAAAGACAAATACTTCCTCATATCTTGCTTAACAATGTTGGCATATGTAACATTTACCAATGGTTTATTAAATAAACAACAACTGGCTGACTTCATACAACATATATCAAGTATACTTATAGATCATTTTAACCAAGTTAGCTTGTACTACATTACTTCAGCTTGTTAATACTGTCACACAGTCATGCAACTTTATTTATTTATTATGAGCTATTGAATTATTTTCTTCTCCTAGCAATCATGTAGATAGATTTTCTTCATGGGAAAGACTTGTTGTTTTCAAGTCTCCCAATAGTGTACTAATTGCCAGATGATCTGATTCCATCCACTTTGTTTCTGGTTGTCCTCTTCTCTTTCCTTCCATATTTCCAAAGTGTTTCTAGAGATCTGTGTCTTTGCATAATGTCTTCACAGTAATAGCTTTTGTGCAGGATAATATACTTTTCCATGATAAATATGACCACAGAAATAAAAAATAATAATATTCAGTTGCTTAGTATTTTCTTTCCTAATGGCACATATAAATGGCACATATAAAATAAAGTATATCCAACAAGAGTATTAATTAATAAATATTCAACTGAATCTAAAATAAACTTCTTTATCAGAAACTTCTGCAGCTATCAATCTAAGGTGGGCATAAATTTATTTACACAACAGTCAACTATGATTGAAATAATATTTAGTTCAGTCACAACAAAGTGATACCATATTTTTTTAAAAGCAAAAAGAAAGATATTTTCACTTTCCTTTAAATTATAAAACCACTTCTTCAAAAGGCACTATTGTTAATGGATAGATACTTTTCTTTTGTTTGAAACTATGGGTTTCCTTACTTGAGCATTGAATTTGTTGATTTCCCAATTCCTATTTGGATAAGACATACACTGAATTTGATAATATCTAAATGTGAAAAAGATGAATTAGACTATTTTCTATCTGAACACATTCTATGAGTATTTTTTACACAGTAGATAGTCCTGAGATCAAAAAACTGATCCCCCAATGTGTCCCTTATAGCAGAGTCACTTTACCTTTTACAGAATTACTTTTAAACAAGCCTGATGTTAACTCTTCTACTAGAAGTTGCCTTCTACAATATCTTCACAGATCTAATAAAAGAAAAAAAAATGCCTCCTTTAATTACAAACATAAAGTTTTACTTTACTACTTTTATCCATACCCTATAACTGTAGAGACCTATAGACTGTATTATATTCATACATGGATAACTTTTCATAGAAGCAATGTGTTTAATGAGAATAAATCCCTTATTCTGGGAGAGTAAATCAAAGATACCAGTTCTTTCACCCAACAGCTGGAAACACTCTGAAAGAGATAGTATTGTTCAAAAGTATAGTAAAGTGGTGGCTAACCTTTTTGGGCCCCTGTGCCAAAAATTGTGTGCACACTTGCATGTTCGCACTCACTTGCCAGCACCCAGAAGGCAATGCGCCCCCCATGGCCCCCAATCCCCACCCACATACCCCACTGCCGCCTTACCTGCTTTGTGCTTCACAGCTGATTTTTGGCCGGTTTGAGGCCTTTTTCGGCCTCCCAGAGGTTTGAGGAAGGCTTCTGTAGGCTTTGCAGGCCATTTCATCACTCCCTGTATTTTTGAAGAAACAAGAAGTGATGAAACAGAGCTGGTTTTCAGCCTGCAAATCCTGCAGAAGCCTTCCTCAAGCCTCTGGGAGGCCAAAAATCAGCTGTGAGGCACACGCATGCCCAGTGAGGTAAGTTTGCCTGAAGCTCGCGTGCCGGCACAAATGGCTCTGCATGCCACCTGTAGCATGTGTGCCATAGGTTTACCATCATGGGTATAGCACCTCGTTGAACAATACAAGTCTAATTCAAGTCACTTATAACTACAGCTTCATAGCTTTCATATCTTTTCCCAAACTATGTTTCATTTCTCTTAATTTTGTGCAGACTTTTTTTTCATTCCTTTGGAAGCTCTCCAATTCTTACTTTCTTGCAAACTCCATGCTCTCTGCTAAAAAACTCATTATCAGTTTCCAAATCTTTATTTGCCTTTATTTCTTCTTTGTATCTTTAACAACCATGATCCAACTACTGCCCTGACACCCATATTTCTAATATCCAATATAATTTCCTAGGTTCCAATAAAAAATTGCACTAGTATTATATTTATTTACAAACTCTACTTTTACCTTTTTTGTGTTATGCAAATTTTCCACAATTTTATTTTTTTTCATCTTTTAGAACTTTGGTTAATGTGTTTGCAAGTGTATATTGAGATTAAGCTTCATGCATAAGTGAGAGTCTATACAGGAAACATGATCAGATAAGCTAATTCTACTTTTTTATAAGACTACATTAACAGAATCTTGAAAATCTGAAAATACAATTCTCCCACATGTCCTTTACAGTCAGAGAAAAAAAAGATTCATTCTGACCTCTTTGTCCACCCATTATTATGCTCTTTCTTCTCTGTCCCCTAGGCAGCAATCTTCACTCAGTTTCTCAAGTCTTTCTTACATAACATTACATTATGTGAACTCAGAGACTGTGAATTCTATCCTGCCTTAGGCATAAAGCCAGCTGAGTGACTTTGGGTCAGTCATATTTTCTCAACCCTAGGAAGCAGGTTATGGCAAGCCACTTCTGAAAAATCTTGCCAAGAAAACCGCAGGGATTTGTTCAGTCAGTTGCAAGGAGCCAAAACTGACTTGAAGGCATACACTCTCCTATAAGTAGTTCCTTCTTGTTGGGTTATTTTGACTTCAAATATGTTGATAAAATGCTATCAGGACTGTACAAGTTGATAAAACTGTGGATTTCCCCCCCTCTTTTACATTCCTTTCAATAAACTAAAGAGCTTCCAGAATTGTTTTTGATATTTTTTTTAATTTAACTTGTGAAAGAGAAGAAAAGCATTTAGTGGTTTTGGCATTCCCTGATTAATAGTGTGGTCTTAATGACCCCAGCATAACAACAAAGTTTTTATTTGTTCTTTTCTATTTAATATGAATATGTATGTGATCTTAAAAGAATTTTCATAAATCATTATTTTGTAATATCAGAAATATCCCTCTGTGCTAAGATATTCATTTTTGCAGGAACAAACATGAAAGAACCGGTAACTAATCACTGAAATAACCTATATAATGCATTTTAGTAATAGTATTATTATATTAATGTCTGGTGATTATAAGCCACTAGGCTTTCCATCTTTGAATCATACCCTAAAGTACATAGGATTATGAAATTGCTCTAAGGAAAATGTTCCAGAAATGTAAAAAAAATAATTTAAAGAAAATAGTCCCATTATTTTTATTTTTTTGTTCATATGGCTACAGCAAAATTCATGTAAATTATTTCATTTTCTTAACAACACAGTTCTGTGATTATTTAATTTGCCTACTTTGCCTTCATCTTTTTAAAAAAAAATAGTATTACTAAAATTATTGCAGAATGGCACAGGACATTAAAAATAGGCAATCTCTTCACACATACACAATTGCTCACAATGAAACTAGTAATAAATACTTTAATTGTACAGGTCTATAAAATATTCTTAAATCATCAATGCTTTTGAAATAGTTCTAATGCAATAATGATGGAACTTTTGTGAAGGCAAAGGACATAAGTATGTTTATGAGATATCTTGGTTTTCAATGTCTTATTGTTATCTTTTCTTGATAGAAATTCTTCCTATTTGAACTTGTAGTGAAACATATGAGAATGTCCTAATTGTCAACATTGTCCCCAAAATATAAATTTGTCAATAAAATTTAAAGATTCGTGTAGTTTATTGCCATGTTTAATAGTCTGGCAGCATTTATAATCTCAACTATTTTTGTTTGTTCTTTTGCTTTTTTCATACATTGATCTTTTTTTTCCCCTTTTGTACAAGAGATGGTTGAACCATGAGTTCTGCTTAAGAACTTCAAATGACTGGAAAGATCACTTACTTCTGATTTTTCTACTTGATTTGTAGAAAATGTGAACCACTCACCACAAGCAGCCATGAAATGGAGCTGCTAATGTATCTCACTAGGAAGCTCCATTCCTTGATCTGCTGGATGTGGCACATGAAATAAATGACAGATATTACAATCTACATTACAATTTGAAATACCAATTTAGTCTGATAGTTTGAAGTTTAGGGAGCAAAGTAGTATAAACTGAACTGCAAAATAATTCACACAGTTGTCTATGTAGTGAAAATAGGGTTGCCACTTTTTTTCTGATTTGCTTCTTCTGCTTCTAACAGCAGCATAACAAGCAAAAATTCTCAAGCCTAATGATTTTCCCAGCATGTAGCAACAGCTCGGCACTAGCAGCTGCCCATGAAGTTTGATGTTAGAATGGCAAATGAACCATTATGAAATACGGTTTAGCCATGTGATAATTTGCCTGGCATTAAAAAAAAAAAGAGCAATAAGGGCAGAGTACAGGAAAATGACAGGTGGGAAAAGCAAACACCAGAGGCAAGTATTTCAAAATGGGAATAATAAAATAGATGTATAGTAAGTTCTGGACTTTCTTTTACTCAGATTTATTTGGATTCCATGTAGAGGATTTAATTTAAGACACAATTAATAAACCTAGCATTTCATGCAGCTCATTAATTATTATGGGATATCCAATCATGGCTTTACAAAACAAAACCAGAAACAAACAGAAAATCAGAAACAGGATAATATTTGTTAAGATGAAATAATATAATATTTTTAAGAAGAAAATCACAGTATTTCACAGCCTGAATAACTAGAGTATGATTGGCCTGCTTGTAGCTAATATATACTCCGAACCCATAGAGACTAGTTATATTATGGCACTCTGTATTATTCAGCCTTAGACAATTGGCCTTTTTTGTAAGCTACGGTGCAGTTTATTAAAAGAAAGGGTAGAGTAGCTTAAATGAAAAAGAGTCTCAAATTGGAATCTGACTTTTTAAAAACAAACTTACAAGCAGTCCAGTTTCAGAATATATGAGAGAGAGGCAGAGAGAGATATTTTACTTCATTAATATATGAGCGGTATGATTACTTTAGAAATTAGAGTGAAGCAGACTTGATGTCACTAGATCATATCAATAATCTTCAAAAATATAGAGACTGGTACCTTATATTGTATTTTGATCTTTGCTTATCATGGTATAAGAATTTTCAAGAGCTCTTCTCAAGTTAATAGAAATGTATTTAAGATGAATATATTTCCAAGATTGGTTTATATTTTGCAAGGCATTTCCGTTTTAGTTATTTTTTTTAAAAAAATAATGCATACTATATTGAACAATTCTTTTTACATGGATACCTTGTGAGATTTCAAGCACTTGCTTTCCAATCATGTGTGGAAATTAAGACAAAAGAGGTGACTCTGGAGTAAGGCTTGGAGATGATTGGCCCTTCCGATAAGACATAAAGGAGGACCAAAGGGACATGAGCCTTTGCAGGAAGCAACTTTGTTCATTCTGGTCGGTTTAAACTCTGAAACTCCATGTTGACTTTGTGCTCCATTTGGCCTTATACAACTAATTGGCAATTTAGTCATTGGCAGCATTTCAAGGGTGATAAGGTGGGTACTTATCAGCCTTATCCTGAAAGACTGTAGCAGACTTCTGTTGGACTATTCATAAACTGTTTGGGACTCATTACGGGCTATGAATGCATATAATTGTGTGTGTGTGTGTGTATTTTAGGCATAATTTTACCCATTTATCTATTAAAGCTTATAATGTGAGATTTTTTTTTAGTTGAAAGCTAAATCTGGATGTTGGTATATTTTCTTTGTTTATTTAGTAAATTTAACCCCACAATGTAATTATGTTGAGTCCACTTTTCTAAGCAAACTATTTTAAGCAATTCTACAGAATTTCCTGAATACCATTTTTTAGCAATAATTTGAACAATAATTATTATTTAATCCATTTGGTTCAGACGCAGTTGCTGCTTCTAAGGTTCCACCTTAGGAGCAATAACTCTTAATGACTCCCTGCTACTCATCTAACCAGCCTATTCAGATTAGGTGAGAAATGAAACTACCCTGGAGGATATGTTGGAGTCCCCCTAACAAAATTGTTCAGACTGAAGAAGCTACTTGGATAAGCAATGAAATGTTTCAGACCAAAAAAGGATTCTTGTATCAGTTGTGTCAGCTCCCATCAAAATACATATTTTGTCAGTTGTTCTCCCCGCTCCAAAATCCATGACAGGCTATCTCAGAAATGTCTAGTAAGAACTTGAGATAATCACCCAACTGTAAAATATTAGTTTTAAATCAGAAGATGGACATTAACTTAGATATATGTTTTGGTCTTTTTGTATTTTGTGCTGGTATCAACAGGATTGTTAAAATGCTTCTGAATTAAACACTATGTCAACTCATAAAATATTTCTATGGTCTTTTTAGAGTTGCCAGCAGAAAGGGAGAGGGGAGCAGTGGGCAGCTTGCATTCCATAGATGTTTTCAAAGGTAATTTCTAGGTGACTGAAGTTTCTGCCATGCAAAATTCTAACTGGAGAGTATGATTGATGACTTTTGGCTATGGATGTGTCACATTGCAGAATATACACCCAGGGCGTGGGGGAAAACCAGGGTCAAGGGTGACAATGAATGATGTGTCTCACAGTCAGCTACACCCAGGAAGTGCCTTCTCCAAGTTCTGGAAGCTGGCTCAAGACTCTTGATTTAAATGGGGGTAACTGCTGGAGCCCTGACATGCTACATGTTAAAACATAGATATGTTTTAGATATAATTACCGATTTAGAATAATGAAATTAGATTGTGTTTAAAGATGGTTTAAAAACTATACAGTAAACTATACATGTGAAAGCCAGAAATGATTACTGATTTGTTCAGTGTCAACGTTTCAATTTGGTTCCCTTTTTTTGAGAAGTAGAAAAGGAAGATTTTCAAGCACTATGAACCAAGTTTTTGGAGTTGTTTATTTATAACATAGTTTTAAAAACATTAATAATCATTTTATTATTAATTGCTTATGGCTACAATTTTTCAGGCTGAGCTGGTAATTTAACTAAAATATGTATTTTATTTTCTTGACTTGATTGTTTAATATAATAAAATATTTTATTTTAAAAATGTGGGGAGGTAGAGATTCTGGATAATAATAATTATGATTGAAATGACAGAGAACATATCAGCCCTGTTTACCTTGTTGCCAGAAGTCTACAAAATTCACTCTAATTTGAAAAAAAAATATTGACCTCTAACCTTTTTTTCAGTCTTTTTGACACACAGCGCTACCCTTGATAGCATATTTCACAATGTCTTATTGAAAGCAACTCTTTATATATTGAATTAGAGCTTGAACAAGTTAGAGCAGAGACATATATTCCACATTAAGTTACATACTGAGAAACAAATTACTCAAATCATATAATTTTAGGCTCATGCTTCATACTGAGTTGGATCACAACCCTTTAAAATTGTGGGGAGGGGGATGCAAAGGACAAAAAATAAAACTCAGAGTAGAGACAGTGTGCAGAAATTTGATTTTACAAAGCAGATTGTATCTACTCAACACAAAATATCCTTGTTGTGATTAATTTATTAAAAGTATATCATTAATTATACCAGTTATACTATAGAGCTGAAAGTTATCGGAGAAAAAACTTAAGTAATAAAATCTAAATGCCATTTAACTGGCTGCTCTCATCTGTGAACATAAAAGCTCAAATTTAATCCTGTTTACTCCAAATCAACTTTTATTTTGTGAAAGTCAAATAACAGAGCATGGGAATCATGGAGGTTATCCTTTTATTTGAACAGCATGACATTGCCTGTATGTTGTTTATCTACACAGTCAGGAATGATATAGTTTTAACTCAAGTGAAAGAACAAATTATGGCACCCTAAGGTAAAAAGAATTGAGAGCACCCAGAAGTCAGAGGGGATAATTTATACTGATTTGATTGTGCATCCAATATTAGACTATGGAGCATTCATAGAATTAAGTTTAATAATACTTAGTCATTTAATTTGAATAATCTGAAGGAGATTCAGTAAAACAATCATGCACATTTACATGTCAGAAGCAGCAGGTGTTCATATATTGCCATCTTGCACTTCCAGAAATAAAACTTACTTTTCTGAAAATTTTGAAAAAAAGAACACTGTAGTACTACCAAGATATATTCAGCTACCTTTCCCATTTGTACCTATTTGTATTTAATCCCTGCTTTTTTCTAAATCCGATCAGAAGTATATTTTATATACTTTGTAAGGAATGTATGAAAATTGATTTAATTTTTTGAGAGAAAAATCCTTTGTAGATCCCAGGAGAAAATTACTTTAATATCTATAATATTAATTTACAGTATGCTTTGATACTGTCCAAAAGAAAATGTAGAGACCAATTGCCATGGATGTGGCTTAGTGCTTATTTATTAAATCCCTTCTTCAGTTGTACAAGTTGTACAATATACATTTGCTCACAGGTTAACTATATTGGTCTACTTTGGGGGTCCTTTTGACTCAATGCTCAACAAGCTGGTAATAGATATGACTAGAATTGCACAAATTTATCTTGTATACCATATATACCAATTTTTGGATTAGTTTACCTTGCTCATAGTTACTTACAGGATGTTAACGTTCAGTCTGTGGTACTGCAACATGCAGTATAATGGGCTGCTCTTGGAAACCAATTATTAGCTATAGCTGCTTCTGAATGCTACAGCATGGGAGCATTTACAGGTGAAACTCGAAAAATTAGAATATTGTGCAAAAGTTGATTTATTTCAGTAATGCAACTTAAAAGGTGAAACTAATATATGAGATAGACTCATATGTACTTAGTACTTGGTTTGGGCCCCTTTTGCAGAAATTACTGCCTCAATGTGGTGTGGCATGGAAGCTATCAGCCTTTGGCACTGCTGAAGTGTTATGGAAGACCAGGATGCTTCAATAGCGACCTTCAGCTCTTCTGCATTGTTCGATCTCATGTCTCTCATCTTTCTCTTGGCAATGCCCCATAGATTCTCTATGGGGTTCAGATCAGGCGAGTTTGCTGGCCAATCAAGCACAGTAATCCCACAATCATAAGCCGTAAGCCATAATCATCTCAATTATGACAAATCACGGCTTGAACTATCTTGCTTTGCATGTAATGAGTCTATCTCATACATTAGTTTCACCTTTTAAGTTGCATTACTGAAATAAATGAACTTTTGCATGATATTCTAATTTTTCGAGTTTCACCTGTAGTTATGTCTACATACCATACTATTGCACAACCAGTGAGCTTCCGGATGCAATATAAGTTCATATAAGAATCTTTATGGAATAGGACCAAGGTATTTTATCTTCAGGACTTTTCACTTAGAGCAATCAGTATTATAGGTCTTAACTATTAAACAGTGCTACTTTACATAAAGCAGACAGTGTGCCCTCTCTGTCACTTCACCTACCCCATTGATTTTTACCCCTACCCAACCTGATTTTCAGTGAAAGGCAGCAAATCTACATTAGCATTATAGGTATCAAAACAAATATTTGTTATAGTCCAAAGCAGCATAAGGAGGGAGGAGAATATTATAGTAAAATATTAAATGAAACAAAGTATCCTGCATGTACCACAAATTTGCTGAATGGCCTAATGAAGCAATTATTCTTTTGAGCTATTTTAACATTTTGTTAAAATAAAACGGAGCATATACACTGCTCAAAAAAATAAAGGGAACACAAAAATAAGACATCCTAAATCTTAATGAATGAAATATTCTTATTAAATACTTTGTTCATTACATAGTTGAATGTGCTGACAACAAAATCACATAAAAATTATCAATGGAAATCAAATTTAGCAACCCATGGAGGTCTCGATTTGGAGTTACACTCAAAATTAAAGTGGAAAAAAACTCTACAGGCTGATCCAACTTTGATGTAATGTCCTTAAAACAAGTCAAAATGAGGCTCAGTAGTGTGTGTAGCCTCCACGTGCCTGTATGACCTCCCTACAATGCTTGGGCATGCTCCTGATGAGGTGGTGGATAGTCTCCTGAGGGATCTCCCACACCTGGACTAAAGCATCCCCCAACTCCTGGACAGTCTATGGTGCAACGTGGCGTTGGTGGATGGAGCGAGACATGATGTCCCAGATGTGCTCAATTGGATTCAGGTCTGGGGAACAGGCGGGCCAGTCCATAGCATCAATGCCTTCGTCTTGCAGGAACTGCTGACACACTCCAGCCACATGAGGTCTAGCATTGTCTTGCATTAGGAAGAACCCAGGGCCAACCTCAGCAGCATATGGTCTCACAAGGGGTCTGAGGATCTCATCTCGGTACCTAATGGCAGTCAGGCTACCTCTGGTGAGCACATGGAGGGCTGTGCGGCCCCCTAAAGAAATGCCACCCCACACCATTACTGACCCACTGCCAAACCGGTCATGCTGGAGGATGTTGCAGGCAGCAGAACGTTCTCCACGGTGTCTCCAGACCCTGTCACGTCTGTCACATGTGCTCAGTGTGAACCTGCTTTCATCTGTGAGAAGCACAGGGCACCAATAGTGAATTTGCCAATCTTGGTGTTATCTGGCAAATGCCAAACGTCCTGCATGGTGTTGGGCTATAAGCACAACCCCCACCTGTGGATGTCGGGCCCTCATACCACCCTCATGGAGTCTGTTTCTGATCGTTTGAGCAGCCACATGCACATTTGTGGCCCGCTGGAGGTCATTTTGCAGGGCTCTGACAGTGCTCCTCCTGACCCTCCTTGCACAAAGGTGGAGATAGCAGTCCTGATGCTGGGTTGTTGCCATCCTACAGCCTTCTTGACGTCTCCTGATGTACTGGCCTGTCTCCTGGTAGTGCCTCCATGCTCTGGATACTACGGTGACAGACACAACAAACCTTCTTGCCACAGCTCGCATTGATGTGCCATCCTGGATGAGCTGCAGTACCTGAGCTACTTGTGTGGGTTGTAGACTCCATCTCATGCTACCACTAGAGTGAAAGCACTGCCAGCATTCAAAAGTGACCAAACCATCAGCCAGAAAGCATAGGAACTGAGAAGTGGTCTGTGGTCACCACCTGCAGAAACACTCCTTTATTGGGGATGTCTTGCTAACTGCCTATGCTTTCCACCTGTTTTCTATTCCATTTGCAGAACAGCATGTGAAATTGATTGTCAATCAGTGTTGCTACCTAAGTGGACAGTTTTATTTCACAGCAGTGTGATTTACTTGGAGTTACATTGTATTGTTTAAGTGTTCCCTTTTTTCTTTTTTTTTTGAGCAGTGTAGAAATCTCAGATTCTGTATGAGGAGTAGACTACCATTTTAGAAACAGCAGAATCAAGCCACAACTCTCTTAAGTGATTTACTCTAAACCATTTGTTGGATGGGAATGGGATTTTTGAAAATGGACTTTTATGATCTAATACAAGAAAAATACTGATTACTCTAAGTGTTAAACAGTGTATTTTCAACAAGATAGAATGCAATTCAGAAGTGGTATCCAGCAGGTTCTGACCAGTTTAGTATTTAGTATTTTTTAGTATTTATTTGATTTGTCAATCGCTTACAAGATACAGGTATAAGAATAAATATAGTTTTGAATACATGAGATAGATACTTATAAGAAAAATAAAAAACAATAGGACAGAGACAGTAGGCACGATTGGTGCGCTTATGCACACCCCCTACAGGCCTCTTAGGAAGGGGTTGAAGTCAATAGTAGACAGTCTAAGGTTAAAGTTTTTGGGGTTTGGGGAATAAACCACAGAGTCAGGTAGAGTATTCCAAACGTTGACCACTCTGTTGCTGAAGTCGTATTTTCTGCAGTCAACTTTGGTGCGGTTAACCTTCAGTTTGCATCTATTGTGTGCTCTTGTATTGTTATGATTAAAGCTGAAGTATTCATTTGCAGGTGGGACATTGCAATGTATGATTTTATATACTATATTTAGATCGGACTGGAGGTGGTGTAGTTCTAGGTTTTCTAGGTCTAGAGTTTCAAGTCTGGTGGCATAAGGTATTCTGCAATGAGCAGAGGAGTCTTCTTGTGAAATATTTTTGGACTTTTTTAATTGTGTTAATATCAGATACATGATATGGGATCCAGACTGATGAGCTGTATTCAAGTATAGGTCTAGCAAATGTTTTGTATGCTCTAGTTAGTAGTGTGATATTACCAGAGAAGAAGCTATGTAGGATTAGGTTAACAACTCTTAATGCCTTTTTGGCAATGTAGTTATAGTGGGCTCTAGCATTTAGATCATTTGAGATGAGTACTCCAAGGTCCTTGACAAAGTTTGGGTCATCAACAAGGTCTTGACTATTTAGCTTGTATTTTATTTTCTGATTTTTTTCTCCCAATATGTAAGACAGAGCATTTATTTGTTGAGATTTGAAGTTGCCATTTGTTTGACCATTCTGATACATAGTCAAGGTCTTTTTGGAGGGTAATAGTATTGTCTGTGGTATTGAATAGCTTTACATCATCAGCGAAGAGAACGCAGTTGCTCTTAATATGATCACAGAGGTCATTTACGTAGAGTATGAAGAAAGTTGGTCCTAAAACACTGCCTTGGGGGACACCACTGTTGACAGGTACACAATTTGATAGGACGCTTCCAATATTGACCATTTGTTGTCTGTTTGACAGGAATGCTTCTATCCAGTTATGCAGTTGTCCAGAGATACCATAAGATTTTAGTTTTAGTAGTAGTTTGCCATGTACCACTGAATCAAAGGCTTTACAGAAGTCTATGTAGATTGCATCTATTGTTTTGCCCTGATTGAGTTGTGTAGTCCATATGTTTTTGTAGTGTAAGAGTTGCAGATTACAGGATAGTTTTTTTCTGAAACCAAATTGTTTATTAGAGAGTAGGTTGTTTGTGTCTAAGTGGAGGATAATGTATTGGTTAATAATTGATTCCCTGACTTTACAGGTGACGCAGCATAAAGAGATTGGTCTGTAATTATCAACTAAGCTGGGGTCTCCCTTTTTGAAGATGGGGATGACCGTGGCTTGTGACCATAGTTTTGGCAAGGAGTTGGTCCTGAAAGATTTTTCAAAGATTATGCTTAGAGATTCGGCTGTGGCAGTGGATAGCTTTTTTAAGAAGTAGGCACATATTCCATCTGGTCCGATAGATCAGGATGGTTTTAGATTGCGCAGTGCTTTTTCAACAATGTCTTCTGTAAAATCAATATGTATTAGATCATTGTAGTTGTCTGTCGTTCGACTAGGAAGTACTGGGCTTGATCCATTGCTGTTTACAAATACTGAGCCAAAGAATGTGTTAAAGAGGTTTGCTTTGATGGTGTCATCGTTGCAGTCTTTGCCATTAGGTCCTTTCAGGGGTGGGATGGAGTCTTTTAGTTTGTTGTTTACAAAATTGTAGAAAGCACAGGTGGAATTTGTGCATAGAAGGTTTTCCTCTTGTTTAATGTGATAATTAGTGCACTCAGTTTTTATCTCATGGCATAGATTTTTGTATTGGCTTTTGAAGTTGGCAACATGACCAGATTTGTTTTTTCACCAAAGTGATCTCTTTTTGGATTGAAGTTTCCTTATTGTTATGGGTAATCTGTTTTTCTTGGTTTTGGAAATTGTTATTGGTACATATAGTTTGATGGCTCTTTTGATTTCTAGTAAGAATATGTTGTAATGGTCTTCAACAGTATTGCATCCAGTGAATATAAATTGCCAATCAAGGGAAGAAAGATCTTTGATAATAAGATCATAGTTGCCTTTTTTGAAGTTATAATTGGGGATTTTGTCATTGTGATGATTTTTGTGTGGGCATATGTTGAGACAAAAGTCAATCATATTGTGGTCACTGTTAGAAAAGGGTTCTTTAGTTTGTATTCCGTAAATTGTATTCAAACTATTGCAGAAGATGAGATTGAGGCAATTGTTAAGCCTAGTATTGTTGGTTACTAGTTGTTCCAGTCCCAGATTTGTTACAGCATTGTAGAATGTTGTATGTATGGGTTCAGTTGTACATTCATTTAGGGTCCAGTTAATATGAGGTAGATTGAAGTCACCAAGAAAGATAAAAGCATGTGGGCAGGATGCTTCCCATGTTAGTAGTGTATTTTGCTTGTTTACATGTTCGATGTCATAATCAGGTGCTCTGTAACATAGTAAGAATTTAAATATGATATTTAAGGACAGTTCACAGATAATCGTCTCAAGAAGAGCAAGCTCTTGGGTAACTTGGATGTTTTTTAGATGTAAGGATTTTTTTATAGAAGATAGCAACACCACCTATGGATTTCACGATCAGATCGGTAAACATGATAGTCTCTTACTGAGGTAATGGAGTCAGGGAGAGATGTGTTGAGCCATGTTTCACAGACAAATATGATGTCGAATTTAGCCGTATTTAGTAAGAGGAGAAATTCAGGTATTTTATTTACAAAGCTTCTTGCATTAAGTAGCTTGCATTTAAGGCCAGTTGTAGTTTGAATTGAGGTAGTTGGGGGCGTGTGTGCCTAGTCTTGGGTGATGGTGGATTGGTTGAAGAAGGTTGGATGCTGAGTTGTGAGTTGTGTGACTTTCTTTTGATACAGTCTGCACGGTAATCAATGTACAGGTCCTTCTCTTTATTGTCTAGATGATTTTTGAGTTCTGTGCATAGTATACGGGAGTGGACACATTGCTGTAAGGATAGGTCAGGATGAGATCGGAGATTTTTATGGTTGGTGTTGGTGAGTGAATTTATAGTATAAATGAATTTATGTTTGCTTAATTCATTTTTGCAAATGACTCTGCAGAAGCATGGGGCCACTGAGCCATCTCTGTTTTTGAGCTGTCGGCCAATGTGAGAAATGTCAAGTATTTCATCAGGGGAGATGGTTGATGCTTGATAGTCATTGATGAAGTTGCGGACAATTGTGATATCATCATTGTTATTGATGTCCTCTAGACCAAATATGATGGCGTTAGGATGCTTTCGTTCATGCTCGCCAGCTTCTCTGATGAGGATTGGGATATCATTATTTGTTGGATTTATGGTGTTTTGTGGATTATATTGCAGTTGCTGGTTTGTAGCTATTGAATCTTCAGGTTTTTGTGTTGTGTCTTCTTTTTTTTCTCAAGGTTTATTTCTAATAATAATATAATAATATTATTATAATAATATTATAATATTATAATAACAATAACAATAATAATAGCTTATTTCTAATAATAGGTATTATTATTATGATTAGTAAGATTATCATCATCATCATACCATGAATAGTGGTTCTATAAACCACTTTCCCACCTTTTCACTAATTTTCAAAAACACAAGGAAATTATGTGTGAAATAGTTTCATTATCAGCAACGATGAATGTAATTGTTTTTCTCTATGGGGGGGAAAGTTAAATAATAGGGTAATAAAGAACAATTATCTTTTGGTACGTGTAGCATGGGATCTTGCCTACATTGAAGATGTATAATTAAATATTGCCATTAATACCTACCATTTTGGACTAAAATAATTCATTTTAGCTATTTGTTCCTAGAGGCAGAGTGTAATAGCTCTACTAAATCATCTCAATAGGATAGATGTGAGGAGAGAGACAGAAATCACCGTTAGACTCTCTTTTTGTATTATTTTAATTCTCTGAATGGCCTTTCCATTCATGGTACACTATGTTCTCATACATAGTCAAAGTACAGCTAAATGACTAATCAGAACATTGTATAAAATTATTTTTTATTTTTTTTATTTTATTTTATTTGTCAATCGTTTACAAAATAATAGGTATAAGTATAAACATGAGTAAGAATACAGAAAATATGTATGATTAAATGTGGACAATAGGACAGGGACGGGAGCCACGATGGTGCACTTATGTACGCCCCTTACAGACCTCTTAGGAATGGGGTGAGGTCAATAGTGGATAGTTTGAGTTTAAAAAGTGGGGGTTTGAGGATGTAACTACAGAGTCAGGTAGTGCATTCCAGGCATTGACCACTCTGTTGCTGAAGTCGACTTTCTGCAATCAAGTTTGTTGTGGTTAACATTGAGATTGTATCTGTTGTGTGCTCTTGTATTGTTGTGGTTGAAGCTGAAGTAGTCATTGATTGGTAGGACATTGTAGCAGATAATTTTGCGTACTACGCTTAAGTCCAACCGTAGGCAGTGTACTTCAAGATTGTCCAAGCCCAAAATTTCAAGTTTGGTGATATAGGGTATTCTGTTCCGAGCAGAGGAGTGTAGTACTCTTCTTGTTAAATACTTCTGTCTACTCTGTGTAGAATCCAGTGCTATTGGGCTAATTGAGAAGAAATAAAGATATTTACTAAATTTTAAGGGTTAACAACTGTATATCTATGTTAATTAGGTGAAAGAAAAAGGTAGAGTAGGTGAAACTAAGATGAAAAGTGTTTAATGTAACTTCAAATGTTTGGATGCAGAAAATGTAATAAGAAAATCTTTTTCTTTGAGGAACAACTGTGATAACATTTAAAACTCTCTCTCTCTCTCTCTCTCTCTCTCTCTGTGTGTGTGTGTGTGTGTGATTTAAACTAAAGGATCTTGTAAACATTATCTATACCTATATCATCTATATCTATACTTTTATGTATTTATTTTATATATTGAATAATAATTTTTACAAGATCCTTTAGTTTAAATGACACGGATTTATTGGATATCAAAAAGGTAATTTTTGATACTTAAAGTACTTCCTACTAGATAGAAAATATTGAATTGCAATATTTCAGACAGCTAATTTATTTCTCACTGAATTATGTATATTTTCTTCCATTTACCTATGGAAAGTTGTCATCAAAAAATGAGAGATCTCTTATTCAGTTGTTAGATTATTCTTGTTCAACTTGTTCATTTCATATTGATTGAAGGGAAAATACCCCTGACTTGCTTCATTTCTAATGCCTTACAGTAGAATATTTTTGAGAAATACTCATTTTATTCAGGTTTTTTATTTTATTATCATTGTTCTATCTGTCCAATATCTAATATAAATGTTATAAATTAAAATTAATGCCTTTGAAAATACAACTTTATAAAACCATTGTTTTGTTTATCTAGAAAAATTAAAAGAACTTAAACAATTTTTAGATCACATAATTTGAATAGTTTTTTAGATTACATCCTTTTCAACAGCAACTAATGTTTTAGAAATTACCTAATATTAGTTATGTTGTTGGGTGTGTAGGGTTTATTGCTTGTGATTTAATTATATTTCATGTTGATAAGAAATAATTAACATAACCTTAATATTTAATATTTTAAGATTTCTATATTTTTAATCACATGGAAGTTAACTTCTGGACCAAGAAAATGATCTTACAATTTATTGTTTAGAATCAGCATAATTCCAACTATTCAGTGGTTTGCATAATTAATATTGGTCAGTAAATAGATTTGAAATTTGTCCATTAATATATTACTTGAATGCTTTTGCTTTTTTTTTTTCCTCAGTTTTTTCTTATTTTATAATTTTGTGCATTATTTTTTCTTTGATTTTTTTTTTTTTTTTGCATTTGGTTAACAAAAATATTTTTTTAAGAAAGAAAGAAAGAAAGAAAGAAAGAAAGAAAGAAAGAAAGAAAGAAAGAAAGAAAGAAAGAGAACAATGCATGGATTGTGCATTGTGAAAATAATGGATTGTCTAATAATACACCTTTTCTCACACTTTCCAATATGAAGAAGCCTAACTTTTAGTAATAATAATTGTCTGCCTGTCTGCTTGTCTGCTGCATTTGATATAACTACAGTATTTGTTGCAACTATGGTGGCAGCTGTAATGAAAATTACCAATTGGCTAAGGTTGCTTCCCCTCACGAGGTATTTTTTGTGTCTGTCACATTACTACCAATATATTATACTAAGCTTTATATGATGTGATATATGATAATGTGTCATGGTTTAATTTGTGTATGCAGCACTTTGTACTTTGTATTTTTTGCTTGGGATGTGGAAGAAATTCTCAATATATAATTATGCACAAGTAAACCAGGATATATTTTAACTGGTTTACATTAATATAATGATTTCAGACCATTATACAATCATATTGTCCTAAATCATACTCTCCATCATGTTCAGCTAGCATTTTCTTTAAGATGAATTTCAATTCATGGCCATATTTTAATGCCTTTAGGATCTGATGTACCACTAGTTTTTCTTCAGTGATGTATAGAGCAGTTTCTAATTAGTAGCCTATATACATTTAATTACTAACCTATTTAACTTTCTCATCCAAAGCATTAATGAAGATATAAATAACATCAGGGGTCCAATCTCCCTGTAGCATCCTCCTGCATAATGGATCCAGTCTGGTACTCTGCAATAAAATGTGTATTCCATTTGCCAATTTTTGACTGAAATATCCATACAAGTAGCATACACCATAAACTCCAAATAATTGAATTTTGATACACAATTGCATAATGTACAAAGTCCATAGAAGAGATTAAATAAATTATTTACATAAATTATGTTTGAAATATAATCACTAAGAAATGGGTGGGCTAACTCACTGTTTTTCTATATGAAAACTATATTTCTATTTTTAAAAGATGTGAGGTGGCAATTTCAGTGGGTGTAATGTTATCCATTCAGAGAAACTGTCAATTTGTATTTAATTGAATTACAGTTGATCTGGGAAAGGACTTGATATATAGACCAATAAAATCTCATTCTAAAATGCATATTTGTTATAGAATGAGGTTACAGTTCATAAGTATGAACTGAACTACAGAACTGAGAGTAGGTGAAAAAACATAGGAAATATCCACATATTGTATTTTAAGGCAAAGAAAAGTATGGACAACTGCACTTTAAACCAGAATAATTAACTTGATACTTTAGGTGATATAGTTAGATATCAAGAAATTATGACAATGAGACATTACCACCCTCAGAGAAAGTGCTTGGAAGCAACTATTATTTTTAATTATTATTATGGTTGATTGCACAGTCAGTCAATTTAGATGGATTTGACGTTTTTGTCCCACCTATTAAGTCCCTCATAAGAACCTGGGATAGGCAGATATTGTTGTTCAATGTGCTAAAAGTATCACTGCAGGATGAAAGCTGTTCCAAGTAAAGCTGTTTTTTGTTTTTTGTTTCAATAGACTGATGGTGAGTTTGTCAGTGCTAATGATGTTTCAGATGTTTTGGGATTGCATCCAAGGTGCCTGTCACTTTGCCTTCTTTTTGCTACAGTCATTCTAATTCTATTTGCAAGTCTTTGTATTATGTTATGTTCTCAAGTTCTCTCTCTTGTCTTCTGCTTTGACCAGCTGCTGGCATGTTCACAATCCAGAATTCTTTGTCTTTTTTTTTATCGACAATTGTTAGGTCTGGGATGTTTTATAGCAGATTTTTATCTGTTTTAGCATTTTAGCTATTCATTTTCTATAATTTTGTCTATTTTGTGATCACATCAGTTCTTGCTTACAAGCAAGTGGTGTTTCTTGCAGATATTCCAATCCACCTTATTGCTATTTTGTTATGCTGTTGTTTGTTGTCAGTCTGGACAATCTTCTTGCAGCAGCTAACTGGGTGACCCACTATTTCCACAACTTCCTTGTAGTGGTGGCATTCTCTCTCTCTTGTTGTCTTCTAAATTTGGCTTTGTATGCATTTATTCTTAAGGCTTGATCTTGAGCAGACAGAATTATACTCTTTGTCTCTTCAATTTTCCTTATTTCCACCATTGCCAGATTTTGTTATTTGGTTTGCCTGCTAGTGTATATGTGTGTTTGTGTTTATTTGTTTGTCTGTATATACTAGTCATGCAATGCTTTATATTGCCAAAATACTTATTTGTTCTTTATTTCTTGTATACCAGTTTTGGCTCCGATATTTAATAATACATCATGACTGGTTACTAAATATCAGAGAGACAAAACTGGGGCACTTTCCTTATCTCAATCATTGCCAGATCTTCTTGTTATTTGGTTTGCCTGCTAGTGTGTATGTGTGTTTGGAGTGTGTGTGTGTGTGTGTGTGTGTGTGTACTAACCATGCAATACTTTGCTTGCCATGAGTCTTATCTCTTCTTCATTTCTTGTATGCCAGTTTTGTCTCTCCAGTATTTACTAAGCAATCATGGGGGTATTAGCTTCAGTGTATTTTCTTCACTGTCCTTCAAATATTCGATCAATTCCCCCTTCCTTCCCCCCTCCCACTATCTGGTATACTAGCAAAATTCTATGCCCACATGCTGCTTGGTAAGAAGAGTCTGTCAATGTCACTGCATAGATGGAGGGCATGATTCACTGTCATTATTTTTCTGGTCTTTTTATTCAGGGTTCTTAGTTCTGCTTGAGTCCAGTCCACTGTTCCAGCATTTTATCTAATAACTGGAATTGCCCATGCGTTAACTGCCTTAATGGTATTGCAGTGGAGTTTGGACTAGACAGCTGTGCCAGCCTTACTGTCAACAGAGTAAAAATAGTAAAACCGAAGGAATCAAATTGTCTTATGGAAATAATATATCAAAAGTCTGGATCATGAAGATCACTACAAATACCTGGACATCGTTCAAGTTGACAACATCAAGCACACTGAAGTCAAGAAGGTTAGTAGTGAATATATCATGAGTGATGAGAAAGATCTTAACTTCCAAACTCACTTGTGGAAATACCATCGATTAAATTAATACCTGGCAATTCCAGTCATTAGATACACAGTTGGAATAACCCAGCAAAGATACTTAACACTTTTTATTAACATGGCTCACCATGAAATATAGAGTTCAAAAAACATTAGTTTACAAATATTTGCACAAAGTTAAAATAAATCATGCAAACATTTACTGGTTTGTTTTTGTATGAAGACAAGTATGCTGCTTTACACAGTCTGATTAACTCATAAACATGGCATGGATATTGTTTCCCATCCATGAAGCTTACGGATAATAGCAGTCAACCACAAACAAGCTTGTTATATCACTATATCATTAATAATAGCAATTATTAAACTGTCCAAAAAAATCAGCAAGAATCTCATTTTTAAAAATCTTAAACATTTTTTCCCCTAAGAATGTAGATTATTAAATATTTTGTTCAGGGTGTTAATTTTTAACATCTGGAGATGCAGGAGAGTGGAATAAAATATGAGCAATGTCCTACTATGGAAAAATATTTTTCTTCTATTTTTTTTCTGACATAAATATTAATTCTTTCCTTTAGTGTAAAATTCTATATTTTTCAAAGATGGATCATTTTAAGATATTATTTCTACAGGTATAGAAAGTTACTCCTATTTATACTGTCTTTGTGTGTGTCTGTCTGTGTAAGTAACATTTTTGAGTGTAGCTTCTGACATGGAAATGGCTAATTATAAGAAAATTCAAACCAAGTTATCTAAGGCTACTTTTTCACTGTTTTATACTGTATATAGCACAGCTAGAATAATTCATCATAATGAACTCTTTAGAAGAGCTACAATTTACTTAAATACAGTTTCTTTTTAGATAATCTCTACATAGAGGCACACTTTATATTATGCTATGTAATTAAGTTTGGGGTGGTCATACTAATTTTTCCTGAAAATATTCTTTCTCATCCTTTCATACTTGCATATATTTTGTAAAAAAAATATTTTACCTTTTAAACTTTATGTTTGCCTACTGAGTTTCTTTCTGGAGCTTGTGAAATTGTTTGTTGAACTGTTTCTTATTCTGACTCCCATATCATTTTCTTTCAGATTAATGTACTGAGAAATAGCTATTACTCAACAAATAAAAAAACAATATAAAATACTGCTGGATACATGCTATAGTTTAAATTATAAACTTAGTTTGACCAGTTGTTGATAGTACAAATGTGTATATTTAAACTTCAGTGGATATAAATACGGATTCTATTGGATACAAAAAGAAACATGAAAAGATAATTATGATACAGTAGAATCATACCCATGCTTTGGAGGCAGAAGGCTGCTCTCTTTATCTGTGTTATGAATCACTTTTTTAAGGTTGTTATTTTTACTCTTGGGTTATTGAATCTCTAATTAACATGACTTAAAACTTCATTTCTGCCTGGGGTTAAAGCAGTTATGCTTTAGTCACTATTCTCTGTTTCTTTCTTTTTTTCTGGAAAATGATATGTATGTATGTATGTATGTATGTATGTATGTATGTATGTTAATGTTATGATTATTGAATTTTCTTTCACAGAGCACAGATTTCAACCATTATATCAAACAACATTATTCTATAAAGAAATACCATGACTGACAATATTCCTGTGTATATTTTTTTAGTAGAAAGAACTGCAGGAATAGGCTATAAATAAAGGGAATTTACCAAATTTGCAGATGATACTAAGCTGGCAGGAATAACTAACACCAAGAAGATAGGCTCAAGATCCAGATGGATCTTGACAGACTAGAACACTGGGGCATATCTAACAAAATGAAATTCAATGTAGAGAAAAGTAAAGTCCTACACTTAGGCAAGAAAAACCAAAAGTACACATATAGACTGGGTGAAACCAGGCTCAATAGCAGTAACTGTGAAAGGGATCTTGGAGTCTTAATGGACAACCAGCTAAATATGAGCCAGCAGTGTGCAGCAGCTGCCAAAAAAGCTAATGCAATCCTAAATTGTATTAACAGAGGGATACAATCAAGATCAAGGGAAGTACTAATACCACTCTATAAAGCCTTAGGAAGACCACACCTAGAGTACTGCATCTAGTTTTGTTCACTACATTATAAAAAAGATGTTGAGACTCTAGAAAAAGTACAGAGAAGACAACCAGGATGATTAGTGACTGGAGGCTAAAACATACAACGAATGGTTGCAGGAACTGGGCTTGGCTAGTCTAGTAAAGAGAAGGCCCAGGGGAGACATGATAGTGGTCTTCCAATATTTGAGGGGCTGCCACAGGGAGGAAGGGGTCAAGCTATTTTCTAAAGCGCCTGTAGGCCAGACAAGGAATAATGGATGGAAACTGAACAAGGAGAGATTTAACCTGGAAATAAGGAGAAACTTTCTGACAGTGAGAACAATCAACCAATGGAACAGCTTGCCCTCGGAAGTTGTGGGAGCGCTATCACTTGTGACTTTCAAGAAGAGATTGGACCGCCATTTGTCAGAAATGGTGTAGGGTCTCCCGCTTGGGCGGGGGTTGGACTAGATGACCTACAAGATCCCTTCCAACTCTGATTATCTGTTAAATCTGTTAAATTCATGAGCTGTATCTATTAACCTTTGTTCTCCAGCATTTATGTCTCATTATTCATTTTCTTAAAACAGTATCAGATACTTTCAAGTAAGGTCATGAATTATACCAACTTGCTTTTACTTCTGTGCCCCAAAGTTATAGACCTTTTCTTTAGCACATAGAACATTTATAAGTAGCACTTTGGAATGTTATTTATGTAAACACTATTGTTAAAATATTTTCTATTTCATTGGGCAAATCAATCTCTAAGAGATTCAAGAGAACATAACAACTTATTCATTTAAAATTATTTATAACTATATTGTTATGGTTCATTCAAAAAGCTAATAGAAATGATAGTAAGGTTTCAATGTGATTTTTATTGTAAGATTTTGTGGACCCCACTTAATTGGATGTATTGAGGCATAAGCGAGAGAGTTCTATTGGGGAAAGTTTTAAACTAGATTTTTGCATTGAGCAATACGAAATGAATGATTTTAACATTGTGAAGATACATCATGATTAGATTTTTGTTGGCATATTTTAAAAAATGTACTGGTTTTGAAGCAAGCATATTATCTATGAAAGAGTTTCACTGTAGTAGAGTTGCCATTAGACTGTGCTCAATGGGATTTACCATACATGTTTCATTGCTCTTGTTGAAGACTAAGGACTAGAATTTTAGCAGACAGTTGTCCCAAAGCTGCTTTTTCAAGAGGTAACTGGACTTTCTTTAAAAAAAAAAAAAAAGCACCTTTGGGCCAACCATGACCTGGATGATTGAGAATCTCCATAGACATTCAGGAGACAAATGATTTGGCAGACTGTTCTCTATCTCCTAAGAGCTACAACAATGTTAATCTCTTAATTACTAATTGAATAGACTGGCAAGTAGCCAAGTGGTCATTTTCTGATATTCTTTTTTTTCCTCTCTTTTTTTTCCTAGCTAGTATAATTTTCAATGTCTTTCCTCCTTCTTTCTCCCATCCTCCTCAGAATGCTGCTGGAGAGAAATTACCCACCAAAGGTATAAAGAGGTTGTATTTAGGCTGGGAGATACATATGGACTATGACAACACATTCTCCAATCTATGCCTGTTTATAGCTAAAACTAGTCACCCAAACTGAGTTCAACAATAAATATACAGCCTGTATTTCTGGACAAAATATGATCCAGATCCGAATATGATCCAGATAGCTAATTCTTTTTTTCTTCCTCCTGTTTCACAGTCTAGACTAGGGGTGTCAAACTGGTGGCCCATGGGTCACATGTATCACATGCAGACTATGCCCACCCCAGCTCCACAAAGGGGAAAAACATTGTGAAACATCACATGATGACGATGTGACATCATGAGATTGACACCCATTGTGTAGAAAGTTTGCAAGTAAATACAATTAGTGGTGATGAAATGAAGGATCTGTGAAAATACAGTATATGGTGAAATAGGTTTCGAAGCTGACCAAACAAAGACAGTTTTATGATTAATGTCATGATGTCAAGTATATTTTAATTTGTAATAGAACAAAAATATATAGTATAGAAGAAAATATGGCAACAACTCAATAAACTTATGTTTGAGAGTTATTTAATATACAAATATTTGCTTTGGAATCAACATGTGCATTAAAATGCACTACAAGTAGAATTTGTAGTTGTTTTAGAAAGGCCTTGTAGATAAATTAGTTAGTTATGTAACATTATATACACACACACATACACACACACATACACATCTTTACAAGTAGAATGTATCAGATTTATTTTCAATGACAATGGACAATTCATATTTTCTGATATATTTTTTGTCCTTGAAGATATTATAAATCATTGCAGTCAATCATGTGTAGCATTATTAAACTATCAAATATATGACATTATTAAACTATCAAATATATGACAATGTTTGCCTTTAAGCAAAATAACTTAGTCATAACAAAATCAGAATAGTCAATATGTACATTAGTTTTATATGAGGATTTTTATATGAGGATCTTTAAATCAGAAACCCTTGTATTATTTGTTGAATATTGGGAGTACATGCAATATATGTGATATGAATTCTACCAGAATTTAGTTACTAACAGATGTATACAACCTTATGTAGCATAAATCTAAAGAATATGCAGAGACTTTCACACTGATATAATGTTCAGTTCTGGTTAGAAAATCCAATTACCAAAGGTAACAAAGGTAACAAAATATATATTTTAAGCTTGATCAACTAAAACTTTTCTTTTTGCCTTTTTTCAGTCATCAAAAATGTTGATTTTTAAATCCTTCAAATAATGTCCTTAATTAACATTAATTAATTTTTTTCTTTGCACAAAAGTCTTCAAAGTTTTAGCAAGTCTCCTTTGAAAATCACATATAGGAAAGCCAACTCTTTCAATATGCTGTGTATATCCCTTTTAATTATCAGTCAGTTTCATTTGTATGTACAGTGTAGCATCTTTTTCCAATTAGCAAAACAATATTTTATCAATAGTATCTATGTTTTAATACTACTACAGAAGCTAATACTGTTAATAACATTTTTATTAATGTATATTGTATAGTATATATGTATAAGATCACAATTTAATTAATTGTTTGATCCTTTAATTTTCCTCTTTTTTATTCATTCATTTTTATATATTACTACTCTATATTTTATTCTTGATGGTGTAAATATCAGTACTTTCTAGTATCTTGCTAGGCAAGGCATGCTTTTCAAATTCAATAAAGCTAAATTCCACATTATTTAAACTCTGAAGTCATCCCATGCCATTTCTATATCAGCATCAAAATATATATTCATTTTTGGGTTTTTCCGGTTTGTCGGCTTCGCGGCGGTAGGGATTCGCGAAGCTGCGCGATCCTGCGCGCTAGCCGTTTTGGGGCTCCGACCCGGACGGGTGCGGAGCAAGGCTGCCCTGCAGGGGGTAGCTGAAGGTAAGGGGATCCGGAGGAAGGGTTTGGGGTGTTGCAGACCCCCCCCCTGGCGGCAGAACCCCTGTTACCAGGACGGTGCAGCGGCGGTCCGCAATGGCCGCCACAAAGAAGTTGACAGCCGGGCAAGTATGCGCAGGAGGAAGAAGAAAGTTATTGAAAGTGAAAGTTACTCTTGGTCGACCCAGGGCTTTGAGATTTATCTAATTTAATTCCTGGAAAAGATGGTTTTCTGATGATTTCTTCCACAAGAGAAAAAAAAGCGGCTATTTGAGGTGCTGAAGGAAAGTTTACTCTCCTCCCGACGGAATTAAGCCGGAAGGGAGAGGATAAAGAAAATATATAAATTTGGATCTTGTTGGAGGAGATGCCTTGAAGACTTGAGGACAGAAATACAATCTTAATAAGGCTTTAAAATATAGATTTGGATTCTTTTTTTTATTTGTTTGATACCACCCTGGAAGAGGAAGGGAATTTTGGCTTGCTTGGATTTATTGAGGATTGTGGATTTTGGGATTGTTTTGCCTTTCTCTCGGAATATTTGGTTGGTGTAAGAAGAAGAGGAATAAAGAAAAGAAAAGATTTATTTATAATGGCTTTCCTTTTTGAAGACCTGAGGGATGAATATGAGCAAACAAAAGCAGCCTGCAAAGATGGCATGGAAAAGGCTTTTCTATTTCTAGAAATGGCGCTGGTTAATTACCAACAGACAATGGAACAGATGGAAACGGAAGAAGAACAACAAGGAAGAGGCGAAGGCGCCATCTTCATTGAATCCCAAAACTTATTTAAGGAAGAAGGAAGGAAGAGAGCAAGGAAAATGAAGGACTTAAGATCTAAAAAACATTTAAGAAAGAGAAAAATATGATGCAAAGTAAATATAATGATAACAAACAAGAGAAAAGGGAACACAACAGAGAAGGGATTCCAGCAAGGCAGAGGTTAGAAGAAGAAGGGGGTAGGAAGATTTGGTGGGGGAAGAAAGAAAGGGGAAAGGCGGAGAAAAGCCTCAAAGCTTTAAAATTGGATGGGAGAAGAGGATTTTTTTGAGACAAAGGATGAAATATAAATTTCTGTAAGAAAGATTCTGCTAAGGTACAGAAGATGGTATTGTAACATTTATATTTGAAATAGTAAATTAGAATGGTTTAAGATTTAATAAGAAATTAAAATGTTGAAGTTTTTAATAATGATTGATTTTAAAACGCAATAAAATATCGAAGGAAAGGAGGATACAATGTATTTAAACATTTTTGGTGGATAGAATGTACCAAGCAGAACCAAACTGGGTATTTGTTATGCTGAATGTTAATTTTACTAACTTAGGGGAGGATAGAAAGGCATCATACTCTGATTAGTGATTTCAGGAGAAATTCTTTTTACTATAAGAAGAGATAGAGGATAAATGAATGGGCAAAGATACAAATTTAATGATTTAATTAAGATGGATTAAATAAGATAGAAATGTGAAGAGTGATATGTGTTATTATTTTAGCCCATGCAAAGAGAGGTAACTGGGGCCAAGGTACTTTACTAAAAGATTTTTTTATGTTTGTTTGTGTTTGTTTGTGTTTTATGAGAATATTGGAAATTATTGTAGAAAGACAGGAAAAGATTTAATATGTAATGATTTGTTTGTTGTTGAAACTTTTAATAAAACTTGTTTTTTTAAAAAAAATATATATATTCATTTTTGTGCCTATCTTTTCTTTTTTTTTTTTTTTATTAAAACAAGTTTTATTAAAAGTTTCAACAACAAACAAATCATTACATATTAAGTCTTTCCCTGTCTTTCTACAATAATTTCCCCAGTATTCTCATAAAACACAAACAAACACAAACAAACATAAAAAAAATCTTTTAGTAAAGTACCTTGGCCCCAGTTACCTCTCTTTGCATGGGCTAAAATAATAGCACATATCACTCTTCACATTTCTATCTTATTTAATCCATCTTAATTAAATCATTAAATTTGTATCTTTTGCCCATTCATTTATCTCTCTATCTCTTCTTATAATAAAAAAATTTCTCCTGAAATCACTAATCAGAGTATGATGCCTTTCTATCCTCCCCTAAGTTAGTAAAATTAACATTCAGCATAACAAATACCCAATTTGGTTCTGCTTGGTACATTCTATCCACCAAAAATGTTTAAATACATTGTATCCTCCTTTCCTTCGATATTTTATTACATTTTAAAAATCAATCATTATTAAAACTTCAACATTTTAATTTCTTATTAAATCTTAAACCATTCTAATTTACTATTTCAAATATAAATGTTACAATACCATCTTCTGTACCTTAGCAGAATCTTTCTTACAGAAAATTATATTTCATCCTTTGTCTCTAAAAAATCCCTCTTCTCCCATCCAATTTTAAAGCTTTGAGGCTTTTCTCCGCCTTTCCCCTTTCTTTCTTCCCCCACCAAATCTTCCTACCCCCTTCTTCTTCTAACCTCTACCTTGCTGGGATCCCTTCTCTGTTGTGTTCCCTTTTTCTCTTGTTTGTTATCATTATATTTACTTTGAATCATATTTTTCTCTTTCTCAAATGTTTTTTTAGATCTTAAGTCCTTCATTTTCCTTGCTCTCTTCCTTCCTTCTTCCTTAGATAAGTTTTGGGATTCAATGAAGATGGCTTCTTCGTCTCTTCCTTGTTGTTCTTCTTCCGTTTCCATCTGTTCCATTGTCTGTTGGTAATTGACCAGCGCCATTTCTAGAAATAGAAAAGCTTTTTCCATGCCATCTTTGCAGGTTGCTTTTGTTTGCTCATATTCATCCCTCAGGTCTTCAAAAAGGAAAGCCATTATAAATAAATCTTTTCTTTTCTTTATTCCTCTTTCTTCTTACACCAACCAAATATTCCGAGAGAAAGGCAAAACAATCCCAAAATCCACAATCCTCAATAAATCCAAGCAAGCCAAAATTCCCCTTCCTCTTCCAGGGGTGGTATCAAACAAATAAAAAAAAGAATCCAAGTCTATATTTTAAAGCCTTATTAAGATTGTATTTCTGTCCTCAAGTCTTCAAGGCATCTCCTCCAACAAGATCCAAATTTATATATTTTCTTTATCCTCTCCTTCCGGCTTAATTCCGTCGGGAGGGAGAGTAAACTTTCCTTCAGCACCTCAAAATAGCCGCTTTTTTTTTTTCTCTTGTGGAAGAAATCATCAGAAAACCATCTTTTCCAGGAATTAAATTAGATAAATCTCAAAGCCCTGGGTCGACCAAGAAGAACTTTTACTTTCAATAACTTTCTCTTCTTCCTCCTGCGCATACTTGCCCGGCTGTCAACTTCTTTGTGGCGGCCATTACGGACCGGAGCCGCTGCACTGCCCTGGTAACAGGGGTTCTGCCGGCCAGGGAGGGGGTCTGCAACACCCCAAACCCTTCCTCCGGATCCCCTTACCTTCAGCTACCCCTGCAGGGCAGCCTTGCTCCGCACCCGTCCGGTCGGAGCCCCAAACGGCTAGTGCGGCAGGGATCGCGCAGCTTCGCGAATCCCTACCGCTCGCGGCCGGTTGCCAAACCGGAAACTCTGCCTATCTTTTCTAATATATGCATTTTGGATCCATGTTTTGGACACATTTTTCATAATATGCATATTTTACTTCCAATTTTCTCTAACACATTTTGGGGATGCCAATTTTTCTAATAAAAGCTTTATCATGATATGAAATATATAATGAAATATGTGCAAGAACGGGTAGCTGTGTCATGATTTGCATTTAATTCAGACAATATGAGTGGATTGGATTTGTTTACATTCTCTGTTCTATTCTATATTCTTTCAATGGCCATTTCTCTCAGTAGCATAAAAACAAGATGACCTGGTGCTAAACTAATTTATGATATTGCCTTTGTCATTAGCCCATCACACTTTGATGCCGGGCATTTTTTTTTTTTAGAATGTGAACAATGGAAACAGACAATCTTTATTTTAGTTATAGAACAATATAAAACATACAGAATTGCAACTATCCCATGAAAAGAACCTAATATATAGAATAACACATTGATCACATAATTTTAAGAATTGTACAATTCTACCAAAATGTACAATTTTATAACACTAATCTGTCCCTGTCTCTCTCACACACGCCAATGATGTTAGGAGTCTTTATTAAAGCTTCCATACCTGAATTAGTATTTCACAGCCATTCCCTGTGCCGGCACCAGCCACCAATGAGTTCAACAGGCTACCAAAACAAACCAGGACTAGTCCATAGCTCAAAGACAAGGCAAGTCCCAAGGCAAAGGCAAAGGCAAAACCACAGGGAAAAGACAAGGCCACAAGGCAAAGGCAAGGCCACAGTTGAAGAAGCACAATCTGAAGTTCAAGAACACACAGCAAGGAAATGGACACATTTCACTCCCCTTGCTGAGCTAAACAACTGCTTTTTAGTGCAGCTAATCAAGAGAAGTGAGGCTGCCTCCTCACAAGTAGCCTGGCTGATCTTTGTTGTGCTTACTTATCTCCTCTTAGCCCTAGGTGCTCTCAAATTTGGAGGAGGAGGCAGTTCTTCATCTCCATTGACTAGCTGCAGCTGTCTTCCCTCTCCACCAAAAGCCTCTGGGCTTCCCAACTGCAGCTGTGTCTCACCTGCCTCTAGCTCAGTCATTTCCCTGTGCTTGGACAATCCACTCCTGGCTCATAGAATTTAGCTGTCTCCCTTCCTAATGTGCCCAGGACCGATTCATCCTCCTCCAAACTAGCATCTAGAGAGGCAGCTAGGGAAGCATCTGGGAGAGTAACACTTAAGATTTAACCAAAAAAGGTATACTTGGTATTGATATTTAACTACCCAAGAATGAAATATACAGTAGCAATATAATATAAATATATAATAATCCAAAAATAAAGCAAAATTATTCAGAAGGTCAAAATCTATATTGAGCTTTTCTTATTCATTTTATAACACAGTGAATTCATTAATACCATAAACGGAGATTGTGATATTATGGGAATTAGAATTTAAGGTATAAAATAATTTATTAATATTATATTGATAATAATTATTAATGTTAAATTGTGAATTTGATTCAGTTAATTGTAGATGAATGCAAAAAAAATATGTATGCATAAACAGCAGAGAAAAATCCTTGATTATAATGTGTCAATGAGAGTGATAGTTAAATCTAAGCCCACAATCTCCTTCATAGCACCTGTGATTGATTTCTTAATAGCCACGATCCCTTAAACAGATTTTGCCATTATGATTTCTGGGTTTAAAGGGAGGTTGTCATAAAAGATATTTGGTCTATCTGATCATTTGCTTGGAAGATGTGTTATAAGAAAATGGCAGAGATAGAAAGAACAATATAGATGTCATTAACATAGCAGATCCTGAAAGACATGATGTAGCTGTTTATCATATGAAGCACAGGAAAATTTATCTTGCATAATTGGCTGTAGCTTAAATGCATGCTGGTATCCTGAAGAAAAATCTCTAAAAATTAAGGCAGGGAGAAACTTTTAGTTGGAGTTCCAAATAAATAGCATGGGTATTAATTGGCAATTTAAACCTGTGGTGGGAAGTGTTTGTCTGTGATTAAGAACATTTATTTATTTATTTATTTATTTATTTATTTATTTATTTATTTATTTATTTATTTATTTATTTATTTATTTATTTATTTATTTGATTTGCCAATTGTTTACAAGATAATAAGTGTATACATAGTTGTGAATACATGAAATGGGTACATATAAGAAAAATAAAAGAATAAGAGAAACAATAGGACAGGGACGGTAGGCACGATGGTGCGCTTATGCACGCCCCCTACAGACCTCTTAGGAAAGGGGTGAGGTCAATAGTAGACAGTTTAAGGTTAAAGTTTTTGGGGTTTGGGGAAGAGACTACAGAGTCGGGTAGAGTATTCCAGACATTGACCACTCTATTGCTGAAGTTGTATTTCCTGCAATCAAGTTTGGTGCGGTTTACTTTGAGTTTGTATCTATTGTGTGCTCTTGTGTTGTTATGGTTGAAGCTGAAGTATTCATTGACAGGTAGGACATTGCAGTGTATGATTTTATATACCATGCTTAAGTCAGACCGAAGACGCGTAATTCAAGGTTTTCTAGTTCTAGAATTTCAAGTCTGGTGGCATAAGGTATTCTACAACGAGTACAAGAGTGGAGAACTCTTCTTGTGAAATATTTCTGGACTTTCTCAATTGTGCTAATATCAGATACGTAATGAGGGTTCCAGACTGATGAACTGTATTCGAGTATTGGTCTAGCAAATGTTTTGTATGCTCTGGTTAGTAGTGTGATATTACCAGAGAAAAAACTACGTAGGATTAGGTTAACAACTCTTAATGCCTTTTTGGCTATGTAGTTGCAGTGGGCTCTAGCACTTAGATCATTAGAGGTGAGTATTCCAAGGTCCTTTACAGAGCTTGGGTCATCAACAAGATCTTGACTATTCAGCTTGTATTTTATTTTCTGATTTTTTTGCCAATATGTAAGACAGAGCATTTATTTGTTGAGATTTGAAGTTGCCATTTGTTTGACCATTCAGATACATAGTCAAGATCTTTTTGTAGGGTAGCAGTATTGTCTGTGGTATTGAACAGCTTTACATCATCAGCGAAGAGAACGCAATTGCTCTTAATATGATCACAGAGGTCGCTTTATGTAGAGTATGAAGAGAGTTGGTCCTAGAACACTGCCTTGGGGGACACCACTATTGACAGGTACTGGATTTGATAGGGCGCTCCCGATTTTGACCATTTGTTGTCTGTTTGCCAGGAATGCTTCTATCCAGTTATTCAGTTGTCCAGAGATACCATAGGATTTTATTTTTAGGAGTAGTTTGTCGTGTACCACTGAATCAAAGGCTTTACAGAAGTCTATGTAGATTGCGTCTATTGCTTTGCCCTGGTCGAGTTGTGTCGTCCATATGTTTTTGCAGTGTAAGAGTTGCAGATTACAGGATAGTTTTTTTCTAAAACCAAATTGTTTATTGGAGAGTAGGTTGTTTGTCTCTAAGTGAGGATGATGGATTGGTTAATAATTGATTCCATGACTTTACAGGTGACGCAGCATAAGGAGATTGGCCTGTAATTTTCAACTAGGCTTGGGTCTCCCTTTTTGAAGATGGGGATGACTGTGGCTTGTGATCATAGGTTAGGCAAGGAGCTGGTCCTGAAAGATTTTTCAAAGATTATGCTTAGAGGTTTGGCTATGGCAGTGGATAGCTTTCTTAAGAAGTAGGCACATATTCCATCCGGTCCAATAGATAGAGATGGTTTTAGATTGCGTAGTGATTTTTCGACATTGTCTTCTGTGAAATCGATATGTATTAACTTTGGTTTTAGAATAATATATAATAGATTAATATATACTAATCATAACCATAATATTTATAATATTATATAGAATAGAATAATATGTATTGAGTCTTCATTCTTTTTGGTGCACTGTAATGGTTTTCTTAATCTCTTCCTTAAGAAAATAAATGATATCTCATATAAATATTTCTGTGTTGACAAAAAAGTGGGGAATAGTATTTGGGGCTTCTAAGGATATTGACTGTAGAGTTTAAATAAAAACTGAGCAGGCAAGAAGCTAGTATATAACCCTGTTTCATCCAGTAATTCTCAGGGATTCTTTCTAGTCCTTGTCCTTGGGCATTATAAAGGACTTTAAGCAGTGGTAGGATTCAATTTTTTTTACTACCGGTTCTGTGGGTGTGGCTTATTTGGTGGGCATGGTTTGGTGGTCATGTGACTGTGGGTGTGGCTTGGTGGTCATGTGACTGAGTGGGTGTGGCCAACTTAATGTCACTCACGTTGAGGACTGCCTCACCTGGCCCCTCCCTTCCTAGCCATTCCTTGTCACACCCAGCCTCAACTTATCTATAGTTCTGTAAAAATGTTGTTCACCTTTTTTTGACTTTATTATCTACATACTATAGATGTACTTTCATGGACCACTGACAGGAGAAAATGGCTCACATGCTTTGTCCAAGAGGCAACAGGCTTTTATGGGGCTGCCAGAAAGAAAGGGGGGGGATGTATTTTCCAAAGCACCTGAAGGCAAACAAGAAGAAATGGATGGAAACTGAACAAAGAGAGAAGCAACCTAAAACTAAGGAGGAACTTTCTGATAGTGAGAACAATTAACCAGTGGACCTGCTTGTCCCCAGAAGTTCTGGGTGATCAACCACTGGAAATTTTTAAAAGACTGGACAGCCATTTCTCTGAAATGGTATAGGGTTCCCCCAAAAGTCCCTTCTAAGTGTTATTCTGACACCTTTCCCAGGACCTCTACTCAGAGTTTGGCATCCTCAGTTTTCCTGCCTGAGCAGGGGCTTGGACTAGAAAACCTCCAAACTCCCTTTCAACTCTGTTAAACACACATGTATTTATGCTCTGGACTATAGACATTGAATGCATGTAAACCCTGAAAAATATGTGGTAGCCCTGGGCAAAAGAAAGGCAGTAGAATCACTCTAGGTGTAGGGACAGTGTAAAATATTAACACATGATAAATAATGGAACAGTTAAAAATAATAGCACAGAGGTTGTTTTCTCTCTCTCTCTCTCCCTTCCTTCCTATTTCTTTTTCTTTCTTTCTCTTTCTTTGTCTCTTTCTGTCTTTTCTCCCTTCCTTTCTTTCTCTCTCTCTATCTCTCACATACACACCACTCTCTTGCTCTCCCTATTTCTCTTTCTTTCTTTCTTTCTTTCTTTCTTTCTTTCTTTCTTTCTTTCTTTCTTTCTTTCTTTCTTTCTTCCTCTCCTTCCTCTTTCTTTCTTGTTTTCTTGTTTTTTTCTTTCTTTCTTTCTTTCTTTCTTTCTTTCTTTCTTTCTTTCTTTCTTTCTTTCTTTCTTTCTTTCTTTCTTTCTTTCTTTCTCTCTCTCTCTCTCTCTCTCTCTCTCTCTCTCTCTCACACACACACACACACACACACACACACATACACACACACGTCAGCCCTCATTCCCTCTCACTCCAGGCATCTTACTCACAAAGGGAAGTGAATCCAGCATTGTAGAAGTTCTGCAGGTTAATGGACTTGCATTTGCAGCTCCTGCAAACTTCTCCATGGCTGGATTCTCCCCACCCACCCAGCGTTCTTTCCCTCTTGCTCCAGGCACTTTACTCACAAGGGGAAGTGATACTTCTAGTGTCCATGAAGAATCCAGCCTTGGAACAGTTTTGCAGGTTAACGGACGGCTGCTCCACCCACAGTCATGTGTTTTCAAGTGGCTGCTTGCAAATGCATGGCTAGGGCGGGGGAGCAGGCCTCCCTTAAATTGGGGTGAGTGAGCATCGGGTGGGCGGGGCAAGCGAGTGAGCGGAAACCAGGTGACTGGGTTGGGGGCATGGCCAGCTAGATGTTGCTACCAGTTCGGCGATCCACGCCAAATTCTTGCTATCGGTTCACCCGAGTAGGTGCGAACAGGCTGAATACCACCTCTGACTTTAAGAAAATAATTCTTGTACAGTCTTGTGCAGGAAAACATACAAGCAAACTTTTGATCTATCACTTAGGTCTTCAGCTTTCTCAAAAGTCTGTTATGCAGGATAAATCAAAGATGGATTTAAGGCTTATCAAGGAAACATAAAAGGCCCCATGGGTCTTGGAACTGTATATTTCTGCCAGATGGCAAAGTACAGATAACGGTCAATTGTAGACCTGCCAGTTTTGAAATTGGCTTGTTCATCCATGAGGATCATTATAGACTCAAGCCACCTGTGATCAGGTCAGTAGACCTTTCACTCTAAAAGATTTAGTGTCTAAGAGTATGAAGTCCATAAGGGATCCTTCTATTATGAATGACAACATCAGAACCTGATTGGGAGCAATCAGGACTCAGTATACCTTTCTCTTGTTCATACCTTGATAGCTGTCCAAGGAAATTTTCCCAGCTTCAGAAAGATTATCAGTATTTTAGCAGTTAATTTTGTTTCTTATTTGTTGTATATTCCATATATCTTATTTAAAATTCATTCTATCCATCTTTGTGATATTATTTTAAACTGGGCTACAGAATTTATAATTGTTGTTAAAAGCACTTTTAATACCTAATCTACAAATTAAGTCATTTTGATCTAGGGTATATTTCTAAACAAATAATGAGGGAAAAAGTTTTTGATCCCCTGCTGATTTGGTACATTTGCCCATTGACAAAGAAATGATCAGTCTGTAATTGTAATGGTAGGGGTATTTTAACAGTGGAGACAGAATAACAACAAAAATCCAGAAAAATACATTTTTAAAAAATTATAAATTGGTTTGCACTTTAATGAGTGAAATAAGTATTTGATCCCCTATCAATTAACCAGATTTTTGACTCCCAGGTGTCTTTTATACAGGTAACAAGCTGAGATTAGGAGAATTCTCTTAAAGAGAGTTTCCTAATCTCAGCTTGTTACCTGTATAGAAGACCCCTGTCCACAGAAGCAATCAATCAAATTCCAAACTCTCCACCATGGTCAAGACCAAAGAATTATCCAAGGATGTCAGGGACAAGATTGCAGACCTATAAAAGGCTGGAATGGGCTACAAGACTATCCCCAAGCAACTTGATGAGAAGGTGACAACAGTTGGTGTGATTATTCACAAATGGAAGAAACATAAAATAACTGTCAATCTCCCTCAGTCTGGGGCTCCATGCAAGATTTCACTTTGTGGAGATTCAATGATCATGAGAATGATGAGGAATCAGCCCAGGACTACACGGGAGGATCTTGTCAATGATCTCAAGGCACTGGGACCATAGTCACTAAGAAAACAATTGTTAACACACTACACCGTGAAGGACTGAAATCTTGCAGCACCCACAAGGACCCCTACTCAAGAAAGCACATGTACAGGCCTGTCTAAAGTTTGCCAGTGAACATCTGAATGATTCAGAGGAGAACTGGGTGAAAGTGTTGTGGTCAGATGAGACCAAAATTGAGTTCTTTGGCATTAGTTCAACTTGTCATGTATAGAGGAAGAGGAATGCTGCCTATGACCCCAAGAACACCATCCTCATTGTCAAACATGGAGATGGAAACATTATGCTTTGGGGGTATTTTTCTACTAAGGGGACAGGACAATTTCCCCACATCAAAGGGATGATGGACGGGGCCATGCACCATCATATCTTGGGTGAGAACCTCCTTCCATCAGCCAGGGCATTGAAAATGGGTGATGGATTCCAGTATGACAATGACCCACAACTCATGGCCAAGGCAACAAAGGAGTGGCTGAAGAAAAAGCACATTAAGGTCCTGGAGTGGTCTAGCCAGTGTCCATCCAGACCATAAAAAATATGTGGAGGGAGCTGAAGATTCGAGCTGCCAAACATCAGCCTTGAAACCTCAATGACTGGAGAGAATCTGAGAAGAGGAATGGGACAAAATCCCTCCTGAGATCTGTGCAAACCAGGTGGCCAACTATAAGAAACGTCTGACCTCTGTGATTGCCAGCAAGTGTTTTGCCACCAAGTACTAAGTCATGTTTTGCGAAGGGGTCGAATACTTATTTCACTCATTAAAATGCAAATCAATTTATGACTTTTTTGAAATGAATTTTTCTGAATTTTTTTGTTGTTTTTCTGTCTCTCACTGTTAAAATAAACCTACCATTAAAATTACAGACTGGTCATTTCTTTTTCAGTGGGCAAATGTACAAAATCAGCAGGGGATCAAATACTTTTTTCCTTCACTTATTCCTTACCCTATGCTGTAAGTTTGTTAGTATTCTTAATTATATGCAAGTCTAAGTGTCCATGGAAATATAGGAAAAGATAATGAACTTGATTAAGATGTTTACTTGTATCACTGAATTATGATATTTACATCCCGGACATCCCAGACATAAACTGTTTCAACTCCTACCCTCAAAATGACTCTATAGAGCACTGCACACCAGAACAACTAGACACAAGGACAGTTTTTCCCCGAATGCCATCACTCTGCTAAATAAATAATTCCCTCAACACTATCCAACTATTTACAAAGTTTGCACTATTACTATTAATCTTCTCATCACTCCTTATCACCCATCTCCTCCCACTTGTGACTGTATGACTGTAACTTTGTCGCTTGCATCCTTACGATTTATATTGACTGTTTCCTAGTATGATTTGATTGCTTATTGTACCCTATGACTATTATTAAGTGTTGTACGTTATGATTCTTGACTCTTAATGAATGTATCTTTTCTTTTATGTACACTGAGAGCATTGGCACCAAGACAAATTCCTTGTGTGTCCAATCACACTTGGACAATAATTTATTTTATCCAGTTTTTTTTTTAATCTGGTAATTTGTTTTATTTTTCCTTCCCTTTTCTAATAAACATAGTCATATGAACACTCTTAAGGAGTCAATTTGGAATAATTTCAGAAATGCCCAGAATTCCTCTATTTTCATGAGCATATGTATAAAAGTTGACTGCTTAAATTCCAATAGAAACTTCTTGCTACCATATTGGGCAGGAATCCAAGTAACTTCAAATCTAAGTGGAAGCTTAGGCAGCATGTAAGGAGGTTTGTATTATGTTACTCATGACTATAATCTGTGAATTATAATTGCTTTTAAATGTTGTCTCCTATTGCTGTTCTCTGTTGCTGCACCTCTTCTGTTATGCAGCATCATTATTAGTAGTGCTTAAATTTGGAGTCGTTGTTGATTTTTTTTTATTTCTTTCAGCAATGTAATATATGTTCTGCATGAACTGTGTATCTTCCAGATTTTTTTTTCTGACATGAACATCATTTTTGCTTAAAAGAGATGCTTTAGTCTAACTACTTGCCCTCTCAGCATAGGTGACTGAAGCACAAATGAGTCAAGCACAGTTTCAATTTGTCCATTTTGTGGTTAGTGGCTCTTAACTGCTCAACGAGTGAAAAAATAATCTCTGCAGTAAGAATGCAGTATTTGGCCAGCAAACTAGATCACAGTTTTGATGGCAACCAAACATAATTTAGTAAGAATTTCTTGTATCAGAAATAGAAAAGGGGAGGAGCAAGAGTTTTCATTAAGTTCTCCATTTGCTTTTTATCAGGTTCTTTATATATTTCCTAGGATATAAATTTATCCCAAATAAATTTTTCTAAAAAAACATTTTTAAATTTTTTTGTCATGAATGGACACATTTATCTTAGGCTGGAAGTCTTTAAAGAAGCATCAGTATTCCAATATCCATGAGCACCAACTAGCAGTCAGAAGATGTGATGAAAACTCTTTAATTTCATAACATATGGACAGGCTTAACCATAATTAACTGTTTATCATCCTAGATCAAGCCAAGTCTACAGAATTCCTGGAAGCCTAGCACTTTGATAAATTGGCCATCATTAGGCACACAGATATAAACAACATCTACCTACTGTGCAAAAGAGACAATCAACAATCAAACAATGAACAAAAAGACCAAAACGCTCCCCCTCTAGCAATCAATCCAGATGAGCATAGACTAACACAAAGATTAACATCTGACCAACAATCAAGACGTAAACAATACCCCACTCAAGAAACTGCCGAATAATCCAACAGTAAACAGCCCAACCAAAGAATTTCTAAGATTGCCCCCACCAACACTGGCAAGGCAAACCTCTAAAATATAAATGGAAGCAAATCTCATTCCTTACTAGCACTGATGATATTACCTAGTTTGGATAATAAAAACCAAGCTCAGAGAACATCAAGGTATACTGTCTATATTTGTTAGATATGATACTTACATCAGAACTGTATAGCAAAATATGAGCAAGTAACTTTTTTGAGGATAAAGCCTACTATTTATATTTAGCCAGGTTCAATTTATGCAGACTTCAAGGAAAATAATAGTAATATCACTGGAGAGTAGATGGAAACAATTGTAGTCTTTTTAAATGTATTTTATCTTATCTTACCTTACCTTACCTTATCATTTTATTGTTTTATTTTATTCAACAATTGTAACAGGCCTGGGTTTTATTTTTGTTTTTTTGTTTGTATTTGTAGAGGAAGAAAAATAACTCCAAAATAATTCTACTGTAAGTCATTAGTTTATAGGATTTTCAAGAAGCCACAAAAATAATATATGACCTAAAAATTATGCTTGCCCTCCATAAACTACCAAATCATAGAACCATTATTAAAAGCATATGTATACATTAAAAGCACAACCAAACTGAGCTTTATCACAGAAATTATCAAGCCAATGCAAGATGCAATTTAGTATGAAAGATTACTTCTATATAAATAATGCTACAATCTCATCTATTGTAGTGTGGTTTATTTACACCCCTCTAATACATTACGTTGCAGCATAAAGTCTCCTTTTGTTTTAGTATTCCTATGCGGATATACAAGTGGAAGGTATTATTGACTTAGAAAGCACTTATTAAATGGAACTTTATATTACTCTCTAAGATAACTCTATAAACGCATAAATTGCTTCTTTGAAATTGTGTGATATATTCTGTTATTTAATAGTTTCTAAAGAATTAGAAACTATTAACAAACTGTAAACATCAAGTATTTAACATGTCAGAATTATCTGATATGAAATATACATCAGTTCATTGTTCTTAAATATTGCTATGGACGTTTTGATTGAATAGATTTCTTCTCAAGATGTGCTAAATTAAAAAAAATACTGGAAAATGTCTTCATTTGTAATTTTTTGACAAGCTCTGTATATGGTTTTGGAGTGGCTTAGAATTTATAGACAATAAATGAAAGTCTGGTTATCAGAAATGCTTCTATATAATAGGAGATATTTCTAGCAGCTGTAAATTTGCATAGCTCCATTAAACTGTGTGAAGTTGTATCAATTTACAGCACATACAAATCTAAGCCAGTGTTTGTAAAGACAGTTTATACTCCTTGACATAAATCTACTTTATGAATAAGAGACAAGAATGACCCAATAACTAAGAGAATATTGGTCAAGAATTCAAGAAATATAAATACTTAATGTCTTTAAATATGTTTTTTTTCTGTCCCAATGAGGAGTGGGATTCAACCAATGTTACAACTGGTTTGGTGAGAATGCATTTTGAACATTTATGAAAAATCATCAGCTGTGCCACCTGGACAGCTGACAGGTGCTTCATGTGGGTGTGCAGTGTTTGAAAATCCTCTTCTTTCCTGCTTTTCAACCTCAGTTGTGCCGCGGAAAGCAGTTGAGGTTGAAAAAGCAGGAAATAAAGGACATCCAAGAGCCCGGGCAGGCGGGTGGGCCAAACAGATGACCAGGAGGTCATCACACTGAACTGGTTCGGTGTCAGCTGCTCTATGGAGCTACCAGTTCTATAGACCTAGGCTAAACTGGTAGCATCCCACACTTGAAAGCATATCTAGAATTATGGTTCACCCAGTTGCCCGTATGAAGATATATGGATTACATATATTATATATGTATAATATATATATATATATATATATATATATATATATATATATATATATATATATATATATATATATATATATATATATATATATATATATATATATTGTTTTCTTAAGTTTTCATATACTACATGTATGGTGTTCGGCTTGGTTCGGGTATTTTCCCACGTCATTGTAGTTGTTCTTTTAAAGTTGTAGCAACGTTTCAGCAGAATCTCATCTGCCATCATCAGGCTTCTGTATTGTGTCCGTCTGTGGGTCAGACTTTTACAGTGGTTTCAGATTTAAATTTGGGGCAGCCTATTGCTGTGCCAGAATGGTTTTTTCTTCATCCTGATTGGTTGGGAGTCTTGATCTGTGTTTATTGCTCTCGGAGTTTGCTGTGTTCTGCTTGATTGGTGTCTCTAATATCTTCTGTCTGTTTTTTGGCTCTTTTTGTATCTTGATTGGCTGGCAGCATTGTGTTACTTTATTGGAGGCCTTTAGTGCAGCTTGGCTTCGGGTAAATGGACGGCTATCATTAGTTAGGAAGCTGGGTTTCATCTGGGTGCCTGGTTGGGATGTGTTTGAGCTGGAGGTATCAGGGGGGATCTGTTTGTGCCCAGGTGTTTGCCTGGCTTGTGGTGTGGAGATTTTTTTGTTTGTGAGTGCAGGCTTCCAAATGATTGACAGCCTGGTGGAATCATCTCTTCTATTCATGCTTTCTGGTCTTTTATCAATCTCTATGGCTTCTCTGATGATTCTGTGGCTAGGGTTTTCTATAGTGGCTAGGGTTTTGGTGCCATTGAAGTTGATGCTATGACCTGTGGCTTCCATGTGTTGGACTAGTGAGGAAGTGTGTTCCAGCTTTTTGACTGCATTTTTGTGTTCATCCAGGCGGGTGCTTATTCTTCTATTGGTCTGTCCAATGTATGTGGCCGGGAATGATGCACAGGGGACTTCGTATATGCCTTGGTTTTCCAGGTCAATTTTGTCTTTGGGGTTTCTGAGGATGGCTGCTATTTTTCTGTCTGTTTTGAAGGCAGTCTTGATGTGGTGTCTGTATAGTATCTTACTAATTTTGTCTGTAGTGCCTCTTATGTAGGGCAGGACAGCTGTTCCATGGGTCTGTTTATCTTCTGGGTCTCTATTATGTCTCAGTGTGTTTTTGTGGATCAAGTTGGTGATTTTGCTTTTGTGGAAGCCGTTGGCTGTCAATATTTTAGTCAGGGTGCATAGTTCAGTCTTAATGTGTGTCTTGTCTGCCAGGCGTTTGGTTCTAGTAATTAGTGTTTTAGCCACGGAGTTTATCTGTGCTGGGTGGTGGTGGGATTGGGCGTTGAGGTAGCGGTTGGTGTGTGTTTTCTTCTGGTATATGGTGTGTCCTAGTGTGCCATCTGTTTTTTTGTAGATTAGTACATCTAGGAATGGTAGTTGTTTGTTTGTTTCTGTATCCATGGTGAACTTGATTTTGGGGTGTGCACTGTTTAGGTGTGTTAGGAAATTGTTTAGGTTTTCTTGTCCATGGGGCCAAATCATTCCTAACACACCTAAACAGCGCACACCCCAAAATCAAGTTCAGAAACCCCAAAGACAAAATATAATATAATATAATATAATATAATATAATATAATATAATATAATATAATATAATATAATATAATATAATATAATATAATATAATATAATATAATATAATATAATATAATATAATATAATATAATATAATATAATATTATAATATAATATAATATAATATAATATAATATAATATAATATAATATAATAATATAATATAATAATATAATATAATATAATATAATATAATAATATAATATAATATAATATAATATAATATAATATAATATAATATAATATAATATAATATAATATAATATAATATAATATAATATAATATAATGTATAATATATATAACATATGGACTACTCTACTTGTCCAGGGTAAAGCTATAGACGCAATTTACATTCAGTGGTACACGACAAACTACTGTTAAAACTAAACTCTTACGGCATTTCCAGATCCTTCCATAAGTAGATTACTACAATCTTGTCAACAGGCAACAAATAGTAAAAATAGGGAGTGCTATATATCCAAGTTACCCAGGAGCTTGCCCTTCCTGAAACCATCATCTGTGAACTATCCTTAAATATCACAATTCGATTCTTACTATGTTACAGAGCACCTGATTATGACATCAAACATGTAAACAAGCTAAATACATTACTAACATGGGCTGCATCCTGCCCATACCCTTTTATCCTTCTTGGTGATTTCAATCTACCTCATATTAACTGGACCCTAAATGATTGTACAACTGAAATCATACACACAACCTTCTACAATGCTATTACAAATCTGGGACTGGAACAACTAGTAATCAACAACACTAGACTAAACAACTGCCTCGATCTCATCTTCTGCAACAGTTTGAATTTAATTTACGGAATACAAACTAAAGAACCCTTTTCCAGTAGTGACCACAATATGATTGACTTTTGTCTAAACATACGCCCACACAAAAATCACCACAATGATGTAATCCCCTATTGTAACTTCAAAAAAGGCAACTATGATCTTATAGACAACGATCTCTCATCCCTTGATTGGCAATCTCTATTCACTGGATGCAATACCGTTGAAGACCATTACAACATATTTTTACTTGAAGTCAAAAGAGTCATCAAACTATATGTTCCAACAACAACTCCATTACCATTACCATTACCACAGTAAGAGACTATCATGTTTACCGATCAGATCGTGAAAATCGTCGAGGAGGTGGTGTTGCTATATTCTATAAAAAATCCTTACATCTAAAAAATATCCAAGTTACCCAGGAGCTTGCCCTTCCTGAAACCATCATCTGTGAACTATCCTTAAATATCACAATTCGATTCTTACTATGTTACAGAGCACCTGATTATGACATCGAACATGTAAACAAGCTAAATACACTACTAACATGGGCTACATCCTGCCCATACCCTTTTATCTTTCTTGGAGATTTCAATCTACCTCATATTGACTGGACCCTAAATAATTGTACAACTGAAATCATACACACAACCTTCTACAATGCTATTACAAATCTAGGTCTTGAACAACTAGTAACCAACAACACTAGACTGAACAACTGCCTCGATCTCATCTTCTGCAATAGTTTGAATTTAATTTACCGAATACAAACCAAAGAACCCTTTTCCAGTAGTGATCACAATATGATTGACTTTTGCCTCAACATACGTCCACACAAAAATCACCACAACGATGTCATCCCTAGTTGTAACTTCAAAAAGGCAACTATGATCTTATAGATAACGATCTCTCATCCCTCGATTGGCAATCTCTATTCACTGGATGCAATACTGTTGAAGACCATTACAACATATTTTTACTTGAAGTCAAAAGAGTCATCAAACTATATGTTCCAACAACAACTCCAAAAAACAAAACAAAAAAGCAGATTACCCATATCAATAAGGAAACTTCAATCCAAAAAGAGATCACTTGGCGGAAAAACAAATCTGGTCACGTTGCTAATTTCAAAAACCGATACAAAAATTTATGCCACCAGATAAAGACCGAATGCACCAATTACCACATTAAACAAGAGGAAAACCTTCTAAGCACCAATTCCACCGTGCTTTTTACAATTTTGTAAACAACAAACTAAAAGACTCAAGGTCCATCCCTCCCTTGATAGGACCTGATGGTAAAGACTGCAGCGACGACACCATTAAAGCCAACATCTTTAACACATTCTTCGGCTCAGTGTTTGTAAACAGTAATGGATCATGCCCAATGTTTCCTAGCCGTACCACAGACAACAATAATGATCTAATACATATCGATTTTACAGTAGACAACGTTGAAAAAGCACTACGCAACCTAAAACCATCTCTATCTATTGGACCGGATGGAATATGTGCCTACTTCTTAAGAAAACTATCCGCTGCCATAGCCAAACCTCTAAGCATAATCTTTGAAAAATCTTTCAGAACCAGCTCCTTGCCCAACCTATGGTTACAAGCCACAGTCATTCCCATCTTCAAAAAGGGAGACCCAAGCCTAGTTGAAAATTACAGGCCAATCTCCTTATGCTGCGTCACCTGTAAAGTCATGGAATCAATTATTAACCAATCCATCATCCTCCATTTAGAGACAAACAACCTACTCTCCAATAAACAATTTGGTTTCAGAAAAAAACTATCCTGTAATCTGCAACTCTTACACTGCAAAAACATATGGACTACACAACTCGACCAGGGCAAAGCAATAGACGCAATCTACATAGACTTCTGCAAAGCCTTTGATTCAGTGGTACACGACAAACTACTCCTAAAAATAAAATCTTATGGTATCTCTGGTCAACTGAATAACTGGATAGAAGCATTCCTGTCAAACAGACAACAAATGGTCAAAATCGGGAGCGTCCTATCAAATCCAGTACCTGTCAATAGTGGTGTTCCCCAAGGCAGTGTTCTAGGACCAACTCTCTTCATAATCTACATAAACGACCTTTGTGATCATATCAAGAGCAATTGCGTTCTCTTCGCTGATGATGTAAAGCTGTTCAATACCACAGACAATACTACTACCCTTCAAAAAGATCTAGACTATGTATCTGAATGGTTTAACATATGGCAACTCCAAATCTCAACAAATAAATGCTCTGTCTTACATATTGGTAAAAAAAATCAGAAAATAAAATACAAGCTGAATAGTCAAGATCTTGTTGATGACCCAAGCTCTGTAAAGGACCTGGGAATACTCACCTCTAATGACCTAAGTGCTAGAGCTCACTGCAACTACATAGCCAAAAAGGCATTAAGAGTTGTTAACCTAATCCTACGTTGCTTTTTCTCTGGTAATATCTCACTACTAACCAGAGCATACAAAACATTTGCTAGACCAATACTCGAATACAGTTCATCAGTCTGGAATCCTTATCACGTATGTGATATTAACACAATTGAGAAAGTCCAGAAGTATTTCACAAGAAGAGTTCTCCACTCTTCTACCCGTTATAGAATACCTTACGCCACCAGACTCGAAATTCTAAAACTAGAAAACCTCGAATTACGCCGTCTTGGTCCGACTTAAGCATGGTATATAAAATCATACATTGCAATGTCCTACCTGTCAATGAATACTTCAGCTTTAACCATAACAACACAAGAGCACACAACAGATACAAACTCAAAGTAAACCGCACCAAACTTGATTGCAGGAAATACGACTTCAGCAATAGAGTGGTCAATGTCTGGAATACTCTACCCGACTCTGTAGTCTCTTCCCCAAACCCCAAAAACTTTAACCTTAGACTGTCTACTATTGACCTCACCCCTTTCCTAAGAGGTCTGTAGGGGGCGTGCATAAGCGCACCAACGTGCCTACCGTCCCTGTCCTATTGTTTCTCTTATTCCTCTTTTATTTTTCTTATATGTACCCATTTCATATATTCACAACTATGTATACACTTGTACTTATTATCTTGTAAACAATTGACAAATCAAATAAATAAATAAATAAATAAACATTCTTCGGCTCAGTATTTGTAAACAGCAATGGATCATGCCCAGTATTTCCTAGCCATACCACAGATAACAACAATGATCTAATACATATCGATTTCACAGAAGACAATGTTGAAAAATCACTACGCAATCTAAAAACATCTCTATCTATTGGACCGGATGGAATATGTGCCTACTTCTTAAGAAAGCTATCCACTGCCATAGCCAAACCTCTAAGCATAATCTTTGAAAAATCTTTCAGGACCAGCTCCTTGCCTAACCTATGGTCACAAGCCACAGTCATCCCCATCTTCAAAAAGGGAGACCCAAGCCTAGTTGAAAATTACAGGCCAATCTCCTTATGCTGCGTCACCTGTAAAGTCATGGAATCAATTATTAACCAATCCATCATCCTCCGCTTAGAGACAAACAACCTACTCTCCAATAAACAATTTGGTTTCAGAAAAAAACTATCCTGTAATCTGCAACTCTTACACTGCAAAAAACATATGGACGACACAACTCGACCAGGGCAAAGCAATAGACGCAATCTACATAGACTTCTGTAAAGCCTTTGATTCAGTGGTACACGACAAACTACTCCTAAAAATAAAATCCTATGGTATCTCTGGACAACTGAATAACTGGATAGAAGCATTCTTGTCAAACAGACAACAAATGGTCAAAATCGGGGAGCGTCCTATCAAATCCAGTACCTGTCAATAGTGGTGTCCCCCAGGGCAGTGTTCTAGGACCAACTCTCTTCATACTCTACATAAACGACCTCTTTGATCATATTAAGAGCAATTGCGTTCTCTTCGCTGATGATGTAAAGCTGTTCAATACCACAGACAATACTGCTACCCTACAAAAAGATCTTGACTATGTATCTGAATGGTCAAACAAATGGCAACTTCAAATCTCAACAAATAAATGCTCTGTCTTACATATTGGCAAAAAAATCAGAAAATAAAATACAAGCTGAATAGTCAAGATCTTGTTGATGACCCAAGCTCTGTAAAGGACCTTGGAATACTCACCTCTAATGATCTAAGTGCTAGAGCCCACTGCAACTACATAGCCAAAAAGGCATTAAGAGTTGTTAACCTAATCCTACGTAGCTTTTTCTCTGGTAATATCACACTACTAACCAGAGCATACAAAACATTTGCTAGACCAATACTCGAATACAGTTCATCAGTCTGGAACTCTCATTACGTATCTGATATTAGCACAATTGAGAAAGTCCAGAAATATTTCACAAGAAGAGTTCTCCACTCTTCTACTCGTTGTAGAATACCTTATGCCACCAGACTTGAAATTGTAGAACTAGAAAACCTTGAATTACGCCGTCTTCGGTCTGACTTAAGCATGGTATATAAAATCATACATTGCAATGTCCTACCTGTCAATGAATATTTCAGCTTCAACCATAACAACACAAGAGCACACAATAGATACAAACTCAAAGTAAACCGCACCAAACTTGATTGCAGGAAATACGACTTCAGCAATAGAGTGGTCAATGTCTGGAATACTCTACCCGACTCTGTAGTCTCTTCCCCAAACCCCAAAAACTTTAACCTTAGACTGTCTACTATTGACCTCACCCCTTTCCTAAGAGGTCTGTAGGGGGCGTGCATAAGCGCACCAACGTGCTTACTGTCCCTGTCCTATTGTTTCTCTTATTCCTCTTTTATTTTTCTTATATGTACCCATTTCATGTATTCACAACTATGTATACACTTATACTTATTATCTTGTAAACAATTGGCAAATCAAATAAATAAATAAATAAAATAAAAATATATCAAACCCTGCTCCAGTTAACAGCGGTGTCCCCCAAGGCAGCATTCTAGGACCCACACTCTTTATACTCTATATAAATGACCTTTGCGATCACCTTATAAGCAACTGCGTCCTCTTTGCGGATGACAAACAACTATTCAACACCACTGACAATGCTACTATCCTTCAAAGCAACCTTGATTATGTGTCTGAATCGTCAAACATCTGGCAACTCCAAATCTCAACCAACAAATGCTCTGTCCTACACAGTGGTAAAAAAAATCAGTACACCAAATACAAACTAGGTGGATATGACCTCGTTGATGATCCTCACTCTGTCAAGGACCTTGGAGTTCTCATATCAAATGATTTAAGTGCCAGAGCTCACTGTAACAGCATTGTCAAAAAGGCATTAAGAGTTGTAAATCTAATCTTACGAAGCTTCTCCACCGGAAATATCAAATTGCTAACTAGAGCATACAAAACTTTTGCCAGACCAATACTTGAATACAGCTCATCAGTCTGGAATCCACATTGCATATCAGACATTAATACAATCAAGCAAGTCCAGAAGTATTTCATGAGAAGAGTACTACACTCCTCTGCTCGCAACAGAATACCTTTTTCACCAGGCTTGATATTTTGGGCTTTGACCACCTTGAACCTACCGTTAGACTTAAGCGTAGCAAAAAAAATTATCTGCTACAATGTCCTACCAGTCAATGACTACTTCAGCTTCAACCACAACAATACAAGAGCACACAACAGATATAAACTCAATGTAAACCGCTTCAAGCTTGATTGCAGAAAGTACGACTTCAGCAACAGAGTGGTCAATGCCTGAAATGCACTACCTGACTCTGTTGTTAAATCCTCTAACCCCCACTCCTTTAACCTCAAACTAACCACTATTGACCTCACCCCATTCCTAAGAGTTTGTAAGGAGTGTGCATAAGTGCACCATTGTGCCTACCATCCCTGTCCCATTGTCTCCATTTATTCGTACCTATTTCCTGTATTCTTACTCATGTTTATACTTATATCTATTATCTTTTAAGTGTTTGACAAATCAAATAAACAAACAAACAAACAAATAAGTAAATATGAGCACCGGCCAACCAGCAAAAGTGCTGAATGTCATCTGCATCTATGGAAATGCATATACTTCATTTGGTGTTTCCTTTGTTGATCATATCAAAAATATTACAGTCCAGCAGTCCAGCATAACAGCAATAATAGAGAAAATGAATGAAAAGCACCTATAATGTATGGCATTGTCCTAGAGTAGCAACCCACAGCACTCTTGTCTGGTCCACCACTTTAACACTAATTGTAAATGCCTAAACAGAATATCAAAGCAAAAATAGTAAGATACACATATCATGAAGATTATATAGTTGGACCCAATTGCTGCATTCAATTAGGTGAAGTGGCATTTATTAATCTGAAAAGTAGAACCTATGCCTTCAGGAAAATGTTAGTAGGAAGAAAAGGAAAATAAAAAAGAAACAAGTCTGCCTCAAAATCTTTGCATGTCTTCCCATTGATGAAAAGTTCTAGCCAGAGTTTTTTTTCACATTAGGGATACTGTACATTCTGCTGCATTTTGTCCCAAAATACAAAGATAGGCAAACAACTCAAAACTTCTGTTCCCAACACCAATGGAATCTGACATGATTTATCTTCTTTCAACCCTTTTTTATTATCTCTTCATTGAATCACATTGTGATTAAAAGTTCTTAGTATGCATATGCTTCTTGTGTTTCATTATGAGAACACAAAGTGTTGGCTTTCCAAACTTTGTTTTTTCCAAACCTGCCTACCGTCCCTGTCCTATTGTTTCTTTTATTTTTCTTATATGTATTTATTTCATGTATTCATAACTATGTTTATCCTTATACCTATTATCTTGTAAGCGATTGACAAATCAAATAAATAAATAAAATTTGTTTCAAATCAAAGCCTTAAATTAGACTGGATTATATCCAGAAGGAGCTATAGAAGTTGAACTCTTTAAAATGATTTTAATGTATCAGAATTTAAAATTATTCAGGCATTCATTTCAACATGTATGCATAGACATATATATCAATTGCTACTAAAATCAAATAAAAGTAGACTTACTGTATATCACATTTTATAAATACTTATACTGATTGGTAGAAACATGGCAAATGGTTTTGTCAATTAGTATTTTATATAACCTAACAATCTTCCAGTTTATGAGTTTGTAAAATGGGTTTCTGTTTATATACATAAATACATACATAGATGTATATGTATATATACAAACACATGCATTTAATCATAATCCTTAGTTTCTTTTTAACCCATTTAAAATATTATTTCATTTTTCTCTTTATTGATTACAAATAATTTTTCATTTGCAACTAAATATAAATTTTCAGTTTCTGACCATTTTGGATGTTTGTAATGTAATTCATAATTAATTTAAGAAAATTTCCCTTAGATAACATGTATTTTACAAACACCTGTTAGAATTTTTATAACTATAAAACCTGCTTTCAGTCAGAAAGGGTGAATCTATTTTGTTTCTTCCACAAGATTGAACACAGATCAATGAATAAAGTTCAAATCTTTGAAGCACAGTACCATATGCCAGTCTGTATGCTTTAAATCTTTTTATTTCATCTTGGTATTTTCTTCAACTTCAATCAAAAAATTCCTCCTAATTTAATCTAATTTCCTTTAACAGGCCAGAAACATTTAATAATATGTATCACACTTATATTCATGTACCTCCATATTCTTACAAGAATTAGTAATGAAATTTGTCTTAAGATTTCCATTCTAGCTTTAAATCTTTTAATACTGTTAAATCTTTTAATAAGAATTTGAAGAAAAGATTTCCCTATTGGGTTGAAGATAATACTCAAATGGCTTTTTGAATATGATATTCCTTTAAAAAAAAATGGTTTCAAATTCCTATGATATGGAAATTGCTACATTATGAGAAACTAACACTTAAAGAATTTTTTTCTTTAAGGAATACTACTTTTCTTTTAGGAATACTACTAAAGGTATTTTTAGATGTGAACACCACTATAAACTTCTTACTGTAATAATGAATGCAATCATGGAGGAGTATCAAACTCTCCAATTAAATTAAATTCTACTTTTTCCCAAAAAGCACATACTTTAATGGAATGCAACTCTTACTGTTGTTTATCCTGCAACTGATATGTGATGCATTATTTTATAGCTATTAGTATTTGAACCCATTGCTAATCACCATTTTTATTTTTTAGATTTTTTTTATCCCATCTACTAATTTTAATAGTAACTCAAGGCTATGAATACACCTACCGTGTTTCTCACATAATAAGGCCGGGTCTTTTTTTTTTTTGAGCCCCGAAAAAATGGCTAGGCCGTCTTTTCGGGGGGTGACTTAATTCCCCCCCTTGCATCCTCGCCACCAGCTGCTCCTAACGGGCGATCATGGCCAAGCACAGAGAGCTCCCTACTCCCACCTTTGCTGCAGACACCTTTGGCACCCGCCGCTGTTGCTTTCCCTTCTGCCCATTACGCCACCACGTTTGGAGCTGCCGCTTCCGTGTTTGGAGTGCCGTCGCCATTTGGAGCTCCAAACGCGGAAGTGGCAGCTCCAAACATGATGGCGGCCGATCTTTTTATTTTGGTCCGCGCGAAGTTCAAAGCGAGCAAGAGAGGGAGACTGCGATGCCTCCATCCGAGATGGCAACCTCACTAGTGGATCACAACGTGGCTGGAAGCCCGAATCGGCGGGATACGATGGCGATCTTTTTGGAGCAAGAGGAAAGGGAGAGAAGAGTTGCGAGGCGTAATTTGCAGGAGGAAGTGGGTGTACCCCACAGCAGGGAGCCCAAGGAAGAAGGGCTGGTAGGCAACGGAGAGCGTCCCGTAGCTCCGGAAGCAGCCTAGAGACGCGCCCGGGAAGAGGCGCAGATGCTGCCTTGTAGTCCCCAAGCCAACTGCGTGCACCGCCTTTAGTTATGTGCGCTCCGCGCTTTGGACATCGTGTGATCGCGACCCTGTCCTTTCCACCTGGCGCCCTTGCTGCTTTCTGGCTCTTTAGCAACCGGCTTCGTGTTTGGAGCACTGCCGCTGTTTGGAGCTCCAAACGGCGGCGGAAGCTCCAAATGCGGAAGCTCCAAACATGACGGTGGGTGATCTTTTTATTTTGGTCATGCGAAGTTCAGAGCGAGCATGAGAGGAGCAAGGCATCGTGGTCTTCTCCGTTGCCTATCAGCCCTTCTTCCTTGGGCTCCCTGCCGTGGGGTACACCCACTTCCTCCTGCAAATTACGCCTCGCAACTCTTCTCTCCCTTTCCTCTCGCTCCAAAAAGATCGCCATCGTATCCCGCCAATTCGGGCTTCCAGCCACGTTGTGATCCACTAGTGAGGTTGCCATCTCGGATGGAGGCATCGCAATCTCCCTCTCTTGCTCGCTTTGAACTTCGCTCAGACCAAAATAAAAAGATCGGCCGCCGTCATGTTTGGAGCTGCCACTTCCGCGTTTGGAGCTCCAAATGGCGACGGCACTCCAAACACGGAAGCGGCAGCTCCAAACGTGGCGGCGTAATGGGCAGAAGGGAAAGCAACAGTGGCAGGTGCCAAAGGTGTCTGCAGCAAAGGTGGGAGTAGGGAGCTCTCTGTGCTTGGCCATGATCGCCCGTTAGGAGCAGCTGGTGGCGAGGAATTCGGCCCGCCGGGCGCTCCTAACGGTAAGTCTCCCCTCCCTTCCCCTTATTTTGCATATTTTAAAATAGGCCTAAATTTGGGGGGAGGGGCTTAATTGATTTTATGCCGAAAAAACATGCTGGGCCTTCCTATTGGTGGAGGCCGTATTGTTGGAGAAACACGGTAATATGTATTCATCTTTGTATTTTCTTTACAACAACACTTTTGTGAACTGGGGAGGTCTGAGAGAGAGTGTGACTGGTCCAGGATAATTTAGTCACTATTTTTTTTCTACTTTTTGTTTGATTATCAAATTACCTTCCTAAGAGCCCTATTCCAAAGTTACTAATGTAGACTATTTTTAATGGTGCCAAAATCCAGTATAAACCACCAGCAGTAATTCATTATATTCAGAGACCTGAAAGCAGACAAAATAATATCATGACATTATCTCATGATAATGTCACTACTAATATGAGGCCTACCTTCTTTTAATCCCAATGCTTTAATATTGATATCATGTATCTAACTTATAAAATGCAAAATTGCACAATTTAATAGGTAATTTTAGATTTATTTCTTGTAGTTATATTTCATGTTTCTAGACTGTCCATTTTCCTCATATAATGTATGATGTATATAATGTTTAACCAGTCAGTGTCTTCCTCTTAATCCATCTTCATTAAATTTTCAATTATATTATGTACCTCTTATTTGCAGTGAATTGGAGATTCCAAACCTGCACCTCAAAATTGTGCTTATGACACTGAAGTCAGTGTATTACGAAAAATGTGTTATTTCAGCCTCCTATGCCATGTTTGCAGGGCTGAGTCAAGGCTAAGTCAATAGGCATTAGCTTATGGGGTCAAGTTTTAAGGTGCATCAAAATTGAAAAAAACAAATTTGAAAAATGCAATAAAAACAAAAGGCAGTACTCGTTTACTCTGTAAGCCAACACTTGAGTGTTAAATATAATTTTACAATATACATAAGATGACATTGTCTAAGGGAAAAAATGTCTGAGTTGGAAATCATAAGTGTAAAGCTAAGAAACTTGAAGAAAAAAATGAAAAAGAAGATACTTTTTTGAAATTCTGAATGAAATCAGAAGCTGAGCCAAACCATAGGGTATATGAGAATATGACTTTGTCTAGGCTATCAAAATGTTAGAGCCAGGGGTGGGATTCTGCCAATTTGCACCTATTCACTAGAACTGGTTGTTAACATTCTAACCAGTTTGGAGAACCAGTTGTTAGAAGAAATTACTGGCCTAATCCTGTAAGGAAGGCAGGAAGGGAACATTCTGTTGTTGCTTACAGAAACTGCCTCTCCATTAACTCTTATTACATTCTTGACAGGACTAGACTTCCTGTCTCTGGAACTTCTCTGGAGTTTTTTTTTTCCTCCTTTGCTGGTACTTTGCTTGTGTGGAGTGACAATTCAAAGTTACAATGGCACTGAAAAAGTGACTTATGACCATTTTTCACACTTACGACTGTTTCAGCATCCCCACAGTCATGAGACATCAGGCGAGGAGATTCATGCCTCGATATGAGTGATATTGAGTTGGCCACACCCAACCAATAGCATGACCACCAAACCATGTCCACCCAGTCACATGACCACCAAGCCACACCCACCATCTAAGCCATGCCCACAGAACCAGTTGTTAAAAAATTTGAATCCCACCCCTGGTTAGAGCTGGCCTTGCATGTCAGATGCTATCAGAGCAAAGCAATCAAGACAGTCAATGATCATATTTTGAATCTTTGACCAATGTTTCATTACAAAAGTAATTTATCTGACTATCTGAAATCCCGCTTCTTCTGCTAATGGTAAATGGTCTGTAATAGAAAAGAAATGATTCCACAAGTGTATTCACATAAAGTCCAGATACAAATGAAGTACTTATTTCTCAAACATTGAGTATTAATCCAAATGCACAGTCTCCAGTGTCATGTTGTTATTTGCTTGAGGAAATACACCTCCCATTTCATAATCAAAAGCATCCAGTGGCATATATGGGAAACAAAGGAGAAATTAAAGCAGATTTCTCTCTCAGAGACTCCCATTCCACTTGAAAATTTGGCCCTTTCCCTCAAGATGAAATCATACTCATAAAAGTTTGAGTTGTGGTTCCTGTTACTTCAAATATTCACCACTTCTGCTTTAAACTTCCTGCAGTAATACAATCTACCACAGACTACACATTAATTTCAATATTTTTTATTACAATAGGTGTTACAGAATTTTCTTTCCAATAAAAGTAGGGCTTCTTCTGTTCATAGATTGGTACTTTAAGTGCTATACATGCTAATGAGATTGATTAGCATGATACAAAGGAAAAAGCCCAATCCTTCTTCCAAATCACACTGATTCCTCTTATGAAGGGATTTGTATGTCTTGCATTATTCTATGAATATCCAGAGTGAAAGCAAAAAATGAAAAATGTTAAAAAGTTATGATATTTATGTAATTGCTTACCATGCATACCTAAAGTATATTAGAGTAACAAAAATACCTTTACAATCCCCAAGCCATGTCACAACTTTTAAGCACCCCTAATGTTTGAAACTGAAAGTTGAAAATTTGACATGCACTAAAATGTCATAATCTCTAACTGTGTTATGTTGCCTCTCTTTAAACACCTTGTTCTTTATTTCCAAGATTTTTTCTTTTAAAACTTTTATAGTCCAAATGTAATATTTGCTGTGTTCTCTTTACCAAATTTCTATCACAACTGTCTCCATTTGTCAGGGAAAAAATAATAAAATGTCTTTTCAGTTTCAAGTATTGAATATTTGTAGAGTGAATATGTAGTTGCCATTTTTTTTAGAAATGTTTTTATCTCTAACTATTACAATAGTTCTCAAATATTTGAATTGAGATATAAACTTAGATGAAATAGAGCAGAAGAGTTCACTGACAATATCACCTTTCATGGAGAATTGTTTCAATAATAGAAAATATAAAAAATATTGTGCATTTATTCAAGGAAAATGTTTTTTGAAACCAAGAGTTCTTGAATTATTTTTATTTCACATATCTACATCTTGCCATAGTTTCAATTGTTTAAGCTTTATTAATGGCACAATATTTAAAGACTATTTAATTAAGAGGTGTAAATGTATGTATCCCACTCACACCCTCACAGGTGGTAATATATCCCACTTTCTGTAATTTTTTGTTGCTTACCTTTGACAAATTCCTATTCTTCTCTTTTATTTTTTGAAATTATTTTGCTACCACTGTACTATGATCTGTTTCTTTCCTTGTCTTTACAAGGTGTTCGTTCAATGGAATAGTAAAGTGCTTAAAGATGTATTTGGCACTGAAAGTTCCAGATTTCCTAACTAGCAAGGTTAAAGCCTGGAAATTTTGGATGTAAATTCTCCAACTCATCTATTTTGTTTACAACGGGATTTTGGAGAATCTTGGAATGATCACAGCCATTAGATATTAGCCACCATATCTTAGTTGCATAACTCTATATAAGCACTAGACTGCAGTCAAGAATTACAGAGAATAGTAATCTTTTCTTCCATCTACTATTTAGTGGTATTTTTGCAGCTACTCAAATATGTTAAATCACAGCACAGCTACATGAGAAACTTGAGTAATGTATAAAGAATCTGAAAGACAATATTTATTTTGATCCAGTTATAAACTATTCATAAACTGATACAATTAAAATCCACTTTGAAATTTTACTAATGTGATCTTGGCAATGATATTGCCAAAAATGCAATGGCATTTTTGCTTTCGACAAAAATTTGCATGCAAATTACATTGTAGAATGGATTTTCATGGCATAGTAGTATAATTCCAGTGGGAAATATCTTATATAGCAATCATTTTCATGAATGTTATAAAAAACATGGGAAGACTATTTGGATCAGGAATATATAAATATTTGCTACCTGAATACCAGCACAGATGATTACAAATAAGTAACAAAACAGGCAACAAAATAGTTGATTATTTTATGAATGCTCGAAAAGCTTCCCACAGAGATGGTTCATCAGTCGTCTCTTCTGAACAAGTTAAAAAAAGAATGGATATTGCAAAGAAACAACCGTAGTGAAATTGTACTCTAAATTACTTCTTATCTAAGTAGTGTGATTTAATGATATTAGTGAGGAGACAAATAAGCCATAGTTCTGGATATTTTAGGTATGAGATAACAGGATGCAGAGACTCATCTTTTATTAGGAAAAATTTACCATTTTAATCATTGAAAATGAATTTAAAGTGGTTTAGCCTTATACCCATTAACTTAATACAGTAATTTACAGGTGTAACTTTATGCAAACAAGAACATTATATCAACATCACTATATAAAATAAATGAATACATATTGTATTCAGAATATAAGGTATTTTATTTCATATTTTTGAGGAGGTTTCTTCAGTGAAGTATAATTTTTCCAGTTTAATTCAGTTTCATGAACTTATTCCTTTCATTATTCACAATCCATTAGACCCTAAAAGAATGATCAAAACTGTTCTTTTTTAAAAAAAAAACCAAGGAAGTAATAATTGGAATATTTCAGTTTCTAGCAGTTGTTTTTACTTTAGTATTGTGATGGTTTAACTGCTCTATTTGATTTTTAATAACAGATGACCATTTATATGAAAATAAACATACACAAAATGAAGAAAGGAGAGGAGACAATTGTTTAATGGGCTATTATTATAGATTAATAGCTGACAATTTGCATACTTACTAAAATATGCAGGGAGATGGTATAAGCTAAAAGAGGACATCTATTTAAGCTAAAAGAGGACAACTATTTATTTTTGCTTGTTAGTTTGATGTATTAGTGGCCTTAAAGTCATGTCTCATTTATTGATTTGAAGTCATTCTGCTGTATTTTAATGAATTATCTCTTTCTCTCCTTGCATATAAATTATATATATACACAAGCGTGTGTATGTGTGCGTGTGTCTGTATCTGTATGTATCTGTATCCAGGGGTGGGATCCGACAGGGTTAACTACCGGTTCAGTGATTTATGATGTGCTTCCCTGCACGTTGCGTGTGTGTGTAAATCTTTGTCAGCTTGCTGCCTGGACAGCTGAGCAGCGCTGCATGCAGGGAAGCAGCATTTGAAAAAGCACCTTTTCCCTGCTTTTTCAATCGCAGCTGTGCCTCGCATGGCAGCTGAGGTTGAAAAAGCAAGAAATAAAGGTCAGGTAAGAGCCCAGGTGGGCAGGTGGGCCAAAACAGCAACAGACATAGAACCGGTTCTAAATCCCATCCCTGTCTGTATCTCTGTGTCTGTATGTATTGGGGAGGGGGGGGTGGAGAGAAAAAGAAAGAGATATGAATATAAATATGAAATATCATACATATATCAATGTTGTATTACTGAAAGGTAATGTCCCTTGAAACATACCTCTGAGAACTTATGTGGAACAGAGAAAAGGTGATCTAGCAGTCAATGAATTCTGATAAAATGAAGAAAAGATAGAGATAAGATATCAATAAACTATGAAAGGTTGTGCATTAGTTGGCTTTTAGTTCAGCTCAAGTAAAATACATGGCAGAAATTAATAGTATACAGTTACCCAATAAAATATTATATAATAATATATAAAACATAACATAATATAACATATAATAGTATAATATAAAAGATGCTAGCCCCCATGACTTACTATGTTAACTTTTTAATGAAACATTTATCTAGAAAATAGGCTTATAATAGATTTCTGTCCAACCAAGTTTAGGAATAAGTTCATATTTCATTCTGGAAAAACAAGAAACATTTTTGAATTATATATGTGTACATATTTAGATCACATTCATATAGACATAAAATCTGTAACCCAACAAATTTTTGATTGTGATTTACATATAAATTATTTGTAAATTTAACAAGACCACAATCAAAAGCCAAGAAAAACACAAATATAACTCATTCTTTATAATAATCCATTAAATATTGGCATGTGCATGTCAAAAAATATAACACAATTAATAACATGTAATATAAATAAAATATATAAAGAAGTTTCTTTAGATATAGATAGATGGGAGTAATTAAATTTCACCTTTTGGGAAATTTGAATTCTCTCAAAGTGAATATTATTTCCAGATTAATATTTTAGAATGTAATATTATACTCTGAAAATAAATTTAAATTTTGTTTAGAAAAATGTTGTAGGGTTCTTCAATTCTGAGAATATTCTAGAAAATTCAGTTGAGGGAGAATTTGCTTTGTTGAATCTGAAACTATTTTATCAAGCTTATTTATTGTCAAGTATTAAATACTGGAAGTCAGCAATTGGTATTAATTTTTCAACTTGGACCCTTTAGGCCAGTGATCCCCAACCTTTTTGACGCTGCGGCCCGGTACCGGCATCAGCTGGGCGCCACGGCCCGGTACCGGCATCAGCTGGGCGCCGCCATCTTTTTTGATGAAAAAGTGCTTCCGGTGAGCTTTCTACCGGAAAGCTCACGGGAAGCTGCGCCGCCATCTTTTTGATGAACGTGCTTCCAGTGAGCTTTCTACCCGGAAAGCTCACGGGAAGCATAGCGCTACCATCTTTTTTGATGAAAACGTGCTTCCGGTGAGCTTTCTACCGGAAAAGCTCACGGAAGCACTTTTTCATGAAAAAAGATGGCGGCGTAGCAAGCCGCGACCGGTAGGAGTTGTTCTGTGGACGGTCCCGGTCCGCGGACCGGTGGTTGGGGACCCCTGCTTTAGGCAACTATATGTATACCTATAGCTTTGGTTGAATGGACAATATTAGGATCTAAATATAACTGAACTCTATTTGGAAATAATTATATCAGTTAAAAAGCTTTGGAATGGAATGTTTAATAAAAACAGATCTAATCTTTTCCCAAGCAAAATTGATTTTATGGAAAAATCCAACATTAAAAATTGGGGGGGAAATGGTGATATGAAAAAAATCGGATGGAACTGGGGTATTGACTTTGGGTCAATTAATAGTTGATATTTGTCTCTTTCCATAACATTTGTTCAAAATTCATTTTCATCATCTATCAGATATAACTCAGTGGCAATATTTACAGCTACAGCATTTGTTAACAATACTTTTTGGACGAGCTGCATTTTCACCATCTGAGGCACCCAAACAACTGATTAAACATTTTAAAGCTAAAAATAACCTCCTATTAGTGTATATGTGCATTTAACTATCCACGTGCATGCACATCTATATATATAGCAGAAATGAACTGATGCTTAAGAGACATCTTCATGACAACTTCACTTCCAGCTGGGATGATGGTATACTGCTTGCTTCACTTAGAACAGGGGTGGGCAAACTTTTTGGCTCGGGGGGCCGCATTGACTTTTAAAATTTGACAGACGGGCCGGGTCAGCACAAGATACGATACATATAAAAACTCCATTCGTTAACAGTACATATCAAACATAAACAGAAAAAAGCATTAAAGTATTAACATATTTTAATGAGAACAGTGTTGTTGATCACTCATTTTTGCCAGTGCATCAAGTCTGGTTGTAATTTTGTTGTGGCAATTCTCAGAACAGATCTGAGGTGTTCATCACTCATCTGGGATCTGTGGGGTGCTTTGTTGGTGTTCATCACACTAAAAGTCTGTTCACACACATATGTAGAGCCAAACAACACCAGCATCCTCTGTGCTACCTTCTGGATGTTTTTAAATTTGGCTGCACTTAATGAAGCATAAAACTCATCCAGTTTCAGGGAGTTGAACTTCTCCTTTAACACCATGTCACATTGGAGATCAATCAGTTCCAACTGCAACTCCTGTGGCACCGTTTCCGGGTCTTGTGAGAAGGGACATGACACCAGCTGAAGTGCCCAGTCAATTTTTCCAAAATCACCAAACCGACGGCAGAATTCTTCATGCAGGTCATCCAGTGATTTCCTATATTTCTTCACATGTTGGGGGCCTCTTTTAACGTAGCCAGTGTGGAAATGAGCAAATGACTTGTCTGACATTTGCTTCAAAATAAAACTAGCCTGGTTTTGAAGGCTCTGATGTTTGCTTGCATTTCATGCACAAACTGGTTTTTCCTTGTAGCTTCACATTCAGCTCGTTCATGTGTTTCAGTATGTCCACAGTAAAAGCTAAATCACAAAGCCAATCTGTGTCATTCAGCTCAGGAAAATTTTCAGTGTTCTCAAGTAGCTCCAAAAATGAAATAATCTCCTGTTTGAGCTCCCACACACGTTGACATACTTTTCCCAAACTTAACCAGCGGACATTAGAATGGTAAAGCAAGTCCATGTGATCAGCGTCAGTTTCTTCAAGAAAATGAATAAACTGACGATGATGAAGTCCCCTCGCTCGAATAAAGTTAACGAGTTTCACAACTGGCTTCACTACATGGTCAAGCTGCAACACGGATTTACACAGTGCTTCCTGGTGAATTATGCAGTGTAGAAAAATTACCTCCTGCTCAGGGTTGTCCTCTTTCACCCTGTCCTGGATTCTTTTGAGCATCCCGACGTTTTTTCCTGTCAGATTTGGTGATCCATCTGTGGTAACGTTGGCGGCGTACTCCAAGGTAACTTGTGCCTCTGTATGACCGCTGACACGCTGTTAAATAAATCGACTCCCGTGTTTTTCCTTTCAGGGATTCCATAGCCAAAAACTCCTCCATTATCTCGAAATTTTCATTAATGCCTCTGATAAAAATTAAAAGCTGAGCGGTGTCCTTTATGTCATTGCTTTCGTCCAGTGCCAAAGAATATAATGTAAATGACTCCGCTTTTTGTTTAGCTTGCTAGTTAAGTGTTCGCAATTACTTCAACACGGCGAGTCACTGTCCTGCGTGATAAGCTAATTGTTTCAAATTTGTTCTTGCTCTCAGGACATAAAATACTTGCTGTCTCTACCATACACTCTTTAAGAAATTCCCCTTCGGAGAAAGGCTTGCTGGCTTTTGCTAGTTTGAATGCCAGTAAATAACTTGTCTTCGTGCTTGCTTCTTGGATGGAAGTTGCTCGGTTAAAGGTGCTTTGCTGAGCCTGCAACCTAGCTACCAACCTATGAGCGGTAGCCGTACGTTCTTGCGTTGAAAGGTTGCTGGCGTAATTAGCATGCTTGGTGGAAAAGTGACGGCTGATGTTGTATTCTTTGAAAACTGCAATGGTTTCTTGGCAAATAAGACATACAGCCTTTGACCGGACTTCAGTAAAAAGTATTTAGGTGTCCATTCTTTATTAAACACCCGCACTCACTGTCGACTTTTCTTTTCTTTGACATTGCTGCAGATGGGTTCTGATCTGACCAGTAGAAGAAGAGCGATAATTGAAAATGGCTCGGGCTCCGAAAAATCAAGTCACTGTGCCTAATGTGCAGACAGGATATTCTCCCTATTAAAAACACAACAAAGATAGATAGATAGATAGATAGATAGATAGATAGATAGATAGATAGATAGATAGATAGACAGACAGATTCTTCCCCTACGAATAAACGACTGTGTGTGTGTGTTTGTGTGTATGTATGTATGAATGTACCCCTCAGCTTACACAAGTTGGCCACTTATAAGCTAAGAAATGAATAAACGCCCACCCCCAAAACATAACTCCTCCGGTGCCCACGGTTAAACTGTGAACCACCAATTAGTAGCAGGGCTAACCCTCCCTCTTGAACCAACATCTAATTGGGAAGAGCAGACCGGCCTTCAGTCTCTTGTGAGAAACTGCTGGCTAACCCTGCAAACCGCTTGCCGAGGGGTGTGGGGGGGCTTTTGCCTGCCTTTCCCCCCTCTGGCCGCCAGTTGCTCCTTGGGGTGCAGCTCTTAAAAGCCTGCTCCCAGCACCCGAGCAACTTCCCAGCAACTTTCGCCTTCCTATTAACTTGCGGGCGCTCGCGCCGCGCCCCGAGCCACACGGCGGAAGGGAAGCCCGGAGCGCCTCCAGGTCGCCTCCTCCAAGCAGCCCGCCCGTCGGGCTTCCTCCGCCGCGCGCGCTTGGGGCGGCGCGAGCGCTCTTGAGTTAAACGAAGCCGAAAGTTGCTGGGAATGCTCAGGTTTCCCGAGGGCTTTGCAAAGGCAAAGCTTGCAGGCTGCCAAGGAGGGCGAAGGGTTCTGCCCGGCGGGTGGGGCGGGCTGCGAGCACTCGCGCCTCCCCCGCACGGCAGCCTCCTCCAAGCAGCCCGCCCCACCCGCCGGGCAGAACCCTTCGCCCTCCTTGGCAGCCTGCAAGCTTTGCCTTTGCAAAGCCCTCGGGAAACCTGAGCAATTCCCAGCAACTTTCGGCTTCGTTTTCATTCACGAGTGCTTGCGCCTCCCCCCACCCCGAGCCGCACGGCAGCCTCCTCCAAGCAGCCCGCCCACCCGCCGGGCAGAACCCTTCGCCCTCCTTGGCAGCCTGCAAGCTTTGCCTTTGCAAAGCCCTCGGGAAACCTGAGCAATTCCCAGCAACTTTCGGCTTCGTTTTCATTCACGAGCGCTCGCGCCTCCCCCCAGCCGCACGGCAGCCTGCTCCAAGCAGCCCGCCCCACCCGCCGGGCAGAACCCTTCGCCCTCCTTGGCAGCCTGCAAGCTTTGCCTTTGCAAAGCCCTCGGGAAACCTGAGCAATTCCCAGCAACTTTCGGCTTCGTTTTCATTCACGAGTGCTTGGGCCTCCCCCCACCCCCGAGCCGCACGGCAGCCTCCTCCAAGTAGCCCGCCCACCCGCCGGGCAGAACCCTTCGCCCTCCTTGGCAGCCTGCAAGCTTTGCCTTTGCAAAGCCCTCGGGAAACCTGAGCAATTCCCAGCAACTTTCGGCTTCGTTTTCATTCACGGCGCTCGCGCCTCCCCCGAGCCGCACGGCAGCCTGCTCCAAGCAGCCCGCCCCACCCGCCGGGCAGAACCCTTCGCCCTCCTTGGCAGCCTGCAAGCTTTGCCTTTGCAAAGCCCTCGGGAAACCTGAGCAATTCCCAGCAACTTTCGGCTTCGTTTTCATTCACGGCGCTCGCGCCTCCACCCCCGAGCCGCACGGCAGCCTGCTCCAAGCAGCCCGCCCCGCCCGCCGGGCAGAACCCTCCGCTCCTCCGCGGGAAGAAACTCCAGCCTGCAAGCTTTGCCTTTGCAAAGCCCTGGAAGGGGGATCGGCGGGACTCACCTTTGGAGAGGTCGCACTCAAAGGTGATTTTGAACTCCCAGCCGATGCCTTTGCAAATTTCTTTTCTTTCCTACTCCTATCGCTCCGCACTGTTTTCCAGCTTTGGGGGCCACGCGGCACAGGGCAATACACCACGCCCAGCAATTTTTTTTCAGGGGTGGGCCGTTTGGACAGACCAATGGCAGCGATTATTTTTAAAGGGAAGGGCCGGATTGGACAGACCAATGGGCCGGATGTGTCCCGCGGGCCGTAGTTTGCCCACCCCTGACTTAGAACAAGACCACTCCACATTATCATTTGTAAGTAATGCAACTGATGCCAAGAAATAGTATCTGATGGGTGTCCCTTTCATACTGGATCTCATATCCATGATCATAAAATCATTGCTGAAATTTGACTGCCCAGCCAGCCAGCTGTCAATTATGCAATGTATGGTTCTGGTTACCTCATCTACATGTTCAGAGTTTTACAGCATAAATTCAGTGCCAAAAAAGTAAACACAGATGGTTGATGCTTCATTTAACATCTTTATAAACACATTAAGTAAATTTTACAATACCAGTTGTAGATTTCTCCAACACGGAGCCAACTCAAACAGAAGCAGACATGTTACAGGTTCAGAGCAGAGCTCCAGTCTTCAGCAAGCAAGCAAGTTAGTTAGTTACACAGCAGAGGAGAGAAGCAGTTTCATCTTCAATAAACAGACTCAGAGCTTAACATAGCTTCAGAGCTGCAGAGCTTAATATAGAGTCACACCTAGGCTACTTCTAGTTTCAGTTTCCAAACAGTCCTCATTGGCTGACTTAGTTGTTATGCCTATTCATTGGCTGACCTTGTTACCATGCTCTATTCCAGTTCATGAATATACTCTGACACTATGTATGACCTACGGTCAGATTTTTTTTTCATGAAGCAGAACCTACCTGTGCCTCAGTCCAAAATAATGAAATATTCTGGGACCTTCAGAGAGAAGCATAATCATTTCCACTCTACTCCCACCAGAATGTGGTGACGGACAAGTAAAGACTATATATTCCACTTCAAGTAGACCAAATATCTGAGAAACAATGGAAAAAATGTCCCGTTGTGCACCATAATTATGATATTTCTCTGCACTATTTCTGCTCTTGTACAAATACTCCAAAAACTTCTATGCAATTTGTGTGTGAAGCACACACAATCCCTGTCAAAACAGAATTAGCTGAAAAGCAAGTAGCTGTGTCAGGTTCAAGTCAGGCATAGCTATAAATCTCTAATCTTCCATAAACAGAATCTCACTTCAGGAACTAGTTAACAGCAGACACTTCAAGACTCCTAAATAACATGCTGTATTGCATACAAGAAAAACAGTTCTTTCATATAGAAGATTGACTTGCTGCAGAACATAGAAGTCAAGTCCTTCAGATATATCAGTCTAGCTTTAAATCTTAAACCTTTTGCTCTCTCCTTTTCAGGTTAATGGGCTTTTCTCCCCATCTTGAGATTGGAATGCCCCTCTGCTTACATAATAGCTCCCTCTTATCTGAGCTTGTTGGTTCCTGCTTCACCATCTTCACAAAATGCCAGGTAAGAGAAAAAAGATATAAGGCAAGCCAAAAGCATACAAAAATAATTGCCAAAATGTTATTCAGGTGCAGTTTAAGGAGGTGACAATACTTCCTAATCAGCAGTCAATGTCTTACCTTCCCCACCATTCTCTATGTGTGAAAATCAAGTAGCAACATTGTAGACTGTCTCTATATCAGAAGCATCGGAGATACTACTGAATCCATGAAGTGCTCCACAAACCTTTGGTGCTTGTACCCATGGAACTTGATTTGTTTCAGGAAGATGGCCCTCACATTCAGTTCCTGAATTAGTTTCAAGAGAATGGTTTGTTCAAAGGTTTGTTAAGCTGAAAGATTTATGCAGCCCTAAAATCCATATAACCTTTTTCTTCTGGCCTTCCTTCATCACCAGAATCAGCCACGATTCTGCTAATGTATCATTTCAGTTAAGAAGAAACAGTGGAGGCTGAAGAAGCATGAGAATAGTTAATTAAATTGAAGTTGCCCCACGTTTCTTTGGATTTTATTTATTTTTAAAATCTGAAGCAGTGAAATTGACATCCAATCCAAATTTAGGGGGAGGGGAGTATTTACAAATAGATTTAGTTTGCTTGTTATATTTTTGGCTGCTGAATTCTCTCAGCAAGCACATCAAAGATATTAAAATCAAAACGGAAATAAAAACCAAACTCATAAAAATAGCACAGATCTATTTAAAAGTTTTATTTTATGGTTATTTTTTTCAAAAGCATATAAATAATATACTTCTATTTGTCAATTCCGAAAGTGAAGTTAGTCTTGGAACTCTTGGCCCTGAGTCAGCATGAGACATTTGTGGCAATTGTGTGTGATTCTTCTTAAATAATTTCATCCTTGTAGCATCACTGAGCTTATGGTGACATTCTCTCAAGAAACTTTTAAACCTAATCTATTTAAGATGAAACCCTTTTCTTCATATATATTACTCAAATTAATCATATATAGTACTCAAAAAAGCCTAATCGAATATTGTGCAAATGAAGACAGTCCTTTTGTCACTGATTTGTAATATATTTTAATATACAACATTAAATAAATATTTTGTTTCCCTTCTTTCAAATATTCCTGTCCTTCAATCAAGTAAGTGACTGCATCTCTGACTTATAATCCAATAAATGGTTTGGTCTTTCTGTGTCACAAGCTTCTTGTTGTTTAGATGATCCCCACATTGGTCTCCTTCTCCCAGAGGGAAAACATTTTTAATTTTTTTCCAGTCTTTCTTTCTAATGAAATAGCAATGGCAATAGGATTTAGACTTATATATTGATTTACAGTGCTTTATACAGCCCCCTCTAAGCAGTTTACAGAGTCAGCATATTGCCCCTAACAATTTGGGTCGTCATTTTACCCACCTCGGAAGGACAGAAGGCTGAGTCAACCTTGAGCCTGGTGAGATTTGAACTGCCAAATTGCAGGGCAGCTGGTGGCCAGCAGAGGTAGTCTGCAGTACTGTACTCTAACCACTGTGCCACAGTGGAAAGAACTATATATTTTGCGGGGGAAGGGGAGGGACAAATATTGATTTTCTTTTTTACATTTATATTTTTTACATTTTTATATTTATGTTTATAAGAAAATATAGAGATAAATTGGAAGAAATACAAATGGGAACAGACACAACAACAAAGACACAACAAGAAACTTAATAGCTGCTACAGGTACTGACTTTTCTAGACTTTTGATATAAATATGAATATTAAATGCCTAATGTGAGTATAAATTGAGCAAATGCTTCTCAATTTATGAATAATAAAATTATTTCAGTATTTTAAAAAATGAAACAAAATGTAGTTTTGTTTACAAGAAACATACTGGAAAAAATAATATGGAATATTTGATCTGCAAAAAATTAAGTGAAGAATTTACTTCAACAGGAATCAAATAGAGAAATAAGGATTGTTGTATCTAAATCCCCAATTAAAACCAGAACTGGTATTGACTGATTATTATGGCAGCTATGCATGTGTTGAAGTGGGTCTCCATGGGACCAACTTTGGTAATAATGACAATTTATGCTCTAAAAAGGGATAAAGTAAATAGTTTAGAAAGTCTTTTGGATAAATTAATGGACTTGCCTTATGAATATTGGTGTTTAATAGGAAACTAGATTGGAGTAGTTTGTACACAAAAAGAAGAGACTTCTGAGAAAGAAATTAAAACACATGGTAATGTAGAAAAGTTTTTTTAAAATATGGTCAATCTAGATGCATGGAGATATAATAAAAATGGTCATGCAAAAAATGTTTTTCTGAAAGACCTAGATGTTTCTCAAGAAATGATATATTTTGAATATCCAAGAATTTGGCTACTAGCGTACATAATGTCAAGATACTGCCAAAGACTTTTTAAGAACAAAACCCAGTAACTTTACTATTTAAAAGAAAATCTAGCTCCTTCAGATGGAAGTTTAATAAAACATTATTACAGAAAGAAACAGTGCTGCAAAAATAGGTTGAAAGAATTTTTTGACAGACATGAAGATGGTTTGAGATGCAAGTAAAAACTTTTATGATGAGACTTTTTATACAATATAATAGCAAACTCAAAAATAAGAGAAAATTCAAGCAAGTTGAGATGAGATAAAAATGAAGAAAGAATTAAAGAAATCCACAGAAAAGAAAATTATTTTACATCAATGCCAATTACTCATGTTAATAGTAATAGAAAAAGTAGGATTTCTGGCTGACGTAGTGTGTTACCAGTCACAGGGAACAGAGCTCTCTGTTCTCCCTGTGTGTAGGCTCCGAAAGGAGCCAAAGCTGCCTTGTAGGAAATGATTGGAATTTTAAACAAGATGGAGCTGATGTTCCAAAACATTAAGGATTTTATATAGAAAAAAATATAAGGCAACTGTGGAATTATTCAATGGCATAGACCAAAAACTGGAAAATAATATATGACAATAACCAAAATAGTATATGACAATGAGCAAAGACCAGGATGTTCAGGAAAGGAAGGAAACAGCAGAAGTAATGGAGGGAAAAGTAGAACTGAGAAACCAGTGAAAAGAAGACAAGGAGAACGTATCATCAAAATTAATAATGATTAAGGAATTTAAACAGGTGGAAAACATTTAATAAGACTTAAAAAGAGAATGGGAGAAACAGGAAGATATTTTGGGAAAGGAGATAGGGGTTAGAACAGATAGCTTTAAAATTAGACAGTGGAAAAGGGTAGGGAGGGAGAAAAAGTTGGATTAAACAGTCAAGATGCAGATGTAGATAGAGTTAAAGATTCAAGAGAAGAATATGAGAGGCAAGACAAAAAAGGGATAAGACTTAAGGTACTAATAAGGCCAAGAGATGATGGATAGAAAAAAAAGAGAGAGAAAAAGATCCTTCAAGAACATATTTTAACAAAAACATGGGTATTAACATTAGAATTATATAGACTGGATAATTATTTTGTATGTACTGTGATAGGCACTAGGATAATATTTTAATACAAATAGATATGAAGAGTGAAATATCGGAATTATGAATAAGAACTAAGCATTAAAAAAATAGAGAATGGACTTCTGGTGGGGAAGCCACGGCAGAACGGGAGGAAAAGGAACAGTCTCCATTCTTTGATCCTGATTGTTTCATGTTTGGAAACATTTGGGGATGCAGTAAGCCAAGACAGCTATGTGGATTAGAGGGGAGGCCTGGCGGGCAGAGAGGTGAAAGGTGATCACCCACTGTAATGAAGGAAACCCCTACAACTCTGCGTGAAAACACTTGTCATTGCAAAATGGCAGACGCGAGGCCATAACGAATCACAGATAATGAGGAAGCAAAGAATTAGTTAACAGACTGTGTCAAGTGAAGCGATCAATTTCCAATACTGTAATAGCATTGAAGTATTTGAGAAGATAAGTCCTAAATCTTAAGTTGGCAGTGGGGAAATCCCTGAGGAAACAAGCGGTGACTTGGTGGGAGGAGCAGTGAGTCAGCAATATTGTGCAAATTAAGGGATTGCAAGGAGGTGAACAGAAAAGCATGAAAAAAGGAATTAAGAAAAGCGGTGAAGCAAGAGGAGAAGAATTGAACAGAAGGAGACTGGACGGAAAAGCTTGAGAGCTAAAGTGTTGGAGTGTGGTGAATAAGGAAGAATGAAAGAGAAAGTAAGAATGGTGGTGAGAGGATGTGGAATGGCAGCATGAGAGTGGTGAGTTGGCTGATATAGGGCAGAATAAGTACGGAGAAGGGAGTTGAAGAAGAAGGGGACACCGTTGGAGGAAGAAAGTATCGAAAATGAATGGGGAAGGTAATTGAAGTTGGTGCAGAGAGAGAAAGAGAACGGTGCATCAGAGAGACAGTGAGTGAAGGAAGAAGCCCAGAGTGCATTGGAGACTGTGATTTGGCTACAAATTGAGACAGAAAGAGCAACAGGCGGAAGAAGCACAAAGTGATATAAGGCCCCATGATTGCATGGGCGCAAAATATAGGACATAGCATACAGCTAGAAGATTGGGAAAGAATTTGGATCAAAAACTGCAAATTAACATTGTCAATGGCGTATAAAGAAAATTTATTTAAGATGTTTGCCAGCGAGATTGGCAAAATACACTGCTCAAAATAATAAAGGGAACACTTAAACAACACAATGTAACTCCAAGTCAATCACACTTCTGTGAAATCAAACTGTCCACTTAGGTAGCAACACTGATTGACAATCAATTTCACATGCTGTTGTGCAAATGGAATAGACAACAGGTGGAAAGCATAGGCAGTTAGCAAGACATCCCCAATAAAGGAGTGGTTCTGCAGGTGGTGACCACAGATCACTTCTCAGTTCCTATGCTTTCTGGCTGATGGTTTGGTCACTTTTGAATGCTGGCGGTGCTGTCACTCTAGTGGTAGCATGAGACAGAGTCTACAACCCACACAAGTGGCTCAGGTAGTGCAGCTCATCCAAGATGGCACATCAATGCGAGCTGTGGCAAGAAGGTTTGCTTTGTCTGTCAGCGTAGTGTCCAGAGCATGGAGGCGCTACCAGGAGACAGGCCAGTACATCAGGAGATGTGGAGGAGCCCGTAGAAGAGCAATAACCCAGCATCAGGACCGCTACCCCCGCCTTTGTGCAAGGAGGGACAGGAGGAGCACTGCCAGAGCCCTGAAAAATGACCTCCAGCGGGCCACAAATGTGCATGTGGCTGCTCAAACAGTCAGAAACAGACTCCATAAGGGTGGTATGAGGGCCCGACGTCCACAGGTGGGGGTTGTGCTTACAGCCCAACACCGTGCAGGACGTTTGGCATTTGCCAGAGAACACCAAGATTGGCAAATTCACCACTGGCGCCTTGTGCTCTTCACAGATGAAAGCAGGTTCACACTGAGCACATGTGACAGATGTGACAGGGTCTGGAGATGCCGTGGAGAACATTCTGCTGCCTGCAATATCCTCCAGCATGACCAGTTTGGCAGTGGGTCAGTAATGGTGTGGGGTGGCATTTCTTTAGAGGGCTGCACAGCCCTCCATGTGCTCGCCAGAGGTAGCCTGACTGCCATTAGGTACCGAGATGAGATCCTCAGACCCCTTGTGAGACCATATGCTGGTGCGGCTGGCCCTGGGTTCTTCCTAATGCAAGACACAATGCTAGACCTCATGTGGCTGGAGTGTGTCAGCAGTTCCTGCAAGATGAAGACATTGATGCTATGGGCTGGCCCGCCCGTTCCCCAGACCTGCATCCAATTGAGCACATCTGGGACATCATGTCTTGCTCCATCCACCAACTCCATGTTGCACCACAGACTCTCCAGGAGTTGGGGGATGCTTTAGTCCAGGTGTGGGAGGAGATCCCTCAGGAGACTATCCGCCACCTCATCAGGAGGATGCCCAGGCATTGTAGGGAGGTCATACAGGCACGTGGAGGCCACACACACTACTGAGCCTCATTTTGACTTGTTTTAAGGACATTACATCTAAGTTGGATCAGCCTGTAGAGTTTTTTTCCACTTTAATTTTGAGTGTAACTCCAAATCGAGACCTCCATGGGTTGCTAAATTTGATTTCCATTGATAATTTTTATGTGATTTTGTTGTCAGCACATTCAACTATGTAATGAACAAAGTATTTAATAAGAATATTTCATGTGAGCAGTGTATATCTGAACATGAAACCGGAATGTTGGAAATGTAAGCTTACAGACAGAACATTTTACTATATCTGGTGGCAATGCCCCAAAGCCAAAAAATACTGGGAAAAATTGAGGGAACGGATACAAGAAATTATAGGATATTGCATTGAATTCAAACCAGAAATATTTTTACTAGGGATGATTAAAGGAAATTTAAAGAAACACATCCAATACATCATACAACACATCATAACAGCGGCAAGGATTATTTATGCTCAGAACTGGAAAGTAGAAAATGTACCTTCTGAGGATATGGTAATAAAGAAAATACTTGACTGTCCCAAAATGGATAGGCTCATAAGGAAACTGAAAGGTAAAGAGTCAGAGTTCTATGAGGTATGGGATATGTTATATTTATGGTCAGAGAAGAGAAATAAGGTTTAATGTGGAAAAAATGTAAAAAATATGTAAATGCTTGACACAGCACTGTTAAAAATCTGAATGGATGCGCACTTTGAAAATAAATAAATGAATAAAAAATAAAAAAAATAGAGAATGAATGATGGTATTATTACCATGCCTAAATAATATAATGATAAGCAGTGAAATAATAAAATTAAACAATGAGTAATTAGATAATGAAATAATATATATTTAATATAAGTATGTGTATGAAGGATGAAAGCTGAATTTTATATATATATTTGTTTTCTTAAGTTTTCGCGGGTACTTACATGTATGGCATTCAGCTCTGTTCGGGTATTTTCCCACGTCATTGTAGTTGTGCTTTTAAAGTTGTAGCAATGTTTCGGCAGAATCTCATCTGCCATCATCAGGCTTCTGTATAGTGTTCATCTGTGAGTCAGACTTTTACAGTGGTTTCAGATTTAAATTTGAGGCAGCCTATTGCTGTGCCAGAATGGTTTTTTCTTCATCCTGATTGGTTGGTCTGTGTTTATTGGTCTTGGAGTTTGCTGTGTTCTGCTTGATTGGTGTTTCTAATATCTTCTGTCTGTTTTTTGGCTCTTTTCGTATCTTGATTGGCTGGCAACATTGTGTTACTTTATTGGAGGCCTTTAGTGCAGCTTGGCTCCGGGTAAATGGACGGCTATCATTAGTTAGGAAGCTAGGTTTCATCTGGGTGCCTGGTTGGGGTGTGTTTGAGCTGGAGGTATCAGGGGGGATCTGTTTGTGCCCAGGTGTTTGCCTGGCTTGTGGTGTGGAGATTTTTTTTGTTTGTGAGTGCAGGCTTCCAAATGATTGACAGTCTGGTGGAATCATCTCTTCTATTCATGCTTTCTGGTCTTTTTTCAATCTCTATGGCTTCTCTGATGATTCTGTGGCTGGGGTTTTCTATAGTGGCTAGGGTTTTGGTGCCATTGAAGTTGATGCTATGAGCTGTGGCTTCCATGTGTTGGACTAGTGAGGAAGTGTGTTCCAGCTTTTTGACTGCATTTTTGTGTTCATCCAGGCGGGTACTTATTCTTCTATTGGTCTGTCCAATGTATGTGGCCGGACATGATGCACAGGGGATTTCGTATATGCCTTGGTTTTCCAGGTCAATTTTATCTTTGGGGTTTCTAAGGATGGCTGCTATTTTTCTGTCTTTTCTGTGTGTGTGTGTATGTGTGTGTGTGTGTGTGAAGAGTTAAATAAGGGAAATATGAATAATAAAGCAGGTGAAAGATGGAAGACAGAAAAGAAATGTCTGAATACTACGATGACATGAATAAAAGTTAGAATAGAAATAAAAATAAGAGAGGAATAAAATATACATATTTTAATATAACAAGATGTATGTAATAATAAGAGGGAAGTTTAGAAATTGAATGGCGGTAGTATCAGATATGTTTAAACAATATGAAACAATGAAAATGAAATGCAATAACCATGAGTAATATTATGTTTATTTAGAGTTTATTTAAACTAGAAAAATGACCATATGAAAAATAGGGAGCAGCTACCTCCACAAGTTGAATCATGCAATGTGTAAAGAACAGACAACTGCATTGTGAAGTATATATATACATATATATGTTTTCTTACGTTTTCGCGGGTACTTACATGTATGGTATTCAGCTTTGTTCGGGTATTTTCCCACGTCATTATTGTTATTGAATCTCATCTGCCATCATCAGGCTTCTGTATACAGATGTATATATGATCACATATATACAGATGTAGATATGATCACAAACTCTCCACTGATATTGCATGGAAGCCAGTGATTTCTAGACATGAAAGTCTATTAAGTATACAATCCATTCTGACCTTGTGGACTTTAATCTTTAAATTGACATGACTCAAAATAATTTATAGAGAAAGCTACTGTTTGTTGCTTGGATTGCATTTTTTCCTAGTTTTAAATATAATTGAATAAGGCTTGCTTGGACTCATAAAAGCAATTTTAAAGTTAAGAATAAGAAATAAGCTCTCTAAGATCCCATTCAGCCATTATTTAATGTAGTACAACTCAGTGGTGGGGTTCAATTTTTTTTTTACTACCAGGTCTGTGGGCGTAGCTTGGTCGCGTGGCAGGGGAAGGATACTGTAAAATTTCCAGTAAGAGGTGGTATTTGCCAGTTCTCTGAACTACTCAAAGTTTCTGCTACCAGTTCTGCAGAACTGGTCAGAACCTGCTGAATACCACCTCTGGCAAAACTCACCTGCGAGCAGTGAAAACCAGTAGTGCATGTTTAATTTATGCCTCTTATGCCAGTTAAAGCAGGGGAATGTGTGTGTTCATTACAGATGCCTTTGTGCATATGGTTGGCTTTCTCATGAGTCTGATGTCACATTGAAATGATATTTGGCAGAAGGTTGTCAAATTGCAGGCATGACTTATGTATTTCAGCTATATCTCAGCTGAACACTAAAGCAAAAGAATGCAGAACATAGAGCAGAAAATATGTTACCTAGGAGCTCATAGCAAGAGTAGGGAGCAAGGTTGCATTCATCTTCTTATATATTGGGACGAGTTGGATAGGGGGACACAGACATTTAACCGAGAGAAAGAAGGTCTATCCCAACTTCTATTTTATATACAGTATTTTCTACAGGCAAGAAGCAATAACGAGTGAAGACTGCATATTGGAAGGCTTTGTTTTGGCAATGTATCCTGACCCTCTTCTTTTAAAGGCAAAACACAGTTAGAACACATACTTTCAGCAAATATCAAATCTTTCTTTAACAAATATAATATTTTATACTCAAATTCTAAGAGCTAATGATTCCATATCTACATATCAATAAATATGTGCTGTGAGTACAGAGACGGAAAAAGAAGGGGGGAGAGGGGGGGAGGGAGGGAAAGAGAGAGAGAGGAAAAGAGAGAGAGAGATTTTTCTATGTTTTCTAAGGGAGTGAGTTTTATAAGTGTGTGTGTGTGTGTGTGTGTGTGTGTGTGTGATCCATTTTGAGCAAGAAATAAAAAGCAAATTATAATCTATAAGCACTTCTAGTACTTAAACCTATCTTTAATCTAACAGATAAAGGAGAATTTATTAACTCAGAAAGTATTTCCTATTTTTTCTAACATAGTAAATACTTGAAGGATAAAGCATTCAGGTTTGTATTATCTTTTTTGATATTTTAATGTAGATGTAAGGTAATGATGGTCTCTAATTTATTGCTCATATCACTGCAGGAATTGCTATGGATTATTTTTTTGATTCACATAGTAATGACTGATTTCAATGAATTATTCCAATAACTTTGAAGTGTTGTAACAGAAAGTTTATTTATTCATCCACTTCCGGTTTGAGCTTCTTCGGCAACAGAAGAACCTTGTCTCTCCGAGGCTTCAATCCGTGCTCGCCACTGGAGCGCCCCAAGCCGGCTGGTTTTGGGGCTAAGCCACCCCGTAGAGGTGGTGAAGAGGGGGAAGACTGCCTGCAAGGTTGAGGAAAGCCGCATCTCTCCTCCCCAGCTGGCCATTACTCCCTTTCCCGGAGGCAGTTGTAGCGGTGGTCAGAAATGGCCACCACAAAGAAGAACTCGACCGGAAAAGAATGTGCAGGAGGAAGATAAGAAGAGAAAGTTTTGGTTGACCGGGTCAAGCAGCAAAAGCAACAAATAAGGTACCCTGGAATTTAAACTTAACAACATTGTTCCCAAAGAAGATTTTGAAGCTGCGAAGGAGAGAGAGAAGGGAAAGGATTAGGTTTTTTTTCTTCCCTTCCTTATACTGACAGCTAAGAGACTTAAGCAAGAAACTGAAAAAAAAATCCACTTTGACATTAATAGGCATCTAAGCTGAAAATAAAAGTCATAGGGATAAATAAAGATTTCTGGACATTTAAAAGTTTTTAAAAGCTGGAAAGGAGAAAAAAAAGAATAGAAGAGCAGGATCTGGAAAAATGGAGGAGACTGCCTGGAATTAAGGAATGGAACTGTAATTAAAAGGAACTTACAGTGAAATTTTAACAAGATTCCTCAAAGATACATTTTAATGGAAACTTGGTAACAAAATAATAGAACCCCAGGAAGAGAAAGTGGAAAAAAGAAGCAAGTAGAAACAGCCTTGGATTATTTGGATTACTTGGTGATTTTTAGTTTTTGCATCTAGATGTCTAAAATTAACTGGGTGGTTGTTTAAAAGTTTTTAAAATGGTATCACTCTTCGAAGAACTGAAAACGGAACTTATAAAATGGAAAGAAGATGCACAAGAAGGGAGAAGTTCTTTTTGCTTTGTGTTTCAGTTCTTAGAAATGGAGATCTGGAACTATGAGAAGCAACAAGAAATGCTTGCAGAACAAGAAGATTGGGACAAAGAAGAAGCCATCTTTATTGATCAAATAATTTTAAGTGGGGGGAAAAAAGAAAAGGGGGGAAAGAGAGTGAAAGGTTTAAGATTAGAAAAAACAACCAAAAAGAAGAAGAACAATTTGAAAGATAAGTATAATATTAGAAAGCAACAGAAGAGGGGATTACAGATGAGAGAGTTAGAAGTAGAGAGATGATGGGGTAAAAAGGGGAGGGAGAAGAAGAGGGGGAAGAAGGCAAGGAAAAGAAGTTGTAAAAGACAGAAACAAGAAATGGAGAAACAGGGAAAAGATATAAGGATTGTAACCATAAGTTTGTTTAGAGATAATGGGTGAAAATTTAATTGCAAAAGGGATTCTGCAAAGGTACATGATAGCTTTGTTATATTACAAATAGAAATAACTTTAGAAAATATGATGATGGATAAAATATTTATTGTAATGCAGTGGGATGTTTGTTAATAAATAAATGAATTAAAATGATTGAGAGAATTAAAAGGGAACATTTTTAATTATTAGTAATGATTTATAAAAATATAAGTGAGAAATATGGGGGGAGGGAAGAATTAACTATGGAAAGTTTATAAGTGTTCCCAAGGAAGTATGATATTCAATTGAAAAGAAATGTTAAAGATATTAAGATTTTAAATGCATATTAATGATAGAATTGAATTGGAATGGAATGTGTTTTATATATATATTCTTAAGTTTTGGTACTATATATATATATATATATATATATATATATATATATATATATATATATATATATATATATATATATATATATATTTATATATATATATATATATATATATATATATATATATATATATATAATTTTAAGAATATAGTGTCTATTTTAAGAATGTACCAAGCAGAATTCGATTGGAAGTTATGTATTATATTGAATGCTATAATCTTAAAGCTATACATTGAAGCTTAAATAAGAGCTTGAATGGATAAAATTAAAGGATATAAAGGTGTCATACTCTAATTGGTAACTACAGGGAAAAATTTGTTTAATAAGAAAAGATAATGTGAAATTGTAACAGGACAGACAAAAGTATAAATATAATGATTTGAATTGAGATAATCAAAACAAAGTTGAGAAAATTAGAAGTGGGGAAAAACTATGTAGAAAATATAAAATGGTAATAAGATATGGAATAGAATATAAAAATGAGCATGAAATTGAGTTTTGTGTCTGTATGAAGAAGCGATAACCTGGGACCATGCTATTTTCAAAAAAGATATTTTATTTGTATTTTGTTTTTGTGAAAACCCAAATAAAATTTTCAAAAAAAAAAAAAAAGTTTATTTATTCATACTTATTGTGGCACTATGTAGTAAACATGCAAACAATAATGGAGTGATTAGATGATATTGCAGATTGGATCTTCCAATTTCATAATTCCCTGGACTAGTATAAAATACTCAGAAAAGGCTGGTGAGCTATCTTTATTAATTCTAGTCCAAATGTTATGGTTCAATTCTAACCCTGCTATGAAACAAACTTAAGTATGTGAAGGAATTTGATTCTTCAATTTCTCTCATTTCTATCAATCTTTATATCATTATGAAAATCTATTGAATTGCACAGGTGTCATGATGTTTATTATTTGTAAGCAATTAATGAATTTGGCAAATTGTGAAAAATAATGACTAAATAAATATGTGTGCAGTAAATAAAGGCATATTTTCCCTTGCTATTTTTAATGTGTGATTCAAGTGTGTTTTATTTGTTGTTTAATTTTCTTTTTTTTCTAATGCAAGCTGCAATTGTTAATTACCAAACAATAGAAAAAAATATAACACAGAGATTTCATAAAGATACCCTTCTATAAATACTGTCTATTCTAGTCTCACATTTTTTTTTACATATTTTCCATTGAAACATATTTTTATATTTTTGTTGTAAAAAGAGAAAACAGAATATGGAGTAAATTCAGTTTTGTATTCTTTTTCACTTTACTTTCCCTTGCCCATACACGATAAATGCCATAAATCATAACACAACAAAAACAAAAGAAAGAATATATCATAAATGAGTTAGGTAGGATTCCTTTATTTTGTGCTATTTAATTCTAATTTCTTTTGTGGTTCTATGTCTTTAATCTATTTTCTTGCTGGCAGATAATGTAATACAGAATAGTGAAAATGCTAAATTCCAGGCTATTGGTAACCCCCTGCATGCCTGTGTTTTCTCTCAAGGGAAAAAGAAAATACAACAATCATAAAGGCCAACACACAGGATGGAAATAATATTTAAAAAATTGACTTATTTTCTTTGCATAGGATGATTTTGATAATTAAATTACAATATTTACAGGTTTGACAGGCTATTGTTATATGGTTTGTGGTTATACCAGTGCCAGTCCTTTTAATGTGAATTCTAATTGAACGATGTGGACATAATCAATTCTTTTTAACAATGCAATCAAGTGGCATGTTGAGAATGTAGTTGAACTTCTTTATGAATTAGAGGATCTTATTGCTGTGCTAAGTAAAAACACTGAACAATTTCCCCCTGTTCCTAGTACTGCATCATGCTGTTCCATTATACTATCACTGAATTCCTACTGCTAAATTAAAAAAAAATATCAATTCACTGTTCATTCTTTATTTCCATGCTTTATTCTGATTTCATGTTATCTTACCATATTAAAGTTTTATTATACACTACATACGCACACACATGTATGTGTGTGCATGTGGGCATGTTTGCATATATATATTTGCATGTACATGCACTGTTCCTTTGTAGTAGATAGATAGATATTTTTAACTTTCCAGTCTAGGCTGAAGAAAAGTAACTGATTAAAAGTCACCTAGCTGGTTCCATGTCTAAGAGAGATCTACCACGTGGATTCCCACTCTTTATCCTGCTCCTTAATCTCTGAACCAAATTCACCCTCTCAGAAAGATAGAATGAGGCAAAGATATACACTACAGGGTTGTGCTAATCTCTCCCAGTACTACTTCTGAATGTGCTCCTGGTTGTCTCCACATGTGTGTGAATGTACAGCTGCTTGATATTCCCGCCCCCCATAGTTTAGTTCCATGAAAATTTTGGATTCTTACATTTCAGTTCTCATTCCTTAGACTTTTATCATATTTATGCTAGGTAAAGGACAAATTAAATATAGAACAGACTAAAAGGCATGGAATGGCAGGTATCTTTATTTCTCTAGTTCTCACAATATTAAGACTAAATATTTATTTTTTCACAATTATACTGTAGGTTTTAAATTTCACTAACTTTTTTTCTCTTAGTTTATTGCCTATTAATTTGGCAGTTTAGCTAACTGGAAAAAACTTCAAGGACATTTTGGCAGACTAAAGTAATTCTGGTTATCAAGTGATTGAGGAAAAAACTATTTCAGTGAAAATATTATATATGAATACAAACATGAAACAAATTAGTGGGATATAATGGCTTGTCTTTGAATTCTCAATTTTCAGCAGCCAGAAGTATTTCCATTAGCAGAATGAAACGTTTCAAAAAATGCTTCTGAAAATGCAGGCATATGATCCATAATAATAAGGTTTATAATATTGTGTTTTCAAAAATAAATGTATAGAATAGGTAAGTGGACATAGGGCACTTAAAATCTCTGTTCCAGGTTTAGTCATCATTATTATATGGCTTTTCTTTGAGTATAATTTGTATAGAACAAGTTTGAGATTTAGAATCCAGAAGTTTATGTATGGAACAGAAAGATAAACATAACACAATTAGGACTTGAAAAGTTGTTTTTAAATTTTTCCCCCCCCAAGGATTGAAGCCATTTTGAATCTCTATGCAATGCACACTTCAATCATTAGAATGTTAGAATCTCCTCTTTTGCTGGTCTGCTTCTTAACTAAGTCTTTCAGATCTGTGGAGTTCAGCTGTATACTGATGGATCAAACTGGGAAGCTGAACATCAGAATATGAGAAACTGCCAATGGATACTAGCAAGGAGTCATGGGGCTTGTTGGATTGACTGCTAACAGAGTAGACTGGTTAAGTCAACAGCCTGGAAAGCAGGAGACTCTGACCGTCTCTGAGAAAAGCAATATTAGCTTTTATTTAAAAAAAAATCTAATGATTGCTTTCTTTATACAGGTTGACATCCTGCTATTCTTCTAAAGAGAAATTTAGTTTGCTTCATTTTTATCTATGTTTACCATTTCTGATTAGGATATATACTGTATATATCTTATCTGAGCCGTGGTGATGCAGTGGTTACAGGCTAACTCTGGTCACTGACTCAAGGTTGACTTAGTTTTTCATCCTTCTGAGGTCTGTAAATAAGGACCTAGATTATTGGGGACAATATGCTGACTCAGTAAGGCACCCAGAGAGTGCTGTAAAAGCACTACAGAGTGGTAGATAAGTCTAAATGCTATTGCTATTGCTCTCTTTAAGTTGTATGCTGTAGACTAAACATCAAAAAGTGACTATGGTTAAAATAAAACCTAAGGTTAAATGAAAGTATGAACAATTGATAAAGTTGTATTAGTATAGTCATTAACATAATAATTTCTCTCTTCTTTCTTATTAGAAAAAAATAGATTTGTTGCAACTTTTGGACGGTTTTGAAAAGCCACCCCCATATCTTTGGTGAATGTTTAATATTATATCCTGAAGATTGCAGTATGAATATGGCATAGCCATTGCATGTATCTATATTTTATTTAACTAATCATATTTGGTCCACATTAGGAGGGATAATAACAGCAACCACATTTAGATGTTGTAAATGGAACCATATTAACTAAACCTTTCATTAAATGTGATCTGGTGGGGGGAAATGGCCATAAAAGAAATATGAAATAGCTTTGTAAGTTTTCAGCTAAGTGCTATTTATTGCAGTGACAAATAAACAGTGCTATTTATTGCAGATTAAAATGCTAATTATACTCCATCAAACCTAATGATGAAGCTAGAAGGGTAATAGTCTAAATTAAACCAATTAAATATATCCTAAAGGAAAAATGCTACTTTTTAAATATCTATATACATAATTTAAGTTACGGAAACAATGCAGAAACAAATGTAACCTTATTGCAAATTACAAGGAGAAAAGTGATTTTATGTATCTGTGTGCTTGTGTACACAAACAAGGGAATGACTAAAGGTATAGATAAAACCAAAGTCCAGATAAACTGAATTAATTTATACCCATGCATGAAGTGGTATACATTAAGATTTGCAGAAAATAGAGTTATACTATTTTTTTGCCTCAACAAAATCAAAATCTGCCCTTTTAACTTCAAACTCAGAATAAAGCGAGATCTATGACTCTCACTGATTAGCAGCCAGGAAAGAAATGAAAAATACAATTTCATAAAATAAAATAAAAGATAGAACTATAATTTATTTTTTTAAGGCCTAAAAGTATATACAAAGTAAGCTCTTTTAAGGAAGTTAAGAGACAGTATTAGTCTAAATAATCCTTTTGAAGATTTTTTATTCATTTCCAGCTGCCTCTCTATTTTCTGATGTACAACTGTCTCTAAATGGACTAGCAAGCAGTCAGAATGAAAAGTTGGTTTGGATTGTGCTGGCTATTTCTCCTTGATTCATGATTCATTTGTTTGCTCAGATTCAAAAGAATGGCTTATCCAACTTTGGTAGCATGAGGGATCACCCAGTGACAAAAGGCAGCTATAATGACTCTGGTAAATTATGTGGTGAATAAGTATTGTAACAGAAGAGAGAGTGTGAAGTGAGCTTATCAGAATTTGGTTATTATCCAAAAGAAATAATTGGCAATAAAGTAGACCTAATATTGTATGGAAATGTAAAGTAAACAACAATTTGTACAGATAAAATATTTACCTTTCTAAAAGATTAGAACTTTGAAACATTTAAATTCAGTTTTAATCTTCAGAGGAAATTCAATTTTAGAATGGCTTTAATCCAATTTGACTAACTTCTATAATTGTCGGAGACAATTTTAGAAATGAGTTCAAGCTTGTGCAACCTCAACCCATATATTTATTATATATTAGGAATACAAGACTTTGAAAAGGTGCTAATATATAATAAATATATGGGTTGAGGTTGCACAAGCTTGAACTCATTTCTAAAATTGTCTCCGACAATTATAGAACTTTCCATGTTTGGACTGCACAGAAGCATTAACATTCTTTATTTCAGTGTTCTGGTTATGATTTTGTTCCTGTTGAAGAATTTTAACTCTAGTTATTATTATACCTTTCATCCACTAAAATAGGTAGTTTCTGCCATGCAAATATTTCTCCTTCCTTAATCTGCTTCCATATATTACAGTCCATTTCCTTATTTGTTGTTTCCATTTAATATATATCCTGTTTCTTGCCTGAAGTAGTAAAATACAAATCTTTAATATTTTTATCCTCACAACAGTAAAGTAGATTTGGCTGTTACACTGTCTGGTCTAAAATGCACAGTGTATCCCATGTCTCAAGTCCAGCACTTAATCATTTTATTAAAAGTTTATTTATGTATGAAATTATAGCTTTCTTCCCTCTCTATCTATTTGAAGGCTACATTTTCTCAGGGCTAATTTATTGAAAATTACATGATTGGGGCTGAAGCAAAAGATACACTAAATGAAACTAAATGAGCCAAAATGAAAATATTCTCACATGCCATTCCTGTGGTATAAAGATGCTTATTAATTATTTTTTAAGGTCATGACATTGTACCCATGTCATTGCCATAAACCCAAAATTCACTTTGGTGCCTTCAGTATGAACATCACATTTTCTTTCACCTCCTGAAACAAAACCTGTCATTTAAATCATTTAAGGTGACTTGGAAATAAATATGGGAATCATATGATCAAAAAACTTGTCCAAGTCCTGTTGGTGCATAAATCCACTTTGGCTCTGTCTGACAGACCATTAGACCCAAAGTTTGTGCATGCTATTTTTTTTTTTTGTAAGATGAGATGGGGAGGTTGGACATCAATCTCATGGAAGAACATATGCAATATTTCCACATCCATTAAAAAAAATTAAACCAAAGTCTCTAAAACAAGAGTTTTAGAGCATCACGGCATCATCACATGAAGTATTGGGACTTTTTTCCCCTTCACTAAACAATGAAACAGATCAAACAAATCAAGACAAAAACATTTCTTGTCCAGCCGATTCATCTGCTTCAGAGCTGGGCAGCAAACATACTTTTTCCTAGGAGGAATGGATTGGAAACACTTGCTGGCGTTTCAGCATTAAGAGCCCTTTTGGGTAAATTAGCTGCCTGGCTGGAGAGAGACACAGAGAATATTCTGAGATGTTGAAGAGGACAGTCCTTGAAGAAAATTTGGCCCCAAAACTTTGAGACAGGTCTTTTGGCTACCTTCTTAGAAACCATTGGCCTTCCTGTGATTGATTGTTGTTCCTTTCACACTGGCTTAGATTCTGATTCTGTTCTCTACTGTTGAGTAGAGCTTGGCCCTGATGACCTAACCAGAAAAACAGTGTGTGGTACTGTCTTTAAGACTAAATTCAGGGAAGAGCAGTCTGCTTGCCAGGACTACCACTGAGACTCCAGCTCTCCATCTGCATGCAAAGTAGGAAGCAATGCAGACAGCAGAGATAGGATATGGTACTAAATGTGCAGCTCTCTTGGAAAGTAAGTCCATAAAGGTTGGGAAGAAGGAGTCAGTTTTTTTCATGCCTAGTGCCTAGTTGGAGCTCTCAGATAAGGCTCAGACAGCTTATAAGGAAGATTCATAGAAAACCCAACTCCTAGTAAACCCCCCCCCCCCCCCCCCCCCCCCCCCCCCCCCCCCCCCCCCCCCCCCCCCCCCCCCCCCCCCCCCCCCCCCCCCCCCCCCCCCACAGTCAAAAAACAAAAAAAAAAAACCCCCACACCCCCCCCCCCCCCCCCCCAAAAAAAAAACCAAACAACAAACACAAACCCCCCCCCCGCCCCCAAAACCCCAAAACGCCCCCCCCACCCCCCCCCCCCCCCCCCCCACCCCCCCCCCCCCAAAACCACCCCCCCCCCCGCCCCCCCCCCCCCCCCCAAAACCCACCCAAAAAAACACCCACCCCCACAAACCAAAAAACCCCCCCACCCACACCAAACCCAAACCCCAAACCCCCCCCAACAACCCCCCACCCCCCCCCCCCCCCAAAACCCCCCCCCCCCCCCAAACCCCCCCCCCCCCCCAAACCCCAACCCCCCACACAAAAAAAAAAAAAAAACCCCCCCCCCAACCCCCCCACCACCCAACCCCCCCCCCCCCCCCCCACCCCAAACACAAAACCCACCAAACCCCCCCCCCCCCCCCCCAAACACAACCCCTACAATTCTCTGCTTTGGTTAGTGACAATAGGAGCTTCCTGAAATACAACCCTGATCCCCCATGTGCTCAGAAAAAATATCTGTGGTTGTTTTTCCAGATGGCAGGTGACACTGGTTGGAAGGTAAAAAATACATTAAGGAATTCACTAATCAGTAAAATGTTATAGACAGCATTGTTGAAGCACTGTATAGCTCAGCTGTGAAGGCAGAACAATTTATGTTTATACACTTTTCTGCCAATTTAAGGATTGGAAGAAAGTACATTAAAGCAACTGAGAGAGTCTCTCTTTAACAGCCTATCATCCTATAGCATGACAGTTAAGATGTTAAACTTGGACTGGAGACACCCAGTTTAAAGCTACCTTCAGTTACAGAAGCTCACTGACCACAGGCCAATCTGTCTCTCCATCTATCTCACAGAGTCGCAGAAAAAAATGGCAAAAGGGAGTGCTAAGTATAAACTATCTTGAACTCCTAGTGTAATGGTAGGATATAAAGACAATATGTTAAAATTAATATTTAGCTTTCTTTCTTTTTAACATTCGTGTTCTTTAACTTAGCAGGTGTTTGCATCTATTTTATTCATAATAAAATTAATTGCTTGGACTTTATCATGAATTCTTTGTTGTTTAGATCAGTGGTGGGATTCAATTTTTTTTTACTACTGAGTCTGTGGGCGTGGCTTGGTGGACAGGGAAGGATCCTGTAAAATCTCCATTCCCACCCCACTCCAGGGGAAGGTTACTGCAAAATCCTCATTCCCTTCCCATCCCACTAACCTGATTTCCAGCTCCGTTCTCCTGTGCAGGGTAACAAAAGAAGACCCAACTGTTCAGCTGGGACTCAGGAGGCAGAGAATAGGTGGGGGCGGGGCCAGTCAGAGGTGGTATTTGCCAGTTCTCCGAACTACTCAAAATTTCCGTTACCGGTTCTCCAGAACCAGTCAGAACCTGCTGAATACCACCTCTGGTTTAGATGAACCCCACATTAGTCACCTTCTCCCAGAGGGAGATTATTTTTCAATTTTCATTCTGCTTTTGTCATGAGAGAACTATTTTTGGGGGGTGGGAGGGGGATACTTGATTTGCTTCTTAGATTTGTTCTACTTTTTCATATACAATTGTTATGAATTAAATTAATGTTTAAATGATTCAGTTTATATTAGGGATGGAATTAATATGCTTGACTTTAAGCCGTCAATCAGTAGAAAAAACATTTATCTAAACTAAAAAACTCCTTTTGAGATAACAATTGGGATATGCTTCTGTGATGGGTTTCCATTAATATTCTCCTTAAGGATTATTAGTTATTTTCAAGCATCATATTTCTGTTTTTTAGCAATTTAGTTTGTGGCTATTTATAGTAACAAAGCTTTCAATTTATTATTTCTGAGAAACTTAATATGATCTCTTGATTCTATAAATCAAGGATACATTATGATTTTAATGTAATTTTCATTAAGGAATGAAGAACTTAATACATATAAATAGATATATGCAATTTAAACTCTCAGATTTCATATTCAGTTAATAATATAGCTTTCTTCATTTTTTCATACTAAGAAAATTCAAAAGGAATCATCTTATTGACCACAGTGGAAGAGATCAATGACATAATCTAATACCTTTTCTTCTAAAATTCTCACCTGTACCTTGTATAATTCTTTTTTACAGCAACTATGAAAAATATTGGCCAGATTCACATGAATTATAATTATAAACTATAAAATGTTTTAGAATGATAATGGAGTCCTAAATATTAATTTTATATAATGTTATTAAATGTTATTTTATTACATTGTTAATTTAATTATCAATTTTGTATAATAATATACTGTGCAGATATTTACATCACCCTAGATTCCTAGAGAGAATGTATGCATAAGAAGTCCAACACCAGCTAAAGATCTAGAAGCTGTGACTTCACATGGTTGTAACAAATAATAATAATAATAATAATATAACACAGCTGCAGTTATAACTGAATACATGGCTAAATCAACAAAAAAAATTTAAAAGCCAAACATTGTGCTACCAAAATGGAAACTCAGGCTGGAAAATAAGCAAGCTGACAGCTGATGCAAGCAAGCTTGTCCTGTCTCATGCACAGAGGTGGATTTGTAGCTGTACAGATGCAGATAGATAACTTCCGCAAAACATCCATAACAAAGTACATTTATTGGTACATCAGGTATCTTCATGACTCACATTTATGATGAAGTTCTTCTATAATGACCAATCCTTTGTATATCAGCCTTGCAGGTAAAAGATGGTTATTTTTCTAACCCATCTCGTAGCGATAAGCTGTTATCAGTCCATGAGTCCAGGCAAGAATGAAGGAAACTCCCTCAACCCCTTGAGGTTCAATTTAGTGACCAATAGGATTACAGATGTAGCCACATGACATGAACTATATTTCCCAGGATACTTTTAACTACATTTACCATGATGCATTCCCTTAAGGGGACAGGTCATAATTCCTAAGTAACTATCCAACTCCCATAGACTGGCTGGGACAGCACAAACCTAGAACAGATGAAAGAAAAGAAGTTGAAGTAGAAAAGAACAAGAATACCTGATCAAGAAATTTAGAAAGGAAAATCAAGAAAGCCCTGGAAATAATAAAACAGCAAATAATAGTTATAGTCAAGATGATCAGCAAACATGAATCTCGAATTGCAAATTTTAGGCAAAATCTCCAATCAGAAATGTTTCTATCAGAAACTGCAGTGAATCAGTCAACACCTGACAAAGAATGGCCATTCTGGTCTTAGATATGGGCTAATTGAAAGAAATACAAGAATCCAGCTTGGTTAAAGAATATGGATAAGAATTTTTAAAAAGCTGAAATGAAAGAACTGTCATAACAGCAAATGTCTATGGAGATTCTCAGTCATCCAGGTCATGGTTATCCCAAAGGTACTTTTTTCAAAAGGCAACTGGACTTTCTGGTTTTTCTTTGAAGCTGTTTTAGTTCTTGGATGAGAAGTGAACTGTCTTCAAAGAACAACCAGAAAGTCCAGTTTCCTCTTGAAAAAAGTGCCTTTGGGATGCCATAAGAGTAGAAATGGTAGCACCAGGTGAAAATGAACTGCATGGTTTTGGTTGAAATATCTGAATGGCCTGCACCCACTGATTGCCAAGTAGTTTAACAACATACTTCAATTTGAAGTGAAATTGAAAGTAGCTAACTCTGGTAAAACCTAACTGATAATGAAAAAATCCAGCAAAAGGGGCAGCACCAGATAACTTACCTGCATAGACAAAGCATTTGCTACTTCTGCAAATAAGCTGAAGAAACAGTGATCGCCTAGTTAGCTGCTGTGAGAAGATCTCCCAAATTGACTACAAGCAATGGCATGACAAAGTAACAGCAATGGTTCATTAGAAGCTCTACAAGAAAAAGAATTTTTATTTGTCAAATAAGAATTGGTGAAGCCACAAAATAAACAAAGTAATACAAAATATAGAAGCTAAAGTGATCTTGGACTTTGAAATCCAAACTGCCAAAAATCTGTCCATATGACATTCCAGACTTCACAACTGTTTAAGAGACATGCTGTTATGAGCTGTTATGAGCCAGTTTGGTATAGTAGTTGAAGTACCAGTTTAGGCTTGAAGACTGATTTTCAGTCCCATCTTAGGCATGAAAGTCAGGTGGGTGACTTTGAGCCAATCTCTCTCTCTCAGCCCAACCCACCTTATTGGGTTGTTGTTGTGGGAAACATGAAGGAGAAATGAATATCTAGGAATGTTCGCCACCTTGTGTTATTTGTAAAAATAATAAAAGTGGAATAAAATAAAATATGATAGCATTATATATAAACAGTCCACTTATGACTTGTTCAATAATCACAGTTAAGTATTGGATTCTTCTTGAAATACTACTGCAAAATTGAATACTCCCATTTATGTGTATAATTTTCCCTACCTGGTGTAATGTATACCTGATGAAATCCATTTTGCTGATTTTTGCCAAGGTCTTTCTGAATCTTGAATCTGTTCTGTTGTATTTATTTCCTTTATATTCTTGTAATGTCCATATTTTTATCCCTTAGCCCTTATAAAAAAGCTGAACAGCCCATATCATTTTACAATGATATCATTGTAAAAACATATAATTTATCTCAATTATATGGTTGCCATTTATCTATGCAGCACAGACATCACATTTCCTCATTAGTCATTAAAAGATTTCATTAAACTACATAGACATTTCCTCAAATGGCTGAAATGGTCAGTCGAACCAAATTCTGTTCATTGGAAGGCAACTGGTGAGAATCCTTTCATCTCTTTTAGCAAGCCAATATTCCTCTTACAATTTATCAGTTTTTCTCTTTTCTTTTTTTTCTTGGCAAATGGCCATATTTCTAATTAAAAATGAATAAAACATTGGGAAGAAATTATGTAAAAGGACTCAAAAAAGTGTCTGTCTGTCCACCTGTCTCTCAAGAGTTGAGAGAAAATTATAATGCCCAAAGCCCTAAAGCAGTTTTGTAAATAAAAGTTATGTTGGATGGGAAGTATGATAACATGCTATTTACAATTTGACTAACGTAAAACAAACAAACATAAAATGCATTGACAGAACAAAAATCTACCCATCTAGTCTAGTCATCAAGAGAAGATCTACTGAAAATCCTCTGCTCTCATGAGATTCACAATGTATGGATGAAATGGAATCCCTTTTCTTTAATAATTTTTATTTTATGGAATATGCTTTTACAGAAGGGCATGTGGCAGAAACCTTCCTGTAGTTCTACAAATTCTACGTGAAACCTTCTGCAATTCTAGTAAACACATATTTAAACATGATTTTGATTGCAACCGATGAGCAGGAAGCCTATTTTTGATTTTATAGAGTTTTTTATCTCTGCTTTTATGTAGAGTTTTATGTTGTCTTATTTTTTATATATATACTGTTCCAATTTGTCTATTTAGATTATGATTTCTCCTGTCTGTGTTTGAAGTTGTACACTTTCCAGTATCCTTTGGGACATGGATGTATCTGCTAGACATTCAGGGAAGTTTGTGAGTTGTGCTAATTAGAATTCTCCAAAATGTAACTGATCCAACTTTATAAAAGCGGTCCATTTTCCCTCATAATAACCAAGTACCTCAAAGAGGAGCTTTGCTCTCCCTTGACAAAATATCAGCGTCGACTAAGTTACTTCAGTCAACTGATCACCTCATTAATAATGGCTGCTGCCCAGGTGCAGAAGCTGTTGTTAGCAAGAAAAGTAAAGCTGTCCTCAATTATTTGAAAAATCATAACAAATGATGGATTCACATATTTTATTCTTTACAGTCATAGAACTCTGCACTGTAAATTAACTTTTCATACTAAAGCATGTTTCATTCTGATTCCACTCTACCAAATGCGGCCTACTTCGCACAGTAAGTCATAATGCATGGCTTATGAATCATATCCTTAAATTCCCACAATGCTGTGAACCAAAATCATGCCATATGTTTGGTCTGGTCACATGAATTATTCAGATTTGTGCACTGAACCCATAATTTTCCATTAGGCCCAGAAAGAACTTATATTTGCTTCAAAATCCATGAAATCCTCTTACAATCAAGAACTCTGAGAAAGAGTTTTTGATTACACAGTGGTTTTAAGTTCCATGTTGTAAAATCTTTTACACATTCTCATTGGACACTGAAAATGTTTAGGAATGAGCAGAGAAAATGTTTGGGAATAGACTAAGTTGACTGTCTACTTAGGACTATTCAAGAGGTATGCAAACATATGATTACATATGATCGGCTCAAACTGGCTGCATGCATATTATCACTTTTTTATTGATCCAACATTTTCTGCAGTATATGCAAACAGCTAGTTTATGATTTCTGCAAGCTTGAATAATGTAATATTCATTTACTATGAATTATACATTGATGCTAGATGACATTTAATGTAAATCAAAATTCAGTTAATGTGAGGCTAGTGCATGTGTATTTGATGTTGCCAGGTTGCTCTCGGGGTTTTAGATGCTACTAGTTTTTTTTATGTGTGCAAAAGGAAGATTCCTTTGATTGAAAACACTACAAGATCAAAAACAAGGAGGCTGATTACTACATTAGAGCAAAAATTGATGTGATTGAATGACATGCAAGTGGTCATAGAAATTCTAATATAGTATGACATGTTGGAATGACTAAATCTATAGTACATTATTATATTATAAAATGTGCAGTGGAAATAAAAGACAGTTTCACCTGCTTTTATGGCTTGTAAATATCTACAAGAAATAGAAGTATTACAATGATAGAGACAGAGCATATTTTAAGTTTATAGATTAAAAATTGAAATAAAAAAATACATTCCCCCTAACAGAGCAACCATTCAGATAAAAGCTTTACATTTGTTTAAGTAAAAAAAACATGAAGTATTAAAAAATGATTAATGCAAATATTGGTTGGTTTGATTGATTTAAAAAATGGAGCAAGCTTACCTTTGGGAATTATATTTAGAATTGTTTTGTTTTTGCTTTGTTTTCCATAAATACTGACTGCTAATAATAAATTTAGATTATAAGTGTGTTCCTTCTGTCCTTTATGGTACTATTTCATTAATAAACATAAAAATCTTTTTTTATTCTGTCAAGCTGGAACCAATTAACATATTTTACAGAGAAATATTACTTTTAACAATGTGGAATGCAAATAATGTGACCATTTCATAGCATTCATTGTCCACCCTACAGTGGAACCTCGGGTCGTGAATGTTCCTGTTCATGAACAAATTGGGTGGTGAACAAAAAATCCATCTGATTTTTGAATTGGGTCACAATTCAAAAATTGGGTGGTGAACAAAATTGGTGTGGAAAGATTCCCTTTCTGCACCAATTTCCCCTTCGATGCCATTTTTTTTTACTGTGCGAATGTGCAGTCAGTCGTGCTTCTGGACAAGACCAAATTGGGTCACGACCGGAGTCCAGGAACAGATTAGGGTCGCAACCCGAGGCTCCACTGTATTTGAAATCTAGCTGAATATTGGACCTGATAGACAAGTGGTCTTGGTTAACAAGTGGTCTAAGAGAAACACACTTCTAAAACCAGTATTTTTTTAAAAAAACTTACAATTTATTTTCCATAGTTTTGTTTTTAGTTCACAATATAGCATTCCTCTATCATTGTACTAGAACCTATCTTGTTACCTGCAGATTTCTTGCCTTTGAATGTTCCACTTGCTAGTTAAATGTAACTCAAATTTATTCTTCTCTTGTCCTGATTCTTCACTGAAACATTGACTGAAGTCTTTGCCTTCTGCAGCTGAATGTCATGTTTTCATTACTGATCTCTTGATGACTTTCAAGAAGAATGACAGCAGAGTATATGCATGAAAAGATCAGTAAAAACTTCACAATTAACTTTGGTGCCCTTGACTGTTACTTTCGGGCTTTGCTAAAAATAAAGGAAGATCAAGTAATATTCAACCATATAGCACATTTTAACAAGCCGTATCATAACAGAATGACTCTCATTCAATCATTCAATTGAAGTGCAAATGATCCTAATTAAATTAATTAAAAATAAATATTGAAATAGCAAAGCAACCTTTCTTAAAGGATTATATTTTCACATTATTACAAAATCAGTGTTCTCTGTCATACTGTGACTTCTGAGTATTCTCAGTATTCTTCCTATGTTAGTTTCTGTGTGTCTGTATAATTCCAGATACTCCACTGTACTGGAATTGCACATTATATATTTAACGTATTGTCTTGTTGCTATCACTCATTTATTAATAATTTACTGAATAAGCCACAGCTGCCCAGGCTTATATGACATGCAATGCCAGATGCAAATAAATCACATCATGGTTTAGAAGAATTGAGCAAAACTACTGTGAATGTCCAGGTTTTAGTCCATCTCCACTTAGAAGCCAGCTCTGATGCATTACCTATTAAACTGAGGAAACTGTTGACAGTTAAATAGGCCTTTAAATTTTATGGCTGCAACTTTTTTTTAATATTTAAGCATTTTAATGTTCTATTACCTGTTTTGTACTTTGATTGTAAATTCTGTAAACCTACAGTAATTGGCAGTATACTAATTCCTTTTTAAAATAAGGATTCTAGGATCCATACCTGAGAAATATTTACAGCTGAGACCATGCAATTTTAAATTTCCAGCAGTCCTGAACTGCATATTGGTAGTAGAATACTGTACCCAGCAATGTGACAATAGCTTGCCAAACTGCTAATTCAAAAGCAAGCAGGGCTGAATCTCATTCATTCTTGGATGGAAGAATAATAGGCTAGACTGGACAGTTGAAAACTTCCTGTGAGAAGACAGTGGGAAACTATTTCTATATTATGCTATGAAAGCTAAATGTGCATTCACTACACTCATCAAGAATTGAGCTTGTTTCCAATTGTAATCTATATTTATCTTTGTGCTTCAAACAATCATTTCCCAATCATGGACATTAAATTAATATAAAAGAAAGAAAAAACTTGAAAACTTGAAAACTATCTCAACAGAAAACGATTTTCATAAGTAAATACAGGTAGTCCTCAACTTATGACCACAATTGAGACCAAAATTTATGTTGCTAAGAGAGACATTTGTTAAGTGAATTTTGCCTTATTTTATGATCTTGATTGTAGCATGCCTGTTAAGTTAAACTGCCTTTCCCATTGGAAAGTTGATCACAAGACCCCAGGACACTGGAATCATCATATATGTGAGCCAATTGCCAACTGTCTGAATTTTGATCACATGACTATGGGGATACTGCAATGGTCATAAGTGTGAAAAATGGTCATGTCAGTTTTTCATGATGTTGTAACTTTGAACAGTTATTACGTGAAATGTTGTAAGTCAAGGGCTACCTGCATAATTGATTTATTCTTAGGAAAATATAGGAATTGTTCATATACTGGAAATGAAAATTGTATTTCTTTTATTGCTGCTACTGCTACTAAAGGAACTGGAAGAAAATTTCAATTAGTATGTAAAAATGATAATATTGTGACTATTGCACATATAACATAAACTGAATTTGTGTATTGAGTATAGATCACTTCTTTTTTGTATTGGTTCTTTTTTCAGAAACACTTATATCAAAAAGAAAATATAATATATGAAAAGTGAGAAAATATGACATTGTTTTTTCAGTGGCAATCAATAAAAAATGTAGTTAAATAAAACCAAAGTTAGTTCTTCATTTGCATTTGACTTGCAAGTATGGGTTGCATGCCTGATAGAATGTAGGATAATGTAAACGAATGAATAGAATATTAGTAATTATTTCAAAATCCCAGTATTCATGGTCAGGCTTGTAAGCCAATGTATCATGTAAATACATCCCTGTAAATATGTCAAAACACTTAAAGAGATAACCAGATTCAAATGGATTCATCTCATTGACTTGGAAGAAGGGTCAAAATCAAACCCTTTAACATTTGTTTCATCAGCAGGATTGCTTTTAAAAAAAACACTTCATAAAATTCTGGATGTAATTCTGGATGTATGTATATGTCATGGAATTTTGGCAAAGAATCTTTTAAAAAATGGCAAAAATAAAGTGATGAAAGAGGGCATATAGGAGAATAATCAAGAAATTCTGAGGTCTAGGCATAAAAACCAGTTGGGTGATGTAGGCAGTCACTCTCAATCAGCTCTATTCACTTCACAGTGTTGTTATGGGGAAAATAAGAGGAGAAATGCATATTAGGTTTATTCACTGACTTAAGTTGTTTGTAAAGTAATAAGGCAAGATAAAAAAAATCTTTCAAATACATAAATATACAGTTAAGATATTTGTCCCTTTGCTTTTAAATGGGAGGTCTAAAACAGAATGATATTCCACTTTGAAGTCGATTTTGAGGATTCATCCAGATTTTAATAGATTTATATCTAGATGAAAGAAGTTTATTTTAAGTCCACAAATTTACTTTTTCTCATCATATACCTGACTGAGCATAATTTTATATTATGCATAGCATACTAAAGGTGAAAGGAATTATTTTCACAATTGACCCTTAATTCTGTTTAGTGTAGGAATCCAAATTAAATTATCTATGAAGATGACTCTCCAGACTCTACCTGAATACATCCAATTACTTTTCTTTTTTCATCATAACATTGACTAAAGTCTTTTTTTTCCTTTGCTTTCTGCAATGGCCTAAAGCCATATTTTCCATTCATTTTAGTTTGGAAAACGGCATGTACAAACAACACCATACAGTTAATTACCACAGAATCGGACATTCCAAAATATTCAAAAGCTCCAGATTATCTTTTGGGATCTCTCTCTAATGGAATGATGTTGATCTTGTACAAGGTCTGATGAAGTACTTCTTCAAAATCAGTTTGCAAGTGTGCCCAGTCTGCTTTTGTAAAGACAGTAAATACAGTATGATAGAGTTCAAAACATTTTTGCCTTTTTTTCAAAACACTTCAAATAAATTATTGTAATATATAAGACAATCAGGTAAAACAAATCAGCATTAACAAAGGAGAACATTTGTCGTCTAGCACTGATGATGTTACCTAGTTTGGGTAATGAAATGACTGTAAGAAAACAAACAAGCTCAGAGAGCACTAAGGACCACACAAATCTATATTAAGTCTGTTATATCTTTGCTGCACTTCTAGTGTACTTCTAAGTGCAAGTTAAAATTCTGGTTGTCACTTAGAGCCCAATATTCAAATCCTAGATATAGATTAATCGTGATATAATGTGAAAATGATGAAATATAGGTGGACATTTTATGACACTATATCTGCATATCATACACACTGCATAACAGGCATAGTTTATGTAATAACCTTTCCCCACAGTCACACTCTGCCTCTCATATGAGTCAACATTTCTCAGACTGACAAATGTTTAATGACATATGCTCTCTATGACCCATGCAGAAACAAGAACCAAAATTTCTCTAGGAAAAGGAACATTTGAATAAGACCTAATGAAGAAGATAATTGAGAATAATATCTAACAACTAGGAAAACTAAAGAGCTCATTCTCATCATTGTACCTGCAATCAAACAATATGTCCCAAGAATTCTTTATCTTGTCACAAAGCTTTCATCTACTTATACAGTGTCAAGCTTGAAGCGTAATGAAAGATATACAGAACATTCTCTGAATGCTTTGAGAATGAAATCTGAAACAGACAAAAACAGCAGCAGTTTTTTTTAGTATTCAACATAACACCCTGGTAATTTATAAAGAACATTTAGAAACCATGGCATTGCTGATGAAAATTAAGCTTTAATCACAAATGTTTGTATGTTCCAGAAAAACACCTAGCAACTTCTAATCAAGTCAAGCCCAGTACCAAAATATCAAAGATCTCTTAAGGTGAGACATACTGTGGCACTGTTTGTATGTGCAATATAAGGTTTATAAAAAATCACTTAGCCCAAACTAATCCTCAAGAATTATGGATATGTAAAAAATATTTTAAAATATACCCACAATTCCTACAATTTTGACAAAGTTTTAATTTAAATTTAGAAATGAATAATGCAATGAATACCAGTGATGATTAACACTGTACCGCTTGAAATCAAAACCTTTCTTCCTCACCCCACTCCCAAAAAAGTTTATAATGACATAGAGTGATGGTTATCTCTGTGTATAGTACTTTAACATGAGATTTAATGATAAGCTATAGACTTTTCAAAATGTATCACAATAACAAGCTTTTTGACATCTAGAGAGAGACTAGAAAGAATGCAGAGAACAGCAACAAAGATGACTGGGAGAAAGGATAATAAAACATATGATGAACAGTTGCAGGAACTGGATGTATCCAGTCTAATAAAAAGAAGGACTAGGGGTCACTGGAATAGCACAAGAAATAATGGATGGAAATTTATCAAAGAGAGAAACAACCTAGAACTAAAAACAAATTTCCTCACAGTGAGAACAATTAATCGGTGAAACGGCTTGCCTCCAGAAGTTCATCACAGGAGGTTTTAAGAAGAGATTGGACAGTCATTTGTCCAAAATGTCTCCTGCTTGAGCAAAGGGTTGGACCCTAAGATGCTCCTAGCTTTTTGGGAGGAAAACAAGAAAAGAAATCTACCTCTGCCTCCCAGAATTTGCGTCCTTGCAGCAAACAGCAAACAGCCTGGTCAGCTTTAGCACAGCCAGTTTTAATATGAGCAGTTAATTGGCAGTTGGATTGGCCTCCTGGAATACTGCCGATCAGCTGTTCCAGGCTGCAGGGATCACCACCGCCACACCTATCACTGCCTCTGAGCACCCCATTTTTGGCCTCCACACTTCGCATTTTCAGCTGTCACACATCCCATTTCCTGCCTTTGCGCATCCCGTTTTTGGCCCGTTCCAGGCAGCAGCGATCACACTGGTGGGTGAGTGGGGCTTCAGCAACATTTGCTCTATAAGACATACAAGCTATTCCAGTGACTTTTTTTCGGGGGAGTGCATCTTATAGTGCAAAAATATAGTATATATTGTGTTCTAGGACCAACTGGCAGTGTTCTAGGACCAACTCTCTTCATACTCTACATAAACGACCTCTGTGATCATATCAAGAGCAATTGCATTCTCTTCGCTGATGATGTAAAGCTGTTCAATACCACAGACAATACTGCTACCCTACAAAAAGATCTTGACTATGTATCAGAATGGTCAAACAAATGGCAACTTCAAATCTCAACAAATAAATGCTCTGCCTTACATATTGGCAAAAAAATCAGAAAATAAAATACAAGCTGAATAGTCAAGAACTTGTTGATGACCCAAGCTCTGTAAAGGACCTTGGAATACTCACCTCTAATGATCTAAGTGCTAGAGCCCACTGCAACTACATAGCCAAAAGGCATTAAGAGTTGTTAACCTAATCCTACGTAGCTTTTCTCTGGTAATATCACACTACTAACCAGAGCATACAAAACATTTGCTAGACCAATACTCGAATACAGTTCATCAGTCTGGAACCCACATTACGTATCTGATATTAGCACAATTGAGAAAGTCCAGAAATATTTCACAAGAAGAGTTCTCCACTCCTCTACTCGTTGTAGAAATACCTTATGCCACCAGACTTGAAATTCTAGAACTAGAAAACCTTGAATTACACCGTCTTCGGTCTGACTTAAGCATGGTATATAAAATCATACATTGCAATGTCCTACCTGTCAGTGAATACTTCAGCTTCAACCATAACAACACAAGAGCACACAATAGATACAAACTCAAAGTAAACCGCACCAAACTTGATTGCAGGAAATACAACTTCAGCAATAGAGTGGTCAATGTCTGGAATACTCTACCCGACTCTGTAGTTTCTTCCCCAAACCCCAAAAACTTTAACCTTAGACTGTCTACTATTGACCTCACCCTTTCCTAAGAGGTCTGTAGGGGCGTTCATAAGCGCACCAACGTGCCTACCATCCCTGTCCTATTGTTTCTCTTATTCTTTTATTTTTCTTATATGTACCCATTTCATGTATTCACAACTATGTATACACTTATACTTATTATCTTGTAAACAATTGGCAAATCAAATAAATAAATAAATAAATATTTCCTTTGGCCACAGTATATAAAATAAATGCATAATTTTAGTGAAAATAAAAAAAAATAGCAATGAATGGGATAAAGATAAAGGTAAATATTCCCCTGAGCAAGCATGTTAGTTGTTTCCAGTTCTTGGGGTGGTGCTTATCTCCATTTCTAAGCCGAAGAGTCAGCCCTGTCCGAAGATGCCTCTCAGGGGTGGGGTGCAAATATTTTAACTACCGGTTCTATAGGTGTGGCTAGGTAGGCATGGCCACATGGTCATGTGACTGGGTGTGCATGGTGTTGGGTTGGGTTTTTTTGCCTACTGGGACTCAGGAAAGCCTCACGGGAGGAAAAACGGGGTTTGCAGTAGGCTCAGGAGGCAAAAAAAAACCAAAAACCAACACCATTACTACCCAGTTACATAACCACATGGCCACACCCACCTAGCCACGTTCACCTAGCCACACTCACAGAACTGATAGTTAAAACATTTGCATCCCACCTTTGGGAGATGTCTTCAGACAGGGCAGACTCTTTGGCTTAGAAGTGGAGATGAAATGGTGCTGCATAGCCTCCCTACACCCTGTTTTTGCTCCTAGGAGGCTTCCCTGAGGCCCAGTAGGCAAAAAACAATATTTTTTATTTTTTGCCTCCTGGTCCTCAGGGAAGACTCTTGGGCAAAGCAGTACAACAGCAAGGTGGAGAATCAGCTGTGTTCCCCTATTATGTCCTGCTTTCTAGCTAATCTAAATCATGCAGCAGAGCTGATATTTGGAAAACAGCTGATCGGTGGGGGGGGAGGAAATACTTTGATCTTCGGAGCAAACCGGTTCGCTCCCAACTGATCTTTGGAGCTACCGGTTCACCCGAACTGGTAGAATCCCACCCCTGACATCTCTGTGGTCATGTGGCTGGCATGACTAAATACTGATGTCGACCCTGAAGATGACCTACTGTAAATAGGCCACATTTTAGTCTAGATTTTGTCTTTTTCCCCCATATCTTCTTTAGGTTTTCTACAAAAGAATTTAAAGTTACTTCAGGCTTGCCACTCTTAAGATGGTGAGAGGGGGGATTATAGATATAAGGGGGGATTGTTATGTCTAGGTGGCATTCTTTCCTATGAGAAGATGCCTACAGCTGCAGGAAGGTGGAGTTTGGAGTCACTGGATGTTTTGGACTGTGAATTGAGAGGAGGTTGTGACTCTGGGGAGATGTTTCAAACTTTTTATTAGATGTAATTCTGGATTCTAGCCAGAGTCAGAATTACACCAGTTTCTTGCCAATTTAATATTATATCCCTAATAAAGAGACTTTAAAGAAAGATGGACATCTTGGAATTTTATTCAGGGGATTTGTTACTTGGAAGGCTGACAGCTGAAGGTGCATGGAGCATTGTTACCTTCCCACCAAAGTGGTCCCTATTTTTTTACTTGCATTTTTACATGCTTTTGAACTGCTAGGTTGGCAGAAGCTGGGACAAGTAACGGGAGCTCACTCCATTATGTGGCACTAGGGATTCGAACTGCTGAACTGCTGATCTTCTGATCGACAAGCTCAGCGTTTTAGCCACTGAGCCACGTCATCACAATGAATTTTTTACTCTATATTCAAAGTTAGTATTAACTCTTTATTCAAAGTTAGTATCTGAGAAATAGGACCTAATAATAAAGGTATTTCTGAGAAATAATTACAATAAAAAGAACTGTAATATTTAACATTTCATTTTATTAGGATTGAACTAAAAGGTAAAGCTATAAATTCTCTCTCATGTTAAAATTCTTGTAGTCTTTTGTGAGTCATGTTTGTGTATCTCTATCCTATAATATCCTAAAGTCTTGAATATCAGGTCATGTTGTCATAGGCTGATAATTTTTTAAATAAAATTTTTCCTATAATTATTTGGAAATGTTTAAGTGTGGCTGTTTCAACTACATATCTGGGTACTACAATCTTTCTACCTATCAGTTATATTCACTACAAACATTCAATTAAATTCCTTAGGTTTTGAAAATGGATCATAGTATGTACATGCATCACTATAAATTAACCTTTGTATTAATTACTATTACAATTAATTCCTATAAATTGTTTTAGCTGTTACTGTTTTAACTGTTATTTTTAACAAAATTTTAATATATAAATTACATGAATTGTTCAATCAATGTTATAATTGCATAAAAAAGTCATTTTCAGCACCTCATGGACAGCTATGTAATTTCAACAAATAACTTAAAGGGGGTGGCATGATAGCTAAGTAGTTATGATGCTGAACTTGTCAATTGGACTGCCCAGGTTTCAGGCCCAAGCACTGCACAATGAGCTGAGCTCCCATTATTTGCCCCAGCTCCTGCCCATCAAGCAATTAGAAAACATGCAAATGCAAATAGATAAATGTGTACCACTTTGGTGAAAAAATGATAACAGCCCTTTGGGCTGGTGGTACACTTGGCCACATGACCATAGAACCAACTGGTTCCTTCAGGTAAGAAACAGTGATGAACACTGACCCATAGAGTCAGACACAATTGGAAAGGGGAAAACTTTACCTTTAATGCAGGTAGAGGCCAGTCTTCCATCACATCTGCCATCCTAATTTTTTTTTAAAAAAAAACTCATCTCTGCAAACATGACTTTCATATGCCTAAGGAAATCTGCCAGGAGCCAAAGGACAGTTTTAAGATTTTTTTACTTATTTTAATTTCATGATTTGGGCATGAAAAAATTACCCACAATGACACCTTTTCTTTTATTTAGATGATAGATTGATCTTGGCCTCCCACTTCTTCCCACTTTCCCCTCCTCTTCAAGGTTTTTAGAGACAGGGAAGATGACTTTTTTATGCAAATAGTAATACCATTTGAGTTATGCTTGTAATGTTTCCATGCTATTAAAGTCTCTGTGGGACATGAAATCAGAAACAATAAAAATCTTCCATGACTGAAAACAAAAATGTCATTGATCTCAAATTATGTATTACACTTGTTTTTCTACTGTGTACAAGGAGCTTGAATTAACTCAACATCTATAAAACTATTCTGTGGGTAAAAATAGATGCAACCTTATTAACATCAACACTGATGTATTGTCGGGAGAGAATCTATTTTATTTCTATACTTAAGAATGACAGTTTGATGAAAGTTATTTATATTTCTTTCAGATGCAGATTTGTCTTTAACTAACTGAGGCAGGTGTTAAATGTTATGGCCAATGCCATAATAATGAATTTAGTTAATCAATTTCTACAGATTCACACCATGAAATAAATTATTGTTTATACTATCGCCAGATGATTCCTGTGTCTATTTAGTTTGCACTTCTTTTTGGGTTTTTTTAAAATCTTGCCTATGTTGCATATATATGGGATGAAATAATCATCCAAACAATTCTCCAAATCTTAAATCATCAGAAAGCTTGTAGCAAATGGAGTAAATATTTAGAATGGAATAGATAAGACCTGTGTTTTATAGCACAAAGGTGAACAATTACAAATATAGCATATTACCTGTGCTCATAAATAGAATTGTGGTATCTGGCTCTTGGGAGCCAGTTTGGTGTAGTGATTAAGGCACCAGGCTAGAAACCAGGAGATTGAGAGAATATGGCATCTGGGTGACCTTGGGTTGCATTCTCTTAGCCCTGGGAAGGAGGCAATGGCAAAACATTTCTGAAAAATGTTGACAAGAAAACTATAGAGACTTGTCCAGGCCATCACTGAGAGACTTGTCCAGGCCATCACAACTATAGAGACTTGTCCAGGCCATCACATAGTATCACATGGATACTATTGAACAGAAGAAAAAATGTATGAGCTGCTAATCACATAGCTGCTATTATACGATAATGTAATTTTTCCATAAGCATGTTTGCTTTTTATTATGGAATAATCATAGAACAGGAATAATGATGACATAAGCACATAGATTAGATGGCTAATTGGTAAATTCTACTTTCCCAGTCTGAGAACTAAGTCTGGTAATCATCCCATCTGCCTTAGAATAAACCTGTTTTAAATCTTTACTACAGATTACAAATTGACAAGTTTGTCCATTATTTCAATTAATTATTGAAAACCTTTCTCTCTTTTTTCCCTTCCCCCCACTTATCCTTTTCCTCTGTATTTGGCTATCTTAATTCTGTATAAGTGGGGCACATTTCTCGTGAATCTTTATCTACAGGCTATTTGACTGACTTATATCTATGAAAGATTATTAATCTGTTTTTATAATACTGTCCAATTTTGAAAGGTAATATTGTACTTAATATAATATTGTGCTTAATATTAAACCACACATAAATATAATTACTTAGAGGAATGCAAAGCATGTGATAAAAGTGCTTTGTTAACAGCTCTTTTCAAGTTGTTGAGGCATCCATATTTTTATAGGCTTGCACATCTGTCTTCACCTTGGTGTTATGAAAAGTTACTTAGCTTCAGTAGGAAGAAAGCCATTCTATAAGCATAGATACATGGTAGGAACAATTATCTTTTTTTATTTGCAAATGCTTTATATGCACTTATACAGAGAAAACCTTCAGTAACATTGAACTGAATAGGCTGATGACAAATTTTGCACATGAGACCTGTAAAGATGTGCAGCATTGAGATGTACCCTGTTGAGATGTGCATTATGGCCAAAAAATTTAAGTACAATAATTTGCTATATGATCTGCCTTGATTCTGTTCAATAAGATTGCCTAATTTTTGAGGATATTTGAAGTTCAAGCAAAGCAGCTGTAATCCTAAAGGAGATCACTTATTATGAATGTTGACAGACTAATTTATCATTTGCATAAAAGTACAGCAGAGTATTAAGCCTCTTCACCTCTCTGTCATCACCAATCGTATATCATTCCTTTGCATTTTTTTAATCTTTTGAAAAATTGCTCAAGGCTAGATAGGACTTTAATTACAAGGAACTGTCACTGATTATGGTACTTCCCATATACACTTATCAACATGATACCCTTATTGTTAAGGCCATTCCTCAGTATCAAAATGGCACTGGATAAAAATGATATTAATGTGCAAAATTGCAACAAACATTTAGCATGCTTAGTTCCTAGCTGTCACCTGGTATTTGATGCTTTATTGCAGTCCTGAATACAAATTCTAAGAATGTTGAATGTGTACATGCAAGTGGTGATAAGCCTAAAGAGCCCATATACATTACTGAATCTATATTTGTATAGTTTTATTAAAAAGGGAGGGTTGCAAATTGACAGAAGAATATATAAGGTTGTTACAAAATAATGATAGCAAGACATGGAATGAAGTTTAAAAAAAGTATCAAGATGGGACAAACTACAGTCGTTGCTGCTGGGCAGAATTCTCTGCTTAAAATAAATACTTTATCTATAATTTTAATTTTGTTTCAGACAATACCTGTTTTGACAGTTGATGTACCATTTAAACAATGGCAAAAAGACATGTCTAAATTTGTGTGACCAGGTTAAAAAAACCATGAGTTTGTGTACAAGGTGTTACAAGATATTAAAAAAGAGGTGGCTTAGGTCTCCCTGATTTGAAATTATATTTTGCAGCTTTTTGTTTTTTAACTAATGTCAGAAAAATAAACCTTCATAAAAATTAATTAGATTAATAATATGCATCCCAATGAAATCTTTCTCAAGACGAACAAAAGGAAGTTCATTATGGGATTTATTTATATATAGGAACAACATTCTATTTTTAATTGAAGTGATAAAAATTAACAATAGTCAAGTTAACACTGAACTTAACTCCTAATGTGTAACTAAATCTACACCAACTAAATAAATTTTCAATAGCTTTTCTTCAAACTAGATTTTATAAATCTCAGCCTCAGCCAATCATGGATAACAAATAATTGCTTTCCTCTTTCTCCTCTTTCATCTTCTTGCTTTAAGAATAGCTTAAATATTTCAAGTACAACTTGCTCAGGTTTCTTCTAAGCCTATGTCCTTTGGTGCTGGCTTTTTTTGTCTGTTTGGGAAAGTCACTATAGTCATGTTACTGCTTCTTGCTCCCTTCAAGTACTATGCTTCCCAAAATAGTTCTCATTAATTATTGTACACACTAGTGTCTGTATTAGCTGGCTATAATTGAAGTGTTAAAAAACAACAACATGTTCTTATTGCTGTGATTTTGGTAGCATGATTGAATGCATTATTTAAAGGTTTAAAGGTCCAGTCGTGAAAGACTCAAGTGGGCAGTGCTCATCTCCAATTTTCAGCCAAGAAAGTCTTGTGTTGTCTGAGAGACATATGGAATGCAATAAGCAATAAAGCAATACCTATCTGTCTACTTGCATCTGCATGCTGTCTAACTGCTAGGTTGGCAGGAGCTGGGGTGAAGTAATGGGAGCTCCCTCCCATTGCACAACCCTTGGGTCCCAAACTCAGGCTGTTGGCTTTTCAGATGACAAGCTTAGCATCTTAACTGCTGAGCCATTGCACCCCCTGAATGCATTGCAGAAGCCTTATATGCTATGAAACTCTAAAGGATAATGAAAATTCCACCAAATGTTCTCTATGTGACAACTATACATCCAACCATGCATTTCAATATTTCTGCCCATCATGCAAACCCAAACTGGACAAACATATAGCCATGTTTGAAAGAATTGATACCATAGAAACACGAATAACATCCCTTGACATCATAGTAGCATCCCTGGACACTTTAAAAGAAAGATTAACTAACCTTGAAAAAAAAAGACACAACACAAAAACCGGAACATCCAATAGCTAAAAACCACACCTCTACCCAATAACCACAACCCAATCCACAAAAAACCATAAATCCAACAAATAATGATATCCCAATCCTCACCAGAGAAGCTGTCGAGCACAAACGGAAGCGTACAAACACCATCTTATTTGGTCTAGAGGACATCAATAACAATGATGACATCACAATTGTCTGCAACATCATCAGTGACTATCAAGCATCAAGCATCTTCCCTGATGAAATACTTGACATTTCCCACATCAGCCCAGAGTTCAAAAATAGAGACGGCTCTGTAGCCCCACATTTCTGCAGGGTCATTTGCAAAAATGAATCAAGCAAACATAAATTCATTTATACTATAAATTCACTCACCAAAAGCAACACCACCCATAAGAACCTCCGTTCGCACCTTGACCTAACCGTACATCAACGTGTCTGTTCCCGTGAACTCTGCACAGAACTCAAAAAATGTCTAGACAATGGAGAGAAGGACCTGTACATTGACTACTCTGCTGACTGTATCAAAAGTAAGTCACACAACCCACAACTCAGCATCCAACCCTATTTCAAACAATCCACCATCACCCAAGACTAGGCACGCATGTCCCTAACTACCTCAATTCAAACTACAACTGGCCTTAAATGCAAGCTACTCAATGCAAGAAGCCTTGTAAATAAAATACCTGAATTTCTCCTCTTACTAAATACGGCTAAATTCAACATCATATTTGCCTGTGAAACATGGCTCAACGCATCTCTCCCAGACTCAATTACCTCAGTAAGAGACTAGCATGTTTACTGATCAGATCACGAAATCCATAGAGGAGGTGTTGTTGCCATCTTCTATAAAAAGTCCTTACATCTAAAAACCATCCAAGTTACCCAGGAGCTTGCTCTTCCTTGAGACCATTGTCTGTGAACTGACCTTAAATATCACATTTCAGTTCTTACTATGATACAGAGCCCCTGATTATGGCATCAAACATGTAAACAAGCTAAATACATTGCTAACATGGGCAACATTCTGCCCACATGCTTTTATCTTTCTTGGTGTCTTCAATCTACCTCATATTAACTGGACCCTAAACTAATGTAAAACTGAACCCATACATGCAACCTTCTACAATGCTGTAACAAATCTAGAACTGGAAAAACTAGTAACCAACAATACTAAACAACTGCCTCAATCTCATCTTCTGCAATAGTTTGAATTCAATTTATGGAATACAAATTAAAGAACCCTTTTCCAACAGTGACCACAACATGATTGACTTTTGTTTCAAAAAAACGTCCACACAAAAATCATCACAACAATGTGATACCTATTATAACTTCAAAAAAGGCAACTATGATCTTATAGACAACGATCTCTCATCCTTTGATTGGCAATTTCTATTCACTGGATACAATACTGTTGAAGACCATTACAATATATTTTTACTTGAAGTCAAAAGAGTCATCAAACTATATGTACCAATAACAACTCCAAAAACCAGAAAAAAACCCATAACACCCATAACAATAAGGAAGCTTCAATCCAAGAAGAGATCACTTTGGTGGAAAAACAAATCTGGTCACATTGCCAACTTCAAAAGCCAATACAAAAATTTATGCCACCAGATAAAGACTGAATGCACCAATTATCACATTAAACAAGAGGAAAACCTTCTATGCACAAATTCCACCTGTGCTTTCGACAATTTTGTAAAAAACAAACTAAAAGATTCAAGGTCCATCCCACCCCTGAAAGGACCTAATGGTAAAGACTGCAACGATGACACCATTAAAGCCAATTTCTTTAACAAATTCTTTGGCTCAGTATTTGTAAACACCAATGGATCATGCACAGTATTTCCTAGTCAAACCACAGACAACTACAATGATCTAATACATGTTGATTTTACAGAAGAAGATGTTGAAAAAGCACTACACAATCTAAAACCATCTCTATCTATTGGACCAGACAGAATATGGGCCTACTTCTTAAAAAAACTATCCACTGCCATAGCTGAACCTCTCAGCATAATCTTTGAAAAATCTTTCAGGACCAGCTCCTTGCCAAACCTATCGTCACAAGCCATGGTCATCCCCATCTTCAAAAAGGGGGACCCCAGTCTAGTTGAAAATTACAGACCAATCTCTTTATGCTGTGTCACCTGTAAACTCATGGAATCAATTATTAACCAATTCATTATCCTCCACTTAGAGACAAACAACCTACTCTCTAATAAACAATTTGGTATCAGAAACAAACTATCCTGTAATCTGCAACTCTTACACTGCAAAAACATATGGACTATACAACTCGATCAGGGCAAAGCAATAGACGCAATCTACATAGACTTCTGTAAAGCCTTTAATTCAGTGGTACACGACAAACTTCTACTAAAACTAAAATCTTATGGTATCTCTGGTCACCTGCATAACTGGATAGAAGCATTCCTGTCAAACAGACAACAAATGGTCAAAATTGGGAGCGTCCTATCAAATTCTGTACCTGTCAACAGTGGTGTCCCCCAAGGCAGTGTTTTAGGACCAACTCTCTTCATACTCTACATAAATGACCTATGTGATCATATTAAGAGCAACTGCGTTCTCTTTGCTGATGATGTAAAGCTATTCAATACCACAGACAATACTGCTACCCTTCAAAAAGACTTCAACTATGTATTAGAATGGTCAAACAAATGGCAACTTCAATTCTGAACAAATAAATGCTCTGTCTTACATATTGGCAAAAAAAAATAATCAGAAAATAAAATACAAGATGAATAGTCAAGACTTTGTTGTTGATCCAAACTCTGTCAAGGACCTTGGAGTACTCATTTCAAATGATATAAGTGCTAGAGCCCACTGTAACTAAGAGCATTAAGAGTTGTTAACCTAATCCTGCATAGCTTCTTCTCCGGTAATATTACACTACTAACTAGAGCATACAAAACATTTGCTAGACCAATATTCGAATACAGCTCATCAGTCTGGAACCCACATTACATATCGGATATTAACACAGTTGAGAAAGTCCAGAAATATTTCACAAGATGAGTTCTCCACTCCTTTACTCATTGTAGAATACCTTATGTCACCAGACTTGAAATTCTAAACCTAGAAAACCTAGAACTATGCCGCCTTTGGTCTGATCTAAGTATAGTATGTAACAGGGGTCACCAACCTTTTGGATCTCAGGGACCACCAAACTCGTACTTTTAAATCCCAAGGAGCACTAATACGAAAGTTTTTTTAAAAAGCTAATATATTTAATATAATTTTTTATGTTAAATTATATATATATATATACACACACACATACACACACACACACACACATACATACAGATAGATATACATATAAATAGATATATACACATACACACACACACACACACACACACACACACACACACACATATATATATATATATATATATATATATATATATATATATATATATATATATATATATATATATATATTTTTAAGTTTTCGTACTTACATGTATGGTGTTCGCTTGGTTCGGTATTTTCCCACGTCATTATAGTTGTGCTTTTAAAGTTGTAGCGATGTTTCAGCAGAATCTCATCTGCCATCATCAGGCTTGTGTATTGTGTTCGTCTATGAGTCAGGCTTTCACAGCTGTTTCTGTTTTAAATTTGGTGCTAGCCTACTGCTGTGTTAGAATGGTTTTTTCTTCATCCTGATTGGTTGTGAGACTTGGTCTGTGTTTATTGGTCTTGGAGTTTGCTGTGTTCTGCTTGATTGGTGTTTATAATATCTACTGTCTGTTTTGTGGCTGTTTTTGTCTTGATTGGCTGGCAACATTGTGTTCCTGTACTGGAGGCTTTTAGTGCAGCTTGGCTCCGAGGAAATGGACGGCTATCATTTATTAGGAAGCTAGGTTTCATCTGGGTGCCTGGTTGGGATGTGTTTGAGCTGGAGGTATGGGGGGGGATCTGTTTGTGCCCAGGTGTTTACTTGGCTTGGGGTGTGGAGATATTTTGTTTGTGAGTGCAGGCTTCCAGATAGTTGACAGTCTGGTGGAGTCATCTCTTCTATTCATGCTTTCAGGTCTTTTTTCAGTTTCTATGGCTTCTCTGATAATTCTGTAGCTGGGGTTTTCTATAGCGGTTAGGGTTTTGGTGCCATTAAAGTTGATGCTATGACCTGTGGCTTTCATGTGTTGGACTAATGAAGAAGTGTGTTCCAGCTTTTTTACTGCATTTTTGTGTTCATCTGGGCGGGTACTTATTGTTTTATTGGTCTGTCCGATGTATGTGTCAGGGCATGATGCACAGGGGACTTCATATATGCCTTGGTTTTCCAAGTCAATCTTATCTTTGGGGTTTCTTAGGATGGCTGCTATTTTTCTGTCTGTTTTGAAGGCAGTCTTGATGCAATGTCTATGTAGTATCTTACTGATTTTGTCTGTAGTACCTCTTATGTAGGACAGGACAGCTGTTCCATAGGTCTGTTCATCTTCTAGGTCTCCATTATGTCTCAGTGTGTTTTTGTGGATCAGGCCTGTGATTTTGCTTTTGTGGAAGCTGTTGGCTGTCAGTACTTTAGTCAGGGTGCATAGTTCAGTCTTTATTTGTGTCTTGCCTGCCAGATGTTTGGTTCTGGCAATTAATGTTTTGGCCATGGAGTTTATCTGTGCTGGGTGTTGGTGGGATTGGGCATTGAGGTAGTGGTTGGTGTGTGTTTTCTTCTGGTATATGGTATGTCCCAGTGTGCTATCTGGTTTTTTGTAGATTAGTACAACTAGGAATGGTAGTTGTTTGTTTCTGTTTCCATGATGAATTTGATTTTGGGGTGTGTGCTGTTTAGGTGTGTTAGGAAATTATTTAGGTTTTCTTTTCTATGGGGCCAAATAACAAATGTGTCATTGATGTATCTTAGCCATAGTTTGGGTTTGTGGGTGGCATTGGATAGGGCTCTGGATTTGAATTCTTCCACGAAAAGGTTTGCAATGACATATGCTTGTATGACCTCCCTACAATGCCTGGGCATGCTCCTGATGAGGTGGCGGATGGTCTCCTGAGGGATCTCCTCCCACACCTGGACACCGCTGCACCATAGAGAGCATTTTAACATACTGCACCTCTGTATGGTTTGACAAGTGCATAGTAGCAGATAGGAAAGCACTCCAGAGGGTTAATGTCATGTCCTAGAAGATCATTGGTTGCCTTCTCCCCTCTTTGGAAGAGCTTTATCGCTCCCGCTGCCTTAAGAAAGTTCAAAACATTCTCAAAGATCCATCTCATCCTGGGAATCCTTTTTTTTTTTTTGAACTATTACCATCTGGCAGATTGTACAAAATAATAAAAACAAGGACAAATAGGCTGAAAAACAGCTTCTATCCCAGGGCAGTAGCTCTTTTGAATTCTGCTGTATAGTGCAGTGTTGGTGTGGTGTCGGGGGTTTCCGGTTCAATGTGTGAAGGGTGAAAGATATGTGTTTGTGTTTATTTTCATGGTCATGGTCATGTGCACTGAAGATGGCGTTTGATTTCATTGTATGAGGTGCAATGACAATAAAGTAAACTAAATAGGCATAAAGAGACTCAATAATTTCACTAATGCTTCAGTCACTCACTTTCTCTTTGATTTCTAGCACATCCATCATCCTCTGGGACTAACTTGCCTGACTTTACCTAGTTATTTGGATAAAGTCTTTTGAGTTAAACCTTCTGAGATTTAACTGGTTTTCCAACTATATCACATACATGGAATAAAGCTCATGGTGAATATATCTCCTCCTCATCATTATCCTCCTCCTCCTCCTCCTCCTCCTCCTCCTCCTCCTCCTCCTCCTCCTCCTCCTCCTCCTCCTCCTCCTCCTATTCTCTTCTTGGATCTAATATCTGTCTCTTAATTTTCTGTGTTCTCAATCTAGCTAAAACACAGGGCTTTTTTAAAAATAATAATAATAATAATGATTGCTATTCTGAAAATGATTGCTATTTTAATGTTCCTTATCCTCAGTAATAGGGATTTGGTGATTGAATTAATAAACGGACTCAGTTTGTACATGTTTTAGCATATTCCTGAAATAATTCTGGAGTCAATACTATGAGTAGTTTTCATCTTCATTATTTTATTTTTTTTAGAAGTTGTGAAAAAACTGAAGACACTAAAATTGATATTGCAAATGGACATGCCATTGCAATTAATACTTTCAGTTAGATTTATCCTTTAGGTTTGATTTACCTTCTCTATTAGATTGTGTTCCTCTTTTTCCTATCCTATGTCCTATGTTATATTTAGTTTTAAACCTAAATATAAACATTATCCTATTTTTATTTCTTTTTAAAAACGTAAGATTTTCGTTCCCTTACTTTATTTTAATTATTGTAATTGATTATACTTTTTAAAGCAATTAAACTTTTGTCATTGCTGTCCTCTGCCATGGAATGTCTCCCAGAATTTCATGTGGAGAGATTCTGCTCCTATGTTGGTAGTAATTCAAACACTGCTATTTTGTTCCCCAACCAACCCCACTCCGCAAAATTAGTGTGAAGGATAAAATGTAAGATCCTTTTGAAACATTGTTGGTGCCAAAATACCTTCTACTGCTTCTCAGGATCTCTGACTAGCCTTTCTAATGAAATGTATTCATATGCAGCTTGAGAAAGTGGAATGGGTATAGCAAAATAAACTAGATTATTATACACAAACTTCACTAGATAATCATGCAAAGTGCAACTTTTTTCTAAGATTAGAGTTGTATAAGAAAAAATTATAGATATTCTCAAGGAAGGAGAAAAATAATATCCTCTGAGAAATTAGAATTAGCTCCAGGTTGTACTTCCGGTTTGAGCTTCTTTGGCGACGGACTGAAATCACGATCATCTGCAGTTTTGATCCATGCTTGCCCCTGGAGTGCCCTGAGCTGCCCAGATTCAGGGCTGAATCCACCCTGTAGAGGTGGTGAAGAAGGGGGAGCCATCAGCAGGGTTGAAGAGAGCCACATCTCTCCTCCTCAGCTGGCCATCATTCCCTTTCACAAAAAGGCGGTTGCAGCGGTGGTCAGAAATGGCCACCTCAAAGAAGAACCCGACCAAACAAAATTGTGCAGGAGGACATTTAAAGGAGAAAGTTTGACTGACCAGGCTGCATAGAGAACATCTATTTGAGGTACCTGGAACCTGAATTTTAAAGACTAATACTATTCCTAAAAAAGATTTTAAGCTGTGAAAGAGAAAGGGAAAGGAAATGGAACTGGCTTTTTTTCCTCTAACATCGACAGTTTTGACTAACTTGGAACATTAAGAAGAAGAGATTCGAATAAGAAATTGATACTAATCCACTTTGACATTAATAGGCTATTTCTAGCTGAAAATAAAGTGACAAAGGGATAAAAGATTCTTGGATAATTTAAAAACTTTCTTTAAAAAAAAGAAAGAAAGCAGCAGATGGAAAAAGGAAAAAAGAGGGTGCAATCTGGAAAATGGAGAAGACCACCTGGAACTTAAAAAAAATGATAGTGGAATTTTAACAAGGCTTGTAAAAGATACATTGTAGCTGAAACTTTGTTACAAGAGAACAAAGCCCCTGGAAAGAGAAAGTGAGAAAAGAAGCAAGAAACAGCTTTGGATTATTGGATGATTCCTGGAACTTTGGTTGGAGGATCCTAATGAAATAAAATAAAATCAATTGAGGGTCACTTAATTTTTTTTTAAATGGCATCACTCCTTAAAGAGTTAAAAATGAGACTTAAAGAACAAAAAGAAGAAGCACAAGACGGAAGAGGATCTTTTGGCTTTGTATTTCAATTTTTAGAAATGGAGATCTTGAACTATGAAAAACAACAAGAAACGCTGGCAGAACAAGAAGGACGGGACAACAAAGAAGCCATCTTTAATGACCAAGCAATTTTAAGTGGGGTAAAAAAGGGAAAGGGAGGAAAGGGAGCTAAAAACTTAAGCACTGAAGCAACAACCAAAAAAAGAGTAATTTGAAAAGTAATCATAATACCAGGAAGAAGCAGAAGGGAGGATCACTGAAGGGAGAATCAGATAGAAAAGGGAATAAAAAGGGGAGGGAGAAGAAGAGAGGGAAGAGGGAAAGGAAAAGAAGCTACAAAAGACAGAAACAAGATATAGAGGTACAGGAAAAACGTACAAGAATTAAAGGTATAAACCTATTTAAAAGACACAGAGACAATGGTTAAAAGAAAGGATTCTGCAAGGGTGCACGGGATAGCATTGTTATATAATATGTTAGATGATTCAAGTAATAGAAAAAAATTCTATTGATGTGTAGTGGAATATTTGTTTGTAAAGAGAATAAGGCTCTCAATGATTTAAAAAGAACATTTAAAAAAACTGAAAAGAAACATGGAAGATTTTTATCAGTTGATAAGATGAACTTGAATAAGAATAATAACTTTATTGACTACTGTTAATAACTATTGTTTGGTTTTTTTTATTTAAAGACAGTAATAAGTAAAATATGAAATATAGATGATTAAAGTGAAAGACAACTGATATTACTAGGTAATGTTTGTTAAAAGAAACAGAAATGTAAAAGATTGCTATTAATATTAATAGCAGAGCTGTACTTGAATAGAATAATTATTCCATTTACTATTGTTATACATGTATACACACATATATATACATATATACTTTTTTCTTTTAAGAATTTAGTGTGTATTTTAAGGGAATGTACCAAGCAGAATTAGATTGAAAATAGGTATCTGTTATAGAGGTTAGAAAATGAATGTTATAACTGTAAAGATGTAACTTAAATTTTTAAATAAGATTTGAAAAAAGATATAAAGGTGTTACACTCCAGTCTAGAAATTACAGGGGAAAATTTGTTTTACGAGAAAAGATAATATGAAGTTGTAGACAGGACAGACAAAAACATAAAAACATTGATTGGAATGATTTTAAAAATTAGAAAAAGATATGTAATTGAATTAAGAAAGGAATGAGATAATTTAAAATAAGGCTATAGGAAGTAAAGAAAGGGAAAAGCTATTGGAAAAATTGTGAAAATAGTTATAAGATATGGATTAGAATGTATAAGATAAATATGTATTGAGTTTATGTCTATATGGAGAAGTGATAACTCGGGGCCACACTGTTCTCAAAAAAAGATATTTTATTTGTATTTGTATGTTTTGTGAAAACTTAAATAAAACTTTTATTTAAAAAAATCAGCTCCAGGTTATTGCATTCTTTTTTTTATCTTGTATTTTCAATGCTAAAACATTAATAGGAGCTTATTTTGGTCTCTGCTAAAAAACAAGACTAAACATAAAAGAAAGAGGTGTGTGCTTCATCCATCCTCTTTAACATCAATTCTGGAGCACTGCAACCTCCCATAGCAAATGGTAAGCTTGTACAAGGAATTGCAAAGAGAATTACCAGTTTCTTTTCATCATCTATCAATAAAAGGAATGCATTGGATATTAATCTGTTATCTTATATTCTCATTCTGCTGTTTTTGCAAATCAAAGTACTTTTGTGTCCACATATGTTAAATCACTTGAAATTATAATAATAATGAGGGCGGAGCTGGCATCCTGACAGTTGGACGGGAGATCTTGATTCTCCAAGATCACCGTCAATATCTCAGCTGCTGGTCGGTCCCCATGGACCTAAACCGTCCCGTAAACATGGTGATTGACAAGGGCATGTCCTGTTGATCCCAGGGACATCGCAATGTCCCTGGTTGATCCAGGGAAACCCCTTTTTGCCAGCGGCGGAGAGGCAGCCTTCCAAGCTGCTGAAGCTGGCACAGCTCCGGAATGGAAGAAACTGGAAGAAAGTGTGTCAGCTTGGTGAGATGAACTGTTACTTATTGTTTCTTGGAGAGAACACCCTGAAAAAATGAAAGTGGACTAAAAGTGAAGAGGAAAGAGTTTAAGTGGCGTGATTAATTGTCAAAGTGAAAGTTTTGTCCCTTTTTTCCCTTTTTATTGGAATTTTGAACTTGGCAAAGCTGTTTTACTTTAAGCTGGACTGGTACTTTTTAATATTTTTATTTCTGTTTGTATTTCTTTCTCTTTTTTTAACAATCCTTTTGAAAATTATTTTTTGATTAAGACTCTTCTGCTTGACTTAAGATTTATTTTTCTCCCTTTAAAAAAAAGGGGGGGAGATTTTACTTTTTTTTTTCTTTTAGTTCCTGGTTGTAGATTGAGGAGGGGGAAGTGAAAATGAAGGAAAGTAAGTAGCACTGCTGCCCAGGGGCTTGGATACATTGTTTCTTTTTCCTTTCACTAGTTTGTATTATAATCAAGGACTCTGAGCTGTGTATTGGAAAAGATAGAGATGAGCATGGCAGTTTGTTTATTCAGGTGCTCATTTCTGAACAGATAGCTGGAGTTTGGAGTTCAAGTTGAAAGAAAGAAGATTGAAGTGACCTTGAAAAAGTCTGAGCTGATTTATCAAAGAGCCTTGGATATTAGGCGGCAGAGGCTTGTTTTATATTAGAATTGCTTTTTACCTTTTGCCTCCCTTTCTAACCCCCCCACCACGAGGGGGCTCTTTTTTTTCTTTTTAATTGGACTTTAATTTTTTAAACCAGGAACTACAATATAAACCTTTTATTTTGCTTTTCTTTTTGTTTATTAAGATGAACATATAGAATATTTTTCTTTTTTCTTTTTGCCCTTTTCTTTTTTCTTTTTTACATCTACCATTGCAAATAATTTGATTAAGGTATACATGTGCCTGAAGAGTTTCTTTTTCCTTTTTTACTTTGGACTGGCAACAGTTTGCTTTCATTTTTTTTTTCCTTTTTCCTCTTTTTTTTCTTTTTTCTTTTTTCTCTCTCTTTCTTTACAGATAAGCATTACAAGATGAGTAGAAAGACAACAGCTCCAACTTCTTTGATACCAACTCCCTCACCATCTGGAGGACAACAATCTATACAGACAATATTACAACAGGAAAAAGAGAAAGAGAAGGAAGTGACATTACAGATGATCATGCAAGGAATTCAGAAAATTGCGCAAAAAATTGAAAAGACAGATGGAAAAGTGGAAAATATTCAACAGATGATGATGAAATATGAAGACAGATTCAAAAAAATTGAAGAAGATATACAAAGAGATAAGAAAATTGGAGATATTGATACTCATTTGAGCGATATCGAAAAGGGCAGGGGTGAATCATTAGGATGGGAAATAGACAAATTAGAATTTTACTTAAGATTTCAAAATATAGAAGAAGGGAAAGGTGAAAACCTTGCTGAAATAATGGCAGTAATATTGGCAGAAGTACTAGAAATAACTAAAGAAAAGATGATGGTTGGGATGGATGAAGTGTTTTGTGTCTACACAAGATATGCAATGAGGAATAGACTACCAAGAGAAGTTCACATCAGATTTACTAAGAAGATTATTAAGACACAGATACTCCAGGTGGCAAGAGAGAAAACATTAAAATATAAAAATAAAGAAAATGTGGTGCTGAAGCAGATACCAAGAAGAGTAAGAGAGATGAGTGGGTGTGGTCAGCTTGACATCACTCGTGTCAGGGGTGCCTGTGGTGGCCCAAGCCCTCTGCCAGAGAAAAAGGGCTCCTGAGGTCTGTTTTCGGCTGCAACGGCCTCCTGTAAGTAACCCTGTGCAAATGAAAACAGAGCTCAAGAGGGCAGTGTGCAGCCCACCCGAGTTCTGTTTTTTGCTGGCAGAGGCACCACAGGCCAGTCTTTTGCCATTTCCAGGGTGGCCCTGTGGGCCAGATCTAATCACCCCACGAGCCGGATTTGGCCCCTGGGCCTTGAGTTTGACACCCCCTGTACTAGAGCAATAAAACTTTCTTATAAAGCTTAATATGGATGAAAGAAAACTGATTATGATTAACATAAATGGACTTAATTCGGCTATTAAAAGAAGGAAAGAATTTCACAAATTAGATAAATTAAAATTTGATATAATCTGCTTTCAAGAGGTACATATTAAAAAGCAACATGAATATATACTAAAACAAGGAAAATTAGGGAAATTATTTACATTGCTGGCACAATTGAAAAAAAAAAGTATGGCATTATATATTAAAGAAACCATTTTGGCAGCACTAATTTATACAGATCATGGTTGAAGGATTTTGATGGTGGAGATAATGGATAACAGCGTTAAAACACTTTTAACTGCAATTTATGCCCCAAATGATAAACAAGAATTCTATAGGAAATTACAGACAAAAATAATTGATTTGGACTATGTTAATATCTTTATGATGGGTGATTTTAATGGAATAATTAATGACCGGTTGGACTATAAAACACAGAAAACAACAAAGAAAGTTAGAAAGATACTACCCAAATCCTTCCTTCGAATAACAGAATTTAATTTAAAAGATGCATGGAAAGAGAAATGCAGAAAGTAAGCAATATACATTCTATTCAAATAGACACACATCCTGGTCTAGAATAGATATGATATGGATGTCAGCAGAATTATTGACTAATGTACGACAGATTGAAATAGAAACAAGCACATGGGCAGATCATAATCCATTATCAGTGATTTGGGAGGGATACAAGAGGAGATCTAGATGGACTCTAAATAATATGATTCTGAAAGAAAAAGACTTTAAACAGAAAATAGAGAAAGAATTTGTTTTCTTCTTCAAAGAAAATAAAAAAGAGGATACATCTTTACAGAATCTCTGGGACACGATGAAGGCCTACACAAGGCTTGATGATAGATTATACTAGGAGAAGAAACATAAAACAGAAAAAGACATTTAAGACATTAGAGGATGACTATAAAACACTGGAAAAAGATTTACAGAAGTCCCCACAAAAAAGACATTAAAAATAAAATGGATATAATTAAACATAAAATGGGACTAATGGAAAGAGAGGAATTAGCACAAAAAATTAAAAGTGCGAAACAGAATTACTTTGAAGATGCAAATAAACCAGGCAGTGGCTAGCTTATAAATTGAGAAAGGAAAGAGAACCAAGAAGAATTAGCCATTTGATAAATAAAGAAGGACAGGTTTGTTATGGAAATGAGGAGAAGAAAAAAATTATATAAGATTACTATGGAAAACTATATTTTCAAGAGAATATTCAAGAAGAAAAAAATCAAGCAATATCTTCAGAAAGCGAACTTTCCTCAGATACCCAAAAATATTGAAACAATGTTAGAAGGAAGTATAACAATGATGGAACTAACGGAAGCCTTAAAAAAACAGAATGCTGGGAAAGCTCCAGGTCCAGATGGGTTGCCAGCAGAATTCTATAAGACTTTTCAGGAAATATTGAATCTTCTAGAAGTTATGAATGAAGTTATGTTAAAGAAAAGAATACCAAAAACATGGTCAGAAGCATACATTACACACATTACACACATACAGGTACAGACCTGCAGCAAGTTAAAAGTTATAGACCTATATCTTTATTGAACTCAGACTATAAAATCTTTGCTTCAATTTTGACAGAAAGACTAAAAAGATACTTAAATAATTTTATTCATACTGATCAAAATGGATTTCTGCCAAAGAGACAAATCAAAGACAATGTGAGAATCATTTTGGATACTCTGGAATATTATGAAGCACACCCTGAGAAGCAAATGGCCTTGATTTTCTAGATGCTCAAAAAGCCTTTGACAAGGTGAGTTAGCGATTTATTTTACTGCAACTGATACCAATGGGCTTTGCTAAAAAATTTATCCAAGCCATTGAAACAATATATCATGAACAAACTGCAAAGGTGATGGTGAATGGAGAATTAACAGAATCCATAGATATAAGAAAAGGGACAAGGCAAGGCTGTCCATTATCACCTCTGCTGTTTGTGTTAACATTGGAAGTGTTGAACAGGAAAATCAGAGAAGAAAAAGAAATAAAAGGAATGAAAATTAAAAAGGAGGAATATAAATTGCAAGCTTTTGAAGATGACCTGGTATTTATATTAGAAGACCCAATGGAAACAACACCCAAATTAATAGAAAAAAATAGAAGAATATGGAAAAGTAGCAGGTTTGAGAATAAATAAAGACAGAACAAAGATATTAACAAAGAATATGTTAACAAGACAAAAGAAATAGTTGGAAGAAACTTTAAAAATACAGGTCACAAACAAGGTTAAATACTTAGGGATTTATATTACACCAAGATGCAGTACCCTGAAGGAAGATAACTATGTTAAACTCAAACAGCAGATTGCGACAGACTTGATGAAATGGGAAAAATTGCAACTATCATTGATTGGGAGAATATCCACAATTAAGATGAATATATTGCCTAGAGTTTTATATTTATTCCAGACAATTCCTATTCGATTATTAAAGAGTTTTTTGAAGATTTAAATATTATTTTGTTGAAATATATTTGGCAGGGTAAAAAAGCAAGAATAAAATTAAAGCTGTTACAAGATGCAAGAATAAGAGGAGGATTTGCCTTGCCCAATTGGGAGCTGTATTACCAGGCGACAAGTTTGATGTGGGTAAAGGAATGGATAACACTAAGGAACAGTAGATTATTGACTTTAGAAGGTCATGATTTGCTGCTGGGATGGCATGCCTTTCTCTGGTATAAGGGAACTAAAACACAGGGGTATTTTATAAGACATTATATTCGCGAGGCATTGTTTTTGAGCTGGGAGAAGATTAAAAGACAATATTACTTATAAATTCCAACATGGATATCAACTATTGAAGCTTTTTCTTATCCAATAATATATAAAAAGGAACAAACAGTTAGATATGGGGAGTTAATTAATGAAAAAGGTGAACTTAAATCTATGCAAATGTTGCAAGAACAAGGTGTAAAAATGAATTGGTTTTCATATTTGCAAATACGATCTAGGTTTGATAAAGACTCCGAGGCGGAAGGTGTTTAGGATAAGTTGGCTGACTTAGATAAAATTTTGATGGGTACTGATGAAAAGGTAATTAAAAAACTTTATGAACATCTCTTAGAATTTAAATTGGAGGAGGAGCAAGTTAAAGAAACAATGATTGCTTGGGGGAAAAATTTTGGATATGAGATTGATTTGGAAAAAATGGCAAAAATTGTGGTCTCAAAATTATAAAATGACAATGTCAACAGCATACAAAGAAAATTTGTATAAGATGTTTTACAGGTGGCACCTACCCCCGATGAGACTTGCGAGAATGTTTAAGAATAAATCGGATAAATGCTGGAAATGTCATCAGATACCTGGTTCATATTACCATGTGTGGTGGACATGTTCAGACGCAAAGAAATATTGGACTAAAATCCACACATGGTTGGAAAAAATGATAAAACAACATATAGACTTTAAACCAGAGATCTTTTTATTGGGAGTCATACTGGACACATACAATAAAGAACTGAAATATTTTATTGTAAATGTTTTAACAGCGGCTAGAATTGTATTTTCAAAGAACTGGAAAAATGACAACATACCTATGCAGGAGGAAGTTATCAAAAACAAAACAAAACTGTGGACTGTGCTGAAATGAGTAAACTGACATTTGAAATTAGAGAATAAGAAGATAAGCAATTTTATATGATATGGAATTTGTTTTATCAATGGTTGGATAAAAAGGCATGGTAATATAATAGACTAGATAATTTTCTGATAGAAATCTAATAGATTGATATAAAACATAATATAGATATATATATAACCACTGGTTGAAAGTATAACATAAATTTTAAGATAAAACTTGGAACATCTCATATAAAACGATGGAATAAATAGTTTAGTCATGGTGATTAATAACTGATAAATATATAAACATATGTTAGTTTGACAATGTGAAGACTGATATAAATTGTGAGTAAATGACTACAAAAGTATAGCACAAAAGATACGTAACCAACTGACACACTGTATGTATATAAAATGGAAGAGGATTTTATCTTTTTGTATGTGTATGTTTGGGTTTATAAATAAAAAACTTTATTTTTTTAAAATAGTAATAATAATAAAGTATTGTGGTGGTTGCACTTTCAGCCAGGTGCTGGCCTTGATTTGGCATTTTTTCCAAATATCAAGTCCTTTTCAAGGACTGGGATAGGAAAATGTTGTTATTTGGTGGTATTATCAGAAGTTGTAAACTATTCCAAGCAGAACTGCGTTGGAATTACTGATAGGGATTTTGTCAATTCCAGTGGTGTTCAAATGGTGCTTCAGTTGTTTTGGGATTGCACCAAAGGTGCTATTACAAATGTTATTTTTTCTTTATTTTGCTACGGTCATTTTAATTCTATTTGCAGATCTTTGTATTTTGTGATTTTCTCCAGTTCTTGCTCTTCTGTTTTGCTGTCTCCGGGTACTGTCCACATAGACTATTTTGTCTTTCTTATCAACAACAGAAATAGAAAAATATAATCATAAATCAATAGGCTAAAAGGTATCAGTGCATCAGAAAGCTCTGGCTCAAAATTTTTATGATCGTCAAGATACCGCCTTTCACTTGGACAGATAGAGAAGGAAAAGTGAATGTTTCTAAGAAAACTAAGCAACTAAAAGTTTCTAGAAAAAAGAAGTGCTATATAAATGCTAAAATCTCCACAAATGGGGATATTGTAGGCACTTCATTCAATCAGTAAGAAATTATTTTTAGAATTCTTACAGTCTCATAGACTCAAGTAACAAAAAAGGATGAATTTTAGGAGTATTACTGTACATTGATTCAAGAATAACACACTGCCTAATGCCTTATAACAGCACTCTTTCACTTGTCACAAAACACTTGATATCATAATAAGCTTGCAGAGGCTTTACTATTTTAGTTGCTCATATTCAGACAGACAAGACCTGTAATTACCACTAAGAAGCTGCTGCCATCCTGTAAGAGGTCAATTAATGAATCAATGTTATTGTGGAGTGATCTCAAGTTCCATAAAAGACATTGGAGAGCATGTATCACTAAAGATCCTGAAAGGTAATTAAATTATCTAAAGAATATTGTTAAAGTTTATCAGAAAAGCAAAAAGCCTTCTGTGTGCTTCATGCTGGAATATATAGCTTGTCTATTAGTTAAGATCATTTTGGAAACATAGAGTTACTCAGACAAGTATTTCCTCTCTCTTATGTACAGGTAATCCTCAACTTATTATGTTGGGATCAGAATTTCCATTGCCAAGCAATTGCACCCAATTTTACAACTTTTTTTTTGCCATGGTTGTAAAACTGATCACTGCAGTTGTTAAGTGAGTCGCACGGTTGTTAAGCAAACTTTGTATCCTGTAAACATAACTGGAGGTAATCATAGAGAGGACATTACCTATATTTTTCTGTAACAGAGTCTCTACATATTTATTTAATATTTCAGTAAGTATCTTAGTTTCCTTTTCTCTTTCCTGATGCCTCCAATCTGTTCTTTATATAAGGCAGATGAACATACCTGATCTCTAATATTTAATGTGATAATATGAGGAATTAAATCAAACAGTAGTGTTCTATTCAACATTGCAATGGTGTGTTTGACTTGTTTAAACAGTATATTTAACTTGATTGTTAGAATGAAAACACTTGGAGTTCCGGTCTGCAGTGCTTTGGGGCAGGCAGGAATCCGTGACTGTGCACGGTTTCTGCCTGTGCTTGCTGCTGGAGTGCCCTGAGCCACCCGGCTTCAGGGCTAGCCACCTCCGTAGAAGGTGGCGAAGATAGGGGGATCTGGCAGGGTTGAGAGATATCACATCTCTCTTCTCTAGCCGGCTAAACCCCCTTTTCTGAAGGCAGTTGAACGGCGGCCAGAAATGGCTGCCACAAAGAAGCACTCAGCCGGAAAAGAAAGTGCAGGAGGAGTTGAGAAGAAGTGAAAGTTTTTTTTGCTGACTGGGACAAAGCAACAACAAAAGTACCCTGGAACCTAAAATTTGCGAAAGATACATTGTTCCTAGAGATCTACAAGCGGCGAATGGAAGTTAAAAAGGAAAGTTTTTTTTTCCACTCTCCTTCCTAACGTTGACAGCGAATAGAAATCCATGAGAAATCAGAAAAACCCACATTGGCACTAATAGGTAATTAAATGCTAAAGGGATAACAAGGATTTCTGAATATCTAAAAAAAAATTCTTTTTTGCTGTAAGTGGGAAGGGAGAGGAAAAGAATTGGAGCAGGATTTGGAATTAAGGAGGAGATTGCCTAGAATCTTAAAGAATTACTAAATACTAACAAGACTTCTAAAAGATACATTTTAACTGGAACTTTGCAACTAAACAGTAACCCCAGAAAGAGAAAGTGAAAAAAGAAGAAAGTGCTAAAAGAAACAGCTTATTTGGACTGCTTGGTGATTTTGGGACTTTTGGAAATTATCTTTGACTAAAAACACTTGGGTGGTTGTTTTGGAAAACCTTTTTCTTTCTACAATGGCATCACTTGTGGATGAAATGAAAATTGAATACAAAAAATATAAAGAAGAAAAATAAGAAGGGAAAGACTCTCTTGGCACTCTTTTTCAATTCTTAGAAATAGCGATTTGCACCTATGAGAAACTGACTGCACAACAAGATGATTGGGATAAAGAAGAAGCCATCTTTGATGAACAAGTAACTTTATTTGGGGAAGAAAGGGAGAAAGAGGAAAAGAAAAGGGGGACTTTAAGAGTTGAAAAAACAACCAAAAAAGAGAAAAATAAGGTGAAAGGTGGATATAATGTTAGAAAACAACAGAAAGGGGGAAAGCAGAAGAAGAAAAGGGGGTGGAGAGACAAGGGGGTAAAAAGGGCAGGGAGAAGAACAAGCAAGGGAGGAAGGAAGGGATGAGAAGCCTCAATGGTGGGGAGCAAGATGTAAAGAAACAAGATTTATTTAGAGATAATGGGTAAATTTAATTGAAAAAGGGATTCTGCAAAGGTACATAAGATTGTATTGTTATATTTGTATTTAGAAATGTTAGAAAATTGGAAACAACATGTGATCAAAAATGGGATAAAATATTTAGTGTAACTTAGTGAAATTTTTGTGAATAAAAGGAAGGTAATGAAATAAATGAGAGAATTCAAGTAGGAGGAAATGGGAACATTTTAATGATACAATGATTTAACATATAAGTGATGTGATGTGGGGGGGGTAATTATGAAAAGTATAAGCGTTCCCATAAAAGTATGATAATCAATTGAAAAGTAATGTGTAAAATGTTTAAGATTTAAATGAATATTAATATTAATGATTAGATCTGAACTGGCATGGATAGTTGTTTTAATTATATTATATACTTATAAATTTATTCTTTTTATAAAATATAATGTGTAATTTTAGAATGTACTAAACAGAATCCCAATGGAAGTCATGTATTTTATTAAGTGTTATAAAATTTAGGGGAAAGAGTTAAAGGCGTCACACTGCAATCAGTGTACAGGAGAAATTTTGTTTAAAGAGAAAAGACAAATAGATAGCTGGAAACAGAACAGACAAAGAATAATAAGTATTATGATCTGAACTAAGATGAGATAAATAAAATAAAACTAAGAAAGTTAAAAGAGGTGAGAAGCTATATAGAAAATGGAAAATGGTAATAAGATATGGAATGGTATATAAAATGAACATGAATTTGAATTTGTGTCTGTACGAAGAGATGTAACCCGGGATCAAGCAGCTTTCAGAAAAGATGTTTTATGTTTTTATGTTTTATGTTTTGTTTGTTTGTGTATTGTCTTTGAAAATCAATAAAATTTGTTTAAAAAAAAAGAATGAAAACACTTAAAGCACATTTTAAAATTTAAAATTATTGGATAAGATTTGCTGAAGGAAAAAATCTATACAATTTCTATAGAACAAAATCTTCTCCCACTGCCCTTTTAGAATTTTCTAAGATTGACCAGACATGTATGAATAACAATGATATGGTTTAATGCATTTTCAAAGAGATTTGTGGCATCATTATTTGACAAAGACTCTTTAAAAAACAATCATACTTGTCAACTGTCACAGACTGTCCAGAAAGTCATAGATAGGTGGAAAGGATGATTCCAGCCTTAAATAAATCCAATAAAGCCTGCTATTCTCTCCTATTTGGAGGGAACAAATAGACAATACTGAGCATGATAGAGAAACATCTGAGTAGATGCATGAGAATGAAATCATCCCAAGGGAATCTCCCTTTTTTTGAAACTTGAGGAAATATTCAGACAATGTGGGAAAGGCTAACAAAATTATTGGTCACAAAGCCCAAGATGGAACCATGTATTCTTACTCTGCAACCAGAATCTTTGCTTGTGAGTACAAACCTCCAGAGCTTTTGATACTAAGAGCAGCATTTTATTTTCCAAAACTGTATCAATCAGCAGTCTTTCTTGTTTAGAATGCAGTTTTATTTTCAAACCATTAATGGCCCTGTTAAAATACTTAATTTAGTAGCTGGAGCAGTGAAGGGTTGGACAATGAGTAAGAACATACTATTATAGCTAATTGGTTGAAGAGAGCTGGCCACTACATGAGTCAATTCAAGCTGTGATTGTTGCTGTGAGGGTAAAAGGGGAGTTTCCTTGTTTCTTGCTTTTTTCCTCTGTATGCCCTGTGTGCTCTGTAATTTACCTCATGATGTTCCTGCTGTGTTGATTTACCTGACAATGTTCCTATTTGCCTATGTTATTTATTGTACATATATTTATTTATATAAAACTGGTTCATGTCAGAGTCTCTGATTTCATTTGGACATCGGCTGTGCAATTCCTTGATATTCTGAAATAGAAATCCCAAAACATTGTGAGATCACCCACATTCCACCAAGAGCTGGGACTTTATAATGCCACTGGAACAATATATATATATATATATATATATATATATATATATATATATATATATATATATATATATATATATATATATATATATATATATATATATATATATATTTCCACGTCATTGTAGTTCTTTTAAAGTTGTAGCAACATTTCAGCAGAATCTCATCTGCCATCATCAGGCTTCTGTATTGTGTCCGTCTGTGGGTCAGACTTTTACAGTGGTTTCAGATTTAAATTTGGGGCAGCCTATTGCTGTGCCAGAATGGTTTTTCTTCATCCTGATTGGTTGGGAGTCTTGGTCTGTGTTTATTGGTCTCGGAGTTTGCTGTGTTCTGCTTGATGGGTGTCTCTGATATCTTCTGTCTGTTTTTGGCTCTTTTGTATCTTGATTGGCTGGCAGCATTGTGTTACTTTAATGGAGGCCTTTAGTGCAGCTTGGCTTCGGGTAAATGGACGGCTATCATTAGTTAGGAAGCTGGGTTTCATCTGGGTGCCTGGTTGGGGTGTGTTTGAGCTGGAGGTATCAGGGGATCTGTTTGTGCCCAGGTGTTTGCCTGGCTTGTGGTGTGGAGATTATTTTGTTTGTGAGTGCAGGCTTCCAAATGATTGACAGCCTGGTGGAATCATCTCTTCTGTTCATGCTTTCTGGTCTTTTTCAATCTCTATGGCTTCTCTGATAATTCTGTGGCTGGGGTTTTCTATAGTGGCTAGGGTTTTGGTGCCATTGAAGTTGATGCTATGACCTGTGGCTTTCATGTGTTGGACTAGTGAGGAAGTGTGTTCCAGCTTTTTGACTGCATTTTTGTGTTCATCCAGGCGGGTACTTATTCTTCTATTGGTCTGTCCAATGTATGTGGCCGGGCATGATGCACAGGGGACTTCGTATATGCCTTGGTTTTCCAGGTCAATTTTATCTTTGGGGTTGCTAAGGATGGCTGCTATTTTTCTGTCTGTTTTGAAGGCAGTCCTGATGTGATGTCTGTGTAGTACCTTACTAATTTTGTCTGTAGTACCTCTTATGTAGGGCAGGACAGCTGTTCCATAGGTCTGTTCATCTTCTGGGTCTCTATTATGTTTCAGTGTGTTTTTGTGGATCAAGCTGGTGATTTTGCTTTTGTGGAAGCCATTGGCTGTCAGTACTTTAGTCAGGGTGCATAGTTCAGTCTTAATGTGTGTCTTGTCTGCCAGGCGTTTGGTTCTGGTAATTAGTGTTTTAGCCACGGAGTTTATCTGTGCTGGGTGGTGGTGGGATTGGGCGTTGAGGTAGCGGTTGGTGTGTGTTTTCTTCTGGTATATGGTGTGTCCTAGTGTGCCATCTGTTTTTTTGTAGATTAGTACATCTAGGAATGGTAGTTGTTTGTTTATTTCTGTTTCCATGGTGAACTTGATTTTGGGGTGTGCGCTGTTTAGGTGTGTTAGGAACACCCCAAAATCAAGTTCACCATGGAAACAGAAATAAACAAACAACTACCATTCCTAGATGTACTAATCTACAAAAACAGATGGCACACTAGGACACACCATATACCAGAAGAAAACACACACCAACCGCTACCTCAACGCCCAATCCCACCACCACCCAGCACAGATAAACTCCGTGGCTAAAACACTAATTACCAGAACCAAACGCCTGGCAGACAAGACACACATTAAGACTGAACTATGCACCCTGACTAAAGTACTGACAGCCAATGGCTTCCACAAAAGCAAAATCACCAGCTTGATCCACAAAAACACACTGAAACATAATAGAGACCCAGAAGATGAACAGACCTATGGAACAGCTGTCCTGCCCTACATAAGAGGTACTACAGACAAAATTAGTAAGGTACTACACAGACATCACATCAGGACTGCCTTCAAAACAGACAGAAAAATAGCAGCCATCCTTAGCAACCCCAAAGATAAAATTGACCTGGAAAACCAAGGCATATACGAAGTCCCCTGTGCATCATGCCCGGCCACATACATTGGACAGACCAATAGAAGAATAAGTACCCGCCTGGATGAACACAAAATGCAGTCAAAAAGCTGGAACACACTTCCTCACTAGTCCAACACATGGAAGCTACAGGTCATAGCATCAACTTCAATGGCACCAAAACCCTGGCCACTATGGAAAACCCTAGCCACAGAGTCATCAGAGAAGCCATAGAGATTGAAAAAGACCAGAAAGCATGAACAGAAGAGATGATTCCACCAGGCTGTCAATCATTTGGAAGCCTGCACTCACAAACAAAATAATCTCCACACCACAAGCCAGGCAAACACCTGGGCACAAACAGATCCCCTGATACCTCCAGCTCTTTAAAAACACACAACCCCAACCAGAGTCACCCAGATGAAACCCAGCTTTATATCCAAAATGATAGCTCTCCTATTTACGGAACAAAGCTGCACTATAGAGGCTCTGAGTAAAGCATGACAAAACATGCCAGCCAATCTCCCTTTTTTCAAGATATCAAAAGGCTAACACAAATTGGTACAGAAGATATCAGAGACTATCGCAAGCAGAATCTACAGCAAACCCCAGAGCTTTGATACTAAGAGCACAGATTTCCAAAACTACCAATCAGCAGTCTGTTTAGAATGCAGTCAAACCATTAATGGCCCTGAAAAACTTAATAGTAGCTGCCCCAGAATTGACAATGTAAACCATTGTTAAAAGGCTGACCCACAGACGGAATCAAGCGTATTGGCTGGAGGGCAAGGATAGTTTCTGCTTTCCCTGTACCCGTGTGCTCTATAATTTAAATGAGTTCCTGCGTGTGGATTACCGACAATGCCTATTGCCCAGTATTTATATATATATATATATATATATATGAGATGTTTTGTAAAATTTATGTATACAAATTTCTCAATATCCTATGGAGGGATTCAAAATAAAAAGAAGCATATGGGTACTGTCAAGCAAAAGATACACGTAGAAAGAGTTTAAAATACTCTTGAGCATGGATGAGTTCTTAGTCCAATTCATACAATCCAGTGACAGAGCACTAAATGTAGAATTATATTCTACCTAAATGTAGAACTATATTCTAGAAAAAGGGATTTTTTAAAAATCATAACACAATTTATCATTATTTATTTTGAATGATATTTCAGTAAAGTGCATGGGAAAAGAAAATGAAGATGCCATTCCATAATTAGTAGTCAAAAAGTTCTATGATCTAAAACCATTTTTTTTTCACTGAGTAAAAATGGTAGATGTCACAGTATGTCCAACTTTTCCTCTTGGAATGGAAAAAAAACAAAGATAATTAACTTCCTCCTTTCAGAATCTTTGGAAAGGGACACTTCACCATGACCAACTTGCCACATCCATTTTGCTGCAGCCAACTCACAGTGGGACAATTCCATGCAGGATAACTCAGCATGATAACTATCACCCACCATTGTTTCTTTGGCATTATTTCTATTGATAAAAATGGAAATAATGTCAAGGAAATTCTGGTGGATAACATTTATTACATTGAGTTATCCCATATGGAATTGTCCTCTGGCAAGTTGTCCATTGGCCATGGCAAAACAACTGAAGTGAGTTGGCCATGGCTGATGTGAGTTGTCCTAGACCCCAGAATCTCTGTCCCTGGACAATCACCACAAATGGCAATAAAGCATCAGTTGCATAGGATTTTGAATCAAAACTTGAATACAGTTGTCCCTTGAATACATTTCTTAATTCTAGCACAGCTAATTAGAAGGACATATCACTGATCAACATTTTTTCCTCAATGCAAATAAAGTTTATAGGCATGCTGCATTTGTCTCCTGAAGAGGAGTAGTAAAAAGTAGAGTTAAAGGCTTCTAGTGATAATCAACCTAGTAGGGATTACTCTAGCGGTGTTGAAGCCAATAATACTGAGGGAAACTAGCAAATCCCCACAACTCATTGCCATTGATGCCTATGAAACTCTGAGGTTCATTCACCCTCTCAAATAGAAGTATGCATTCAAGCTATAAGAGCAGAGGACTGAACTCTGCAGGTCAAATAGCCTAGCCAAGAAACAGACTGGGAAAAGAGTGATTGCAATGTACCTCAGATGTACATCTAGATGGTAGCTCAGCATGGCTTATTTATTGGCATCACTCCCTCAGAAGAAAGGCTGACAACAACTTTTCAAGCCTCTGTTTTGCTATGTTTACCTTGATGTGCCATGTTTTGACCTCCTCACTATCTTATTTTACAATCTAAAAATGCTGGAATCAAACCAGTAAGTTTCAATATATCTTCTCAAGAAATATTATTGCAATTTTAAAGGAAAAGTTAGGAAGTGGTGTACCTATTTCTGAGCAGTTCTTGATCATGTTATCAGCATTCCAATGTGTCCAGACAGGAATTATACCAGGAATTAATTCTATATTATTGTAAGGTTATATTAACAAAATCTTGCAAGTCTGAAAGTGCTTCTCTCCCCTCTTCCCCTTTACAGTCCCAAAACTAGTGGGGGGTCTCTTTTGAACACCCCCCCCCCATTGTGGGCTAAGTGACCTTCTATCTAAGTTTTCCTTTGATTGCATCTCATTGCCATGCCTTCCAAGATTATTCTCACATACTATTTCACAGGTAAACTCTTGATAGTTTTATCCATTGATATACTTTGACCTTCTCCTGGTGGTTGTCTATTTTGCTGGTCATCATTTTAGCCTACCCTTACATACTGTTTTATTTCCAAGTGCATTCAGATGTATTTATTACTTCATAATACAGAGTGTTTGTCATATAGTTCCTGATACTCATTATCTGTGAAGATCAAGAGAAAAGGTTATTTATTGGGCAAGCCAGCAATGACCTTATATTTTGTTGAAACATATATTTTCTCTTTGTTGTTATGCAGGTTGACTAAGTCTGCCTCAGCGCAAATAAGAGAGTCCAATTCTCTCTAAATCACACAATTATTCAGATCTGGAGAAAGGTGAGTCCTCCCATAAAGCTAAAAAGATCCATATGATTTATTTAGCAGGCTTTTATGCTTTACTTGGTTACATTAAAAGGATGTACATTTTTGTATACAAAAGTAGATCAAGTACAGAAGTTACTAAAATATCTGTGCCCACATCCTATAGCAATGTAGAATAGAATAGAATAGAATAGAATAGAATAGAATAGAATAGAATAGAATAGAATAGAATAGAATAGAATAGAATAGAATAGAATTCTTTATTGGGTAAGTGTGATTGGACACACAAAATGTGTATTTTGAGCAAGCTTCATTTAAGATCCTTTGTTTCCTTATCATCTTTCCCTACAATAGGGACATATGCTTTATTACTTCATTTTATTGGTTCGCTTTCTTTTGGCCATTTCAATATAAGTATCTTCACTATCAGAATCCTGATCAGCAATTTCAGCAAACTTTGGTTCCGTATGTCCAAAACACTCTTCTAATATCTCCCAGTATCTTGTCACTTTTTAAGTCTCAAAATTCAGTTAGAATTCAGTCTCTACAGTAAACCACACAGGTGATGAAAATACTGCAAAGGTCATCAGAAAATAGATCTTTGATTCTGGACTCAGCTTTAAGAATTATGTGGCTTTTATCTAACACAATGCCCTTCTAATGACTGACAAGCACAATGGAGTTCTGAAGAGGTGGAAGAAATTTATGCTGTTGGCTGTGCATGACACTAAGCACAGGTTCTGTGATGAAGTGATGACCTTAAAAAACATACTGTATATGAAATAAAAATCCTTATTCAAGAATCTAAAGCTAACACTAAAAGAAGCAGTTATGGATGATATTGTAAGAAAGAGAAGTACACATTAATGGGGGACTCTTTAGAATATAACCATGATATATTACTATGGAGAAAACAAAGTAATCTTTGAAAATTCATGCAATATAAACTTTTCACAAATTTCACAAATGCAGATCATAATTTCTTGTACTTTCTCATTTTTAAAATACGTTGTTGCTCATATCAGACAGAAATGTTTTCTATCAAGCTATTTTCAATTGGCTCTCGAACAATCTTTCATATTAGTTCTATATCAGTCAACAATTCCTATGTTTCTTGAAGGATTATCAATTTCTACACAAAGACTTAGCAATGTGTTTGCTCTTTAATAGGTATTATTTTCTTCTTCTCAAGCATCTCAACATAATTAAGTTGCATTTATGCTTTATTCTGCATGTAGTTTTGTCCAGGTGGAAAATCTGAATACATCCCTCATTGACTGATCTATATCTATATAAATTTTCAACTGGGCTTGCTGTTGCAACTAAGACTGCAACACTCTCTAATATGGAGTGGCCACTGTCTTTATTGTACTCCAATCCCATTTACTTAACATACTGACCTTCCTATTTAGGATTCTGCTGCAGTAATGTCTGGTCTTGTCACTGTGGTGATGTGTGCCCAAATACAAGAACTTTCAAATATTTTATATTTATCTCAGAATGGGCTCACTATTTGCAGTTTGCTTTAGGAAGTTTATTTCTATAGGTGTACTGACTTTGTTGACTTTAGTTAGCTCTATAAATTCAAGAAGATGATCAACTTTCTGTCTTTGGTTGAGGTAACAACCATAATTGAAGCCAATAAAAGGTCTTCATTAGAAGATTATAGCACAATACTATAAGATAATATGATAAAATCATATGTATTAAATACTGTTTAATTTTGGTGAAGACTTCTAAAATCAATTTAGTCAAGAAATACAAGTGCTGAATGTGAAATATTCCACAAAGCATTTGATCTTCATATAAATCCTTGCAGGCAAAGATAATTTTTAGGAATGGGGGGCTGGTTAACAAAACAGGTTCCGTTCAGCCACAATTTCCTCTCATTCATTATTCTTTAATCTGGGCTTTGGGGGAAATGTACCATAGTGGTAAACATCGTTCCAGATCCAGTTGCTAATTTTTGTTGTTTTGGTTGTCATGATGGTGTGCTTTCTGGTGTGATTTGAGAACTGCAGTACTACGCATTATAAATGCAAAAGTTTTGAAGAAAGGAGTCTCTTTAAAAGCACTATTGTAAAGTGCTTTTAAAGAAACCAACTTAATTTTACATGGTTCCGGAGAGCTTTTCCAAAATATGATTTTATAGCATTGTCCCAATATCTAATGGGCTGCCACAAGGAAGTGGGGGTTAATGTATTCTCCAAAACACTGAAGGCAGGATAAGAAGCAATGGATGGAAACTAATCAGGGAGAGAAGCAACTTAGAACTAAGGAGAAATTTCCTGACAGTTAGAACAATTAATCAGTGGAACAACTTGCCTCCAGAAGTTGTGGATGCTCCAACACTGGAGATTTTTAAGAAGAGATTTGACAACCATTTGTCTGAAATGATGTAGAGCTTCCTGCTTGAACAGAGTTTTGGATTAGAAGAGCTGCAAGGTCCCTTACAGCTCTGCTATTCTGTTAAACTATCCAGAGTTTTCTGTATACAAACATTTCCTTGAATGCTTCTAGTAAATCATTGGAGTCATGAGGGGAGGTTTCTATGTGTGTATAAGAGGAGGAGGCTTCAATGCAAACGCCAAAGTCTCTTCATGCTCCTAGATGTGCTTGAGAAAAATAATGCAAGGTGTCTGAGTGAGACAAATGGACTTTGTAGTGCCATATTGATATAAAATGTACCCCCACACACATAGATCTTCTATGAAAACCTCTTTTGAAATAACTCCACTCATAACAACATACATAGATTCTGCCTGTCCAATTAATTTACATGGAGACATGACGGCTATTATTTGTGGTGCCATTCTTAATGGGTAGCTATGAGTTCCAATAAAGAAGAAATAAAGTCAAATAGGTGCAGATATTGAGTTATGGCTATGAAATTTCTGTTAATATTTCATTTCTTTATTTTTTTAAAAAATCTGGATAATATTCTTTGCTGTATCTAATCTGTGCATTATCAAAAATCCAAGATTATGAATGGAATCCATTAATATAAATACAGTATACAGTACTATATACTACAACAAAATATAAACATAATTGCAAGTTAAATTTTGTTCTATCTCTAATGCTGACTGGATAATCAGAGGCTTTCATTTTGTTAAAAAAAGTAATTTGTGTAACAAATTAAGTGGCAAAAGTTTATTTCAGTTTATATAGCGGGTCACATGAAGATATCTACGGTTAAGATAGTTTGGTACACAAAATGTGTTTTTGCCACCTCTTTTGAAGACAGTTCTTTTTTATTTTTAATGGAAACAGTGAAATTAAAATGCAGAATGGATGCAGTGGTGGACAACTTTAGAAATGAAAATACGACAGAGAACCTAATATTAAATAACTTTATTCAGAAACGCCTATAACAATTCAGTACCACTTCCGTTACATAGAATGATTTTAAAGAAATACTAGTGCTGACGCTCAGTGGCTCTTGTATCCTAACCACTGTCAAATCCATAAATGAGATATATACAAATTGAGAATAAGATGCTGGAAATGTTGCTTGCATGCAATTGATTAAATGAATACATTTCTGTCTAGAAACTGGCCCTGGAAACAGCCCACAAGCCATTTAATGCATTGGTTAAGAAACGTTGAATAAATATACTTTATAGATATATAAAATATCTTTCTAATACTAAAAGGATAAATACATTCTGACCTACTTGTAGGTATGTTATTGAATGTTATAGATTAGCACTAAAAAGGTCCAAATATACAAGACTGTATAGCTATCTCAATAGCTTTCAATTCACTAGTCATAATAATAAATATTTCTAAATCTTTCATATCCTTACTGTGTAAATTATTTATAGTATTTTTTCCACTAAGACTTCAATTTAATGTAATTTAAAGAAAATATTTGGGCTTGTAAATTATTTTTATTTGAATCTTGGTTAATTTGGTACCAAATGTCACAATGCTATGATGCTGGAAAGCATTGTTCTGACAGCTTTGATCATTTATTCTACATGTGAGAATCTTAGTGCTTTAATAAATTAAGCCTATTTGAATGTGTAGCATTGAAGAATACCCAATGGCTTATTCTAAATTCAAAAGATCTTTCAAATATTATTGAAATAAACATTTTCTATAAAAGAGTACGTCAGTAGTTTTGAATCCTTTGAGAATATAAATATCCTAAAATAAATTATTCTGCTTTTATTCCTTTACTTAATTGGTTTCTTTCTCATATATTTAGATATATATGTCTCTAATATGCATCATGCCTTTTGGCTTTTTGATCCCTCAAGAGAAATTATTTCTTTAAAAAATTTAAAATAAGTGCTGGAAAGAGTATAAAGCTGTAGTATGAGCCACTATAACATAGTTATTCGATTTCCAGTGACCAGAATTTGGGAATAATCCTAGCAACAGCAATTTAAACAAAGAAACAAATAATAATAATAAAGGGAAAATATCATTTCAACAACCTGTATATTTCACTTTTATAACTGCTTTACTAGTGCAGCTTTTCAATATAGAGTTGGAAATTAACTACAAGCATTAATAGCCATTCTGTATGCATCTGTATTTGTGATTCAAAAAACAATTGATCCAAGCTTTTGTCTACAACAAGACTCATTCTGATCTATTGTTGCTAAGGCATACATTGTCTTACCTTACTTTTCACCCTCGCAGTTCCAACTGATAACTGGATGTTTTGTTATATACAATAAGATGCTACAAATAAGTATTAAGGTTCTGCCAGTCCTTCAGATGAAACTACCCCCAAAGCCTCTCCAGCTGTCCCTCCATCTGTGAAGCAAATTGGCAGATGCCAGTTTGTTTAAAGACAACCAAAAACATAAATTTATTTATTTATTTATTTATTTATTTATTTATTTATTTATTTATTTATTTATTTATTTATTTATTTATTTATTTATTTATTTATCAATCGCTTACAAGATAATAGGTATAAGTAAAAACATAGTTATGAATACATGAAATGGGTACATATAAGAAAAATAAAAGAAACAATATGACAGGGACGGTAGGCACATTGGTGCGCTTATGCATGCCCCCTACAGACCTCTTAGGAAAGGGGTGAGGTCAATAGTAGACAGTCTAAGGTTAAAGTTTTTGGGGTTTGGGGAAGAAACCACAGAGTCAGGTAGAGTATTCCAGACATTGACCGCTCTGTTGCTGAAGTTGTATTTCCTGCAATCAAGTTTGGTTAGGCTAACCTTGAGTTTGTATCTATTGTGTGCTCTTGTGTTGTTATGGTTGAAACTGAAGTATTCATTGACAGGTAAGTCATTGCAATGTATGATTTTATATACCATACTTAGATCAGATCGAAGACGGCGTAATTCAAGGTTTTCTAGGTCTAGAATTTCAAGTCTGGTGGCACAAGGTATTCTCCAATGAGTAGAGGAGTGGAGAACTCTTCTTGTGAAATATTTCTGGACTTTCTCAACTGTGCTAATATCAGATACGTAATATGGGTTCCAGACTGATGAGCTGTATTCGAGTATTGGTCTTGCAAATGTTTTGTATGCTCTAGTTAGTAGTGTGATATTACCAGAGAAAAAGCTACGTAGGATTAGGTTAACAACTCTTAATGCCTTTTTGGTTATGTAGTTGCAGTGGGCTCTAGCACTTAGATCATTAGAGATGAGTATTCCAAGGTCCTTTATAGAGCTTGGATCATCAACAAGATCTTGACTATTCAGCTTGTATTTTATTTTCTGATTATTATTTTTTTGCCAATATGTAAGACAGAGCATTTATTTGTTGAGATTTGAAGTTGCCATTTTTTTTGACCATTCTGATACATGGTCAAGATCTTTTGGAAGGGTAGCAGTATTGTCTGTGGTATTGAACAGCTTTACATCATCAGCAAAGAGAACGCAGTTGCTCTTAATATGATCACAGAGGTCATTTATGTAGAGTATGAAGAGAGTTGGTCCTAAAACACTGCCTTGAGGGACACCACTATTGACAGGTACAGAATTTGATAGGACACTCCCAATTTTGACCATTTGTTGTCTGTTTGACAGGAATGCTTCTATCCAGTTATGCAGATGTCCAGAGATACCATAAGATTTTAGTTTTAGGAGTAGTTTGTCATGTACCACTGAATTAAAGGCTATACAGAAGTCTATGTAGATTGCATCTATTGTTTTGCCCTGATTGAGTTGTGTAGTCCATATGTTTTTGCAGTGTAAGAGTTGCAGATTACAGGATAGTTTTTTTCTGAAACCAAATTGTTTATTAGAGAGTAGGTTGTTTGTCTCTAAGTGGAGGATAATGAATTGGTTAATAATTGATTCCATGAGTTTACAGGTGACGCGGCATAAGGAGATTGGTCTGTAATTTTCAACTAGGCTGGTATTTTCAACTAGGTTGCTATCACAAAACAAAAGGTTTGGCCAGATGTGAAGACCTAGAAGACTTTTGAGATCAGTGATCTCTGCCTTCTGCTCTAAAAACTGTGTTAGATATGAGCTTATTAATCACTGGAGAACAGTCCAGAGTAATACAGAGAGAAAAAGAGAGGTATCCTAATCTTAAACCATGAAGGATTTATGGTGACATTCAGCAACTTTAATAGCACCTGGAAGCTTACTGGTAACCAGAGCTATTTGTAAAGTAGAGATTTTACATCAGAAGCAAGTACTACCTGTACCACATTGCCTTTTTCTGCCCTTTGTTTATCCCCTTGTCCAGTGGTGGGATTCAAATTTTTTTACTACCGTTTCTATGGGCGTGGCTTGATGGGAATGGCAGGAAAGGATACTGTAAAGTCTCCAGTCAGAGGTGGCATTTATTGGTTCTCCAAACTACTCAAAATATCCTCTACTGGATCTCCAGAACTGGTCAGAACCTGCTGAATACCACCTCTGCCCTTGTCTCATTTTATGTGTAATATAAATAGCAGATGATATTCTATTCTTTATCCAGGAGCAGCTTATTGTTGCCATCCTTCTTCAGGATACGATTTTTCCCATGGCAAGTAAGAAGGCAACAATTGTAGCATACAGCAAATTGCATTGCTCAGGTGTCTGGCTGGGGCTGTGAGGAGTTGCTACTGCCGGCGCAGCTCCGTGCGGCTCCAGTCCCGTGTTGCCTTGGGAAGGAAAAGGCAAAACCAGGAGCCGCTGAGCCTGAGCCTCCGGTGCCGCTGCTCCCGTTGCAAAGCACCGCCGCGGCTCTTCCTTTTGCCTTTCCCTTCCCGAGGCAACGCGGGACTGGAGCTGCGTGGGCCGCGCGGCGGTAGCAACTCCTGACTCAGGGGCCTCCGAGGGGAGGGGAAGGAGGAGAAGGGGGAAGGGTGGGGGGCGATTCCCAAAATCTTGTGCTGACCCGGCCCGTCTGTCAAATTTTAAAAGTCAATGCGGCCCCCGAGCCAAAAAGTTTGCCCACCCCTGACTTAGATCATTAGAGATGAATATTCCAAGGTCTTTTATAGAGCTTGGATCATCAACAAGATCTTGACTATTCAGCTTGTATTTTATTTTCTGATTATTATTTTTTTGCCAATATGTAAGACAGAGCATTTATTTGTTGAGATTTGAAGTTGCCATTTTTTTGACCATTCTGATACATGGTCAAGATCTTTTTGGAAGGGTAGCAGTATTGTCTGTGGTATTGAACAGCTTTACATCATCAGCAAAGAGAACGCAGTTGCTCTTAATATGATCACAGAGGTCATTTATGTAGAGTATGAAGAGAGTTGGTCCTAAAACACTGCCTTGAGGGACACCACTATTGACAGGTACAGAATTTGATAGGACACTCCCAATTTTGACCATTTGTTGTCTGTTTGACAGGAATGCTTCTATCCAGTTATGCAGATGTCCAGAGATACCATAAGATTTTAGTTTTAGGAGTAGTTTGTCATGTACCACTGAATTAAACGCTATACAGAAGTCTATGTAGATTGCATCTATTGTTTTGCCCTGATTGAGTTGTGTAGTCCATATGTTTTTGCAGTGTAAGAGTTGCAGATTACAGGATAGTTTTTTTCTGAAACCAAATTGTTTATTAGAGAGTAGGTTGTTTGTCTCTAAGTGGAGGATAATGAATTGGTTAATAATTGATTCCATGAGTTTACAGGTGACGCGGCATAAGGAGATTGGTCTGTAATTTTCAACTAGGCTGGTATTTTCAACTAGGTTGCTATCACAAAACAAAAGGTTTGGCCAGATGTGAAGACCTAGAAGACTTTTGAGATCAGTGATCTCTGCCTTCTGCTCTAAAAACTGTGTTAGATATGAGCTTATTAATCACTGGAGAATAGTCCAGAGTAATACAGAGAGAAAAAGAGAGGTATCCTAATCTTAAACCATGAAGGATTTATGGTGACATTCAGCAACTTTAATAGCACCTGGAAGCTTACTGGTAACCAGAGCTATTTGTAAAGTAGAGATTTTACATCAGAAGCAAGTACTACCTGTACCACATTGCCTTTTTCTGCCCTTGTTTATCCCCTTGTCCAGTGGTGGGATTCAAATTTTTTTTACTACCGTTTCTATGGGCGTGGCTTGATGGGAATGGCAGGGAAAGGATACTGTAAAGTCTCCAGACAGAGGTGGCATTTATTGGTTCTCCAAACTACTCAAAATATCCTCTACTGGATCTCCAGAACTGGTCAGAACCTGCTGAATACCACCTCTGCCCTTGTCTCATTTTATGTGTAATATAAATAGCAGATGATATTCTATTCTTTATCCAGGAGCAGCTTATTGTTGCCATCCTTCTTCAGGATACGATTTTTCCCATGGCAAGTAAGAAGGCAACAATTGTAGCATACAGCAAATTGCATGTTCCTCCCCCCTCCCCAAAAAAGGAATCAAATGACAATTTTATTACAAAATATCTATCCCTATGGAATGTTTATCTTTGCTCACAGTGATACATTAAAGTGTAACCTTTTCCTATGAAAGGCAATTTCCTGAAAATTCACATAGATCTTTTCAATAATGACTTCTATGCTGTTTTTCATGTAGTCCTTCAAGACTTGCTTTAACCTATCCATTTGTAAGTGCCTTGGGACTTATAAAGATTGAGCCTTATTTTCTTTCTGTGCCATGAAGTAATCTTAAAATATTGAAGATTAATATTTTATATCAATCAGGTAAGATATCAAGGGCACTCGATAAACTTGATGCCTGCTTCCTTCAAACATGACTTTGAGTGGAAGGGCAGCAAAGTTCCTATGTTGCCTAAAATATAGTAATGTACTGTAAGAAAATATTTGAGGTAACTTCCCAGTTTATTCACTGGGAATTTCCCAGAATAATTTCCCATATTTAGCAAGATAGATGTATGGGAGTTGATCCAATATATTAACCGTGTCTGTACACATATTGAAGATAGGGAAAGCAAGTTTTATTAAAGATTATTAGTATTCTAAATAATTTCCCAGCTTACTGTACTCATAGTAACAGTATGGTGGACATGGTGTAATTGCAGAAGTCTAAGATTGCAAGACACATGATTTGGGACAAAAAGATTGAACGAAAATCAAAGAGGAAACATCCTGTCTCCTAATGACCTAATGGTCAACAAAACAAAAAAAAATGCAGAGTTTATACTTTTAATGTTTCAGTAGTTTTCCAGCACACAATTTATAAGGAGTGCGAATAGTGGGGCATATTACTGGTTTTATGTTTATTCATTGACTGTAAACCTATATTTTAAATAAAATCATATTCTGAGCATTTGGAAAACCAGACAACTAACTGTGGTGCTAATTGTAAGAAGGAATTAAGTTTGTGGAGTTTAAAGATCAGCACCTTAAATGCAGGAAAAAGAATCCTTAGATTAGAATCAGCCTTTGGCATTTTTAAAGAAAGGTATACATTTTTTAGAGTTTATCGAAGAACAGACACAAATTTATCTCTCCAGTAAACAATGATTAATATTATTCAAATCCTGTTTTGAGTCTTTCTGAGGAAAAACAAAGTTTGTTTTAAAAATATCAAAGCAAAACTTTAAACGTGTGCAAAGGAATAACTACAGATCTCCTAATAAGCAGAGACATACCTTCATAGTACATATTCATAGTACATACTTCATATTACAGGTAAATGCCATCCATGTCCTATAGTGACGGCATATATTGAAACATTTCTGAGTGTGGTCTCCAAGGAGGATGAAGTTTTGTCCTTGCCAAGACATGCTGGGCAATGGGAAGTCAATTTGTATTGATGGCCATACTGAAGAAGAACTCATTAAAACTTTTGCTATAAATTTTACAGACCTGAAAAATTTTAGGCCATTACAAACATTTTTTTAATGTTGCATAAATTATATTTCACGTAGAATAATTATGCTGAAGTGACAACCTTCACACATTGCATTGAAGAGGAATGTAATGTCAAAGATCTGGTCTGAATTGCTTATAAATCTGTAAAAGGATCATATATTAAATTGTTAAATTAGTATACTACAAGGAAATGTTAACATTCTGCCTCTGATTTCATTTTGTTGAATCATATAATCTATCTATCTATCTATCTATCTATCTATCTATCTATCTATCTATCTATCTATCTATCTATCTGTCTGTCTGTCTGTCTGTCTGTCTGTCTGTCTGTCTATCTATCTACCTACCTACCTACCTATCTATCATCATCATCTGTCTATCTCGGACATAAAAACAACTGTTGTATTTTTACAATTCTTACTTTATTATATTATACAGAGTCAAATCAGATCAAAGCAAGATCCATATTAGTTTTTCAAGCACTGATTTATTTTGAAAAGGTATTAAGAAATTAGGACTTTGTTTTTGTTTTGGAAAAGTATCTTGTTATAGGCAAAATAGCATTTGCAAACTTTCAGCTTTAACAAAATGACATATCGGATTTACAATGACTAAAAGCCAATAAAAGTAATCAGTGTTCGTATAAATCAATAGAATTTAAATTTCTGTATTTCTATAGAATCCTAACCTATGCTGTTTTACTTTTTTAAATAATTGGGTGGATAACTAAATGTTTACAGTTTTATCAATGCCTACTTGTATACAATGACAATGGTATGTTATAGGAAAGCCCATATTTTCTAGCTCCATGCAAAACATGAAAGTTTAGGGGTGTGTATGTGTCTGTCTGTCTGTCTGTCTATCTATCTATCTATCTATCTATCTATCTATCTATCTATCTATCTATCTATCTATCTATCTATCTATCTATCTATCTATCTATCCATCCATCCATCCATCCATCCATCCATCATCTCCAGCTATCTATTTCAGAACTAAGGCAAGCGGCTACATTATTGTAAACGTTGCTAAAGTTCTACAATATTATGACATCAAATTATGTCTGTGCTATGGATAAGTGGCAGTGTTATGATTAGGTAACAATGTTATAGTGTTGAGCCACAGAAAATCCAAAACAAGGTCTGTCAGTTGTATGTATATATTATGGTTACATAATTCCAAGAACAGTGAAAACATCCACATTGATCTTTTCAATCAGGTTGGTGAACTTCTGGGTATTATATTGCTATACTTTAAGATTTGATTTATTGAGAGATCTGTTTTTTCCCCATCTGAAATTTCCCAATGTTATGGGATTTCAGGACAAGAAGGGATATTTTCCACAATTTTTTAGTACAAAGTTCAATCTAAATTGCACTGGATCATTCACCCACTATCAAGACTCACAGTTCTGAAAACATGACTCCTGCTGAGAGAAAGGATTTTCTAAGATGAGGTGTTACTAAGGCAGGGAGAGTGTTTAAACTAAAAAGGGTCCTAGCTTACAACTGCAAATGATAGATAGTGATGGAAGCTTGTAATTGTTTAGGGAAGGAGTGATGAAAAGAACATGATTCTCTTACAGGCACAGAAGGGGATGAGATTCAATATATTGATCTGTTCCAGCACATTACACTAGCATCTGTCTGCATGGCTCAGTACTATTTCATGTAGTGGAGAAAAACACAATCACATTATTGCCTACAGGTGGCTACCACCAATCAGAGAAAAGGTATTGCACATTTTCCATCCAATGATTGATGTATACAGTATACAACAAGAACCTAAATATCAGTTCTGACACTGATTTAGTCATATTTACAAGAATAGAAGGGACATCACCGTAAGATAATCATTTTGGCCAACTGTTGAATGGGATTCTACCCAAAACATTGATTTTGATTAACTAGTCCAATAATGAATGGGGAAATGGTGCTGTAGGTGCCCAGGTGCCCAAATCAAGGATACAGTCCACACTAACTGGCAGTAGCACTTCTTAGCAAACTGAAGATTTATAAATTTAGAATGATTCCAAAGGATGGGTAGCATTGCTACAAGAAGATTTAACTCTAGATTTCTATGCTACAAATATTTCTACAAAATGAATGTGAATAAAACAAACTGAATCTCATTTTACCCCCTAGAAGAGCCTTGATTACTTCTGCTACCATTATATTCACTGATGTAGGACACAACAGAGCTAGAGGACCTAAGCAGTGTAACCACATTTTACAGAAAAATGCTGAACAAAAAATGAAGCAGTCTCAGGACATTTATACCAAGGATAATTCTGGCACATTCATTTATCAGGTTGTATGTGTCCCTAATATTAATATGCTAGATTTGTTGAAAGGACAGCACAAAAACATACCTTTAACATGAAAAGGAAGCGTAAGGATTAGGATAACTGCATAAATACTATGGCTGAACTGAATCTTCCAATGTCTGTGATGGGTCTGAATGTGTTAATGAGAAACTGAAGGGTTAAAAGGGTTTACATCTAATTTGTTGCTGTCCCAGGGCTGCTTTAGAATCTCAGAAACCTTTGTTTCCTGGCACCATTTCTAGAAATTGGATGGTAAGTCCTAGAAATATGCTCAGGTTTAATAACTGGCCCAGTCTGTAAAATGAATGAAAACACAATAAAAACCAAGTAAGTGTTTTTATTCGCAGCAAGGCTGGCAGTCCTGCAAGTATTGATTACTACAGTGCTGTCTAAAGGTCACTGTATGAGGGTATTGCAGTTGTTGAAATGTGCATTGTCCACTTTGTAACTTTAAAACCTTCACTCTGGTACCAGGGAATGTAGTGGTGATCATATGATTTTTTTTTTAAATCACCATATCCAATAGGAAATATAGTAGCTGTCTTCTCTATGTTCAACAGGTGGAATTTGGAGATGGATAAACATTGAGATCACTTTTATGGGTAGCCGGTCACAAAGATCAACCCCACAATGTTCATATTTTCAGAGAATAAATGGAAGAGTATATAGCATGTACATTTTCATATATAATCAAAAAGCATATTTTTGTGCAATTGATTTCAATAGGAATTTAAAAGATTGAGAAAGAGTGAAGCTCCTGATCAATGGATAGTATCAGATCAACCCTAATTAGGGCTAAGATCAAAACAGGACAAATTATACTGGCGAAACTCCCATCTGATTCACATCAGTCTGTTTTTCATATTTTTTTATCTGAAATTTATACCATCTATATGTATTATCACACAAAACCACCACCAAGTCTGCTCATAATTAGGTTGAAGAAACACTGTGGAGATTTGTTCACCATTGCCTTACAGGGCAGAGAAATCCTGCAGTGCTGGATATTGAAAGAGGGTAATCATTAATGTAATCCATATTGTCCATATAGACATTTGCTAATTGTGTAAGCAGCTGTCCCAGAAACAGATTTTATTGACTTTATTTGCCCAGAATATTCTAAACCTTTGTTCCAGTGATGGGATTCAAATTTTTTTACTACCAGTTCTGTTGCCATGGCTTGGTGGGCATGGCAGGGGAAGAATACTGTAAAATCTCCAGTCAGAAGTGGTATTTGCCGGTTTTCCGAACTATTTCTACTACCTCTTCTCCAGAACTGGTCAGAACCTGCTGAATACCACCACTACTTTGTTCCCAGTAACTCAACAGGATATTTGGCAATGGATGGGAGATGTAACTTTTAAAGGTAAATGAAAAGACAGAAGCTGACAAAAGTGGTACTTTATAATTCTCATTGTTGTCCTTCATCAGACAAAGTTCAATAAGCTTCATGTGGATTTGATTTTCACAGCTACCTTGTTAATCAGCAGCTTGTCAGGCGAGGGAGAACCAGTCACAATGTAGAAGTCTCAGGACATATTAATTATGACTACCAGTCATGTGTCTTACTCTTATTTGAAACTTTTGTTGCCTGTGGATATCAGCAATGTACTTTCCATGAGTGAAAAGCCATCTTTTTTTTTAAAGTTCTCTTGTGACAATTAGGTCACTGCAAAGTTCAGAATCAGTTCAAATGTGACCCAGTAAGAATAGCAATGGTTGCTCTGTGTTATGAGGCAGTGTCCCCGGGTATTGCCAGCTGGCTAAACATTCCTTCTTTTTCTCATTAGTAATTTTAAATTGTGTGCCTGAAGTTAATATGTTTCAACAATGTGATATTGTGTTTCTCCTCATCCTCAGGAGCCAGGAGGATCCTGGACCTTGTTATTTTACTAGGAAAATTAAAACTTTTCATTTTATGCTGTTGATACATTGCTGGATAGGATAATGTAAAACTCTGCTTTATTCAAAGCCATTACATCTGAGTCTAACCCATTTGTCTAAAATTTGTTTACGTATTTCCCACTCTCTTTTTTCTGAGCATTTGTTTAACATACTGTGCTCATACTGTTGTTCAGAGATATTTAGACCGAAGCAAAGTAGAAAGAGCTCTTTACTAGCTCGTCTCCATAAACTGTATCCACTTCTTGATCATTAGTATTTAATCCATATAGGTTCATTGATAGATCTTTTCAAATCTCTGGATATTCTGATGTGCTCCCCTACTTTAAGATCTTCTTTTCCACCACTATTTTACATTTAAACATTTTTGATAAGTCTTATGCATACATTATGCTTATGAGATGGCAGGAACCTACAGTATTTTCATTGTTTCTCTCAGTCACATGGTTTGCTTAGTGACATGTCGTTTTTCAACTATTTCACTGAGACGAATTTCAGTCATTAAACAAGAACTATCAGAATGTTTATAGCAGACCTTGTTTGGAAAATACTCTGGAAGGCAGTAGCTACCTCCTTTCCTTCTGGTCAGATATCCATGTATATTTAAATAGTGTATTGTAGCTCTCTACTACAATATTTTTCCATGGTTTTCTTCAGAGAATTTTGACAGCCCACCAATGCCAACCAAACACTCATTATTTCTAGAAAGCTGACTTTTGTGGGTTTATGAGTGGCATAAGCCTCTAGCCTTCTAAGTCTTCACCATTTTCATGGACATTTTTTTTAAAAAAAATCATGTTTTGTGTTCTCTTAAAATGGAATTCTACTGCTATAACTTTCTATGTGACTAAACATGCAGTAAATATTCCTTATAACTTTTTCATCTCCAGTATGTTGAAGAATGATGAAGAAATGATCACACATCAACACAAGAGCTTATTGATAATACAAGCATACAGAGTTCAAAGGAGAAATTGATACAAAATCCTCAGTATGATCTTAAAATGTATAAGTGTTGTTATATACTATTTATAGTAAGTGCTCCTTTATGGCCAGTCTGTATCCCATGAATCAGAACTGCAGTCACTGGCAGTCAGCCTCTGTTTAAAGTATAACACCACTAGATCACAATGAAAATTGTACGGGCTCTCTGATAGAAAGGATTCTCAGTCACATTCCAGATCAGATTTGTGACAGCAGAGGTCATTGCAATAATAGAAAAGTGTACTTTCTTTGTAGGCAGCATTAATTCAGAGACTGCAAAATATAAAGCAAAACCTTTAGGTAATAGCCAGCCACTGGTATTTATGTAGCAAGAAATAAAACCAATTATCTGCTTAGGTCCTTGCTGGGATCTAAAGGAGAGGACTACATTCACAATTTCATAGGCTGCCTGGTAAATATTACATGATATTTCTTCTGTTTTCCTCACAATAGCTTTGCTAGAATTATAATAGTGCTTATGACAGCCAAACAATATTAGCCTGAAGAAATATTTTGTTGTTGTTTTTTTATCAAAACTCTGACAACAGATTTTATTACAGTTTGTCAAAAGCAGTCATTCTTTTCAACAAGGAAATCATGACCTTGCATTGCTCTGGATACTGAAGGGTACTCTAACCATATAAAGATTCTTTAAGCTCCCATTTGAATGCTGAGATCAGCACCTTCAAAAATTTAGCCTTTTATTTTTCCAAAAATACACACAGTACTTTAAAAAATCAAAACGAAATATGGTCTTTTCCCACACATGCCACATCATGTAGTCTACCCCCCCTTACTAAGTGAGGAATTAGGAAATGGTCTCTGTTGAGACATGGAACTGGTACTTGTAGATCATATTTTTCCAGGTAGAAAACCATGTTCTGCATGAAGACATATTGTAGTATTTAGTCTTTATTTGATTTGTCAATCGCTTACAAGATACAGGTATAAGAATAAACATAGTTTTGAATACATGAGATAGATACTTATAAGAAAAATAAAAAGAAACAATAGGACAAGGACAGTAGGCACAATTGGTGCGCTTATGCACGCCCCCTATAGGCCTCTTAGGAAGGGGATGAGGTCAATAATATACAGTCTAAGGTTAAAGTTTTTGGGGTTTGGGGAATAAACCACAGAGTCAGGTAGAGTATTCCAAACATTGACCACTCTGTTGCTGAAGTCGTATTTTCTGCCGTCAAGTTTATTTCAGTTAACTTTGAGTTTGTATCTATTGTGTGCTCTTGTATTGTTGTGGTTGAAGATGAAGTATTCATTGATAGGTAGGGCATTGCAATGTATGATTTTATATATTATAATTAGATCGGACTGGAGGCAGCATAGTTCTAGGTTTTCTAGGTCTAGAGTTTCAAGTCTGGTGGCATAAGGTATTCTGCAATGAGTAGAGGAGCGGAGAACTCATCTTGTGAAATATTTCTGGACTTTTTTAATTGTGTTAATATCAGATACATGATATGGGTTCCAGACTGATGAGCTGTATTCAAGTATAGGTCTAGCAAAAGTTTTGTATGCTCTAGTTAGTAGTGTGATATTACCAGAGAAGAAGCTACGTAGCATTAGATTAACAACTCTTAATGCCTTTTGGCTATGTAGTTACAGTGGGCTCTAGCACTTAGATCATTAGAGATGAGTACTCCAAGGTCCTTGACAAAGTTTGGATCCTCAACAAGGTCTTGATTATTTAGCTTGTATTTTATTTTCTGATTTTTTTGCCAATATGTAAGGCAGAGCATTTATTTGTTGAAATTTGAAGTTGCCATTTGATTGACCATTCTGATACATAGTCAAGATCTTTTTGAAGGGTAGCAGTATTGTCTGTGGTATTGAATAGCTTTACATCATCAGCGAAGAGAACACAGTTGCTCTTAATATGACCACAGAGGTCTTTTATGTAGAGTATGAAGAGAGTTGGTCCTAAAACACTGCTTTGGGGGACACCACTGTCGACAGGTACAGAATTTGATAGGATTCTCCCAATTTTGACCATTTGTTGTCTGACAGGAATGCTTCTATCCAGTTATGTAGGTGTCCAGAGATACCATAAGATTTTAGTTTTAGTAGTAGTTTGTCATGTATACATCTGTCACTATTCTCTTGAAGGAAATGTGTTGCCTATATCTGTAATCATTGTACCAGGTGACAGACCTGCTCAGGTGTAAGTCTGTAATTAAATCACTCCATAAAATATATTTATCAACATAGGCTGATCAATATAGAAATATGAGATGCTATGGTACCCAGAGAAGATGGAATGGTTTATTACTGCAAAATTGTAATCATGGCTTATGACATCATCTGTTACTCATTAAGTAAGCATGGTAGCTATACCACAGTAGCTTATGATGTTATATATTTCATTTTACAGTTAAAATATTTTATTATTATTTAGATTGATGGACTGCCTTTAAAATAGAGCAACAATAACAAGAAAATCATTGGAATAATACAGAAAAAAACAAGCTTTTCAAATTTTTATTCCATATATTTTACAATGGAATGTATAAAGTCAGGGCTGTATGAAAATTTGAATTTTAATCTGCACCAGCCATGCAACTTTCAAAGAATATGCAGTGCATCTGTTAAATATTGGTCTTTAATCTGCAAGCTTCATCTTAAGCAGTCTGTCAAAATTATGCAATGCTGCTGTTATCAGATAAAAAGAATACCCTAAATTTGATTTTAATATGCAGCACAAGGTAGCAGTTGGGCAATAATTATGCCAAAGACTACAAACAATTTTTCATCAGTATGTTTTTGTTGTAAAATATAGGTAGTTTTAAGATAAATTTTTTCTTATTACTTTTCCTATCTTCTGCTTATTCCAAGCAATGGCTACAGTTTATTAGTTCAGTGAAGCAAGTAGACTAATGACCACTTATATAGCTAAGTCTAGTAAGAAGAAGGTTTGATGAATTCACACTTATCTTCTTTCAGATCAAGCTCTTAATCCTGGAAATATTTCTGCATAAGATTTACTCTACCACTTTGAAGAACCCTAATAAAATTAATCTTATTGCATCAGGCAATGAACAATTTCAGTATAACTAATAAAAATTGAATAGCATCATCTTGGGTTATTTAATCCAAAGTTGCACAAAATGGAGTACTATTTTGATCAAATATGTTTTTGGTGGTTTGCTGCTGCTATTAATATTAACAACAATTTTCTAGTCAATAGCTGCAATAGTATTAATCATTTTTAATGAAATGGGAATTAAATTAATCAGATAAACCATCTAATAAATACAATAGAATTTTAGGTCTGATGGAATGGGCAGATGCAATTGGCAAAATATGATTTTCCAGATAACCCAGTGCCAAGTCATGTAGGGCTTTAAAAATCAAAACCAACTTGAATTGGACCCAGAAACAAACTGGTAAGCCTGTAGAACAGAAATACACACAACTGCCTGCACCACTGCATTTTACACAAGTTGAAGCTTCTGGTTATGTTTCAAGGGCAGTCCATGTAGAGCACACTACATTAGTACAACTGGGAATTGAGTCCCCCAAAGTAGGAATGGGTACAATTTGCATACAATTTGAAGGTGTATGAAAGTTCTCATAACCATGACTGCCACCTGTTCCTCAACCAGGAATCATCCATCCAGGAGGAACTTCAGATTACATATGGGATCTGCTTAAGACAGTGCAACCACATCCAGAAACAGAAATCATATAGTCCAAGAATCAGAGGGCCTAAAATCCAGAGCCACTGAGTATTGCCAGAGTTCATTTGAAGTCTACTGCTCAATACCATCTGCATCCCAGACTGAAAAAGTATCTAAATAATGTGCTTCATCCAAGATCCTGTACAACTACCTTCTCAATCGCTTTCTCTAAAAAGAGAAGGTTATATCCTGGACAAACATTGTCCAGTCCATTGGGTTCAGACAATAGCCTCTTGTGGAGGGAGCAAGCCAAATCCTCCTTAAGAATTAAGGAACCCCTTATTCAAGGAAGAATTTACCACCTCTACCACCTTCTCCAGAAGGTTGCTTTCCAGCACAATTCTAACTGATAACTAAAGCCCAACTTAATTTCAGGGACTCACATTTGGTTGAATGCAGCACTTTTGCAGTAATTCCCAGATGATTATCATCATATGTCCACAACTGCCCTGGAGCCTAGCTGGTGCCACATCCAAAACATAGTTGGGCATATCTCTGAAAGGATCACACGCATACCCCTTCTAGGCCCAACAAGTTTTGGTAATATATGTGAAGACAGCCTCCTCATCACCCATTATATTACAGAGGCTTATTAAATCACAGAGCCTCCATGTCACCCATTAAATCATAGAGGTCTGTTCAGTTTAGCAACAGTAACCAAAATTTTTCCAGGGCTCCAGAAGTTCTGCTGACTGGGTACTACAGGAGCTGAATCAAGGAAATGGAACATGAAATTGGTATGAAGTATCAGTCCCACATCTCACATTCCATCTCTCATTATATCTCTACACTACCAATGTAATATATCAATATTAGATGTCCTATACATGTCAATATATTGTTAAAAGTATGATAGTTAAAGAGATTTGTGAGATTTTTTATGATTTCTCTAATATATATAGCATAGCTGCACTTATTTTAATGAAGTTCTGAACTGTGGTAATAATGCTTTTGTTTGTTATGTTTCCTCCAATCTACTTGGGGTGGAATATTTTTTATTTAAACCAGTTAGGATTCTGACAGCATATTTTATTTTTAAACTATTGGAAGCCGCACAAGTAATAAATAATTGTATGAAAAATGCATGATTGCATTAGAGAAGAAGTGAGCAGGTGCAGTAATAAGCAAAATATTATGTCAATTAATGCAAGATAGTTATTGAAATTTATATATATATATATATATATATGCAGAACTCAGAAATGTGGTAAAAAGAGAAGTATATATTCAATTGAGTTAGTAAGAGTTTTAATTGTCATATTAAGATGTTCTATGGTCAGTTCTGGACAACTGTATATTCTGTCTAGCAAGACTGTATGCAGAAAAGTTGTGACTCATTCATCACTGATTTTACGAATAAATCATTTTCAATAAATCAATTATATATAGTAATTCTGAGGACTCCGCAGGGGTTATGTGGTGTAATAGCTTCTTCCACTTTTTTCAAGAATTATGAACTACTACATCCATCAAGAATCTCCTCTGAAAAATGTCTACCAAATTTGCATATCTTATGTTCCAAATCCATTCTCTATCCTTTTTACTAACTTTTGTGGTACTGCATTCTACTTGATAATTATCATAATATGATTTTACTGCTTATGTGTTAGATGAATGTATCATCTCAATAAATTGTAAAGCTCAATCTCCTTATTTTGCTAAAAGCTATGTTGCAAATAAATGTATATACTACAAAAATACCTTTCATAGTCACCCCATCTATATGCTTCCTGTCCTCACTTTTTATCCCAAATTATTGCTTGGCAGCATAGAGTATATTTTCCCCACTCCCTCGCACTCTGGTCTCTTTTATTATGTCTAAAATTAAGCCAGTGCAAGAGTTAAAAATCAGATTCTATTTAAAGTGTAGACAGATGGAAGGATTTAATGTGTAACCTGAAACAGAGAAAACAAACAGTATTGAAACTATAATTATTACCTTTTTAATACATTAAATGATATTAAAAATAACCAGAAAATAATTGATAGTAGAAAATATACAAAAATGCAGGGTGGAACTTTTCTTCCCTTAAACTAAATAGTGTTTTGATAACATTAATCTACCTTTTATGTTGATATTTTTAGACATAGGAAGGGGGGGGGGGGGACTATGAGATTCTTCAAAGAAAATGAGATGAAATCACATTTTTTAAAAAAACAACAATACTTTACATTTTATATAACACGGTAACATCATTAGCCACTGAAACATAAAATATAAGAAGCAAACAATAAAGCTAAAAGAGCACCAAAGAGTCCAAAGATTAGAGTAGTTTGAAATGAGAGGGCATTCCTCCATCTGCACATTGGACAATAAAAAAACAGCAAGCAACAGCAAAGTTTAAGGTGAAGAACATAACTTTCAGCTGATCAGTTGTTGACAATGAAATCAGTTCCTATGCTTTAGAAATGGTTGATTGTCCCTATTATTGTAAAGCAACCACAATAATGAGCCTTAACTAATATAACCCTGTTCAGATTTTTAAAATCTGAATATTTTCTTAGCTGTTATTTTGATGTATGTTTTTTATTTGAATAATCTCTAATCCTTACTTTTTAAACTGAAGTATAGGTTCCTCCCCTTGATCACTCCCCAGTGGATCTCATTAAAGGTTTTTTTTTTTAAATTAATGATCTTTAGTTTTGCACTCCAAAATTAACCTGACAATACTGCAATATTGCATAATACTGCACTTCATAAAATACCTTGGTGATATTGATTCACTTTACACACTATTATTGTTTCTCATTCTTTTTTATCTTAGAAAAGGGAACTATAGCACAAGAACAATGAAAAAGAGAAAAAAATTAAAGGTAATAGAGTCAAAGAAGGTAGAGGAACATATTGTATCAATAATTATATCTCAATATAAAATAATATTTTACGGAAAAAGGCTTTAAAAAAAATAAATTAACTCAGGGCATCAGTAATTTATTAATACATAGATTTAGTCTTAAAAACATTTAGAAATGTTTGTAAATTGTAACCTTGAGATCTGAGTCCTACATATATGGGAACTTATGTGTGCCTCTGGATTCATGTTAAGCCCAAGTATGTTTTTCTCTCCCATTAACTCTTATTCAATTCTGTGAAACTCCAAGGACAAGTCCCTGCAATTTTCTTGGCAAGGTTTTTCAAAAATGGTTTTCTATAGCCATCTTCCTAGGACTGAGAATAAATGACTGGCCCAAGGTCACCAGCTGACCTCATGCCCAGTGTGGGATTGGACCTCAGACTCTCTCAGTTTCAAACTTGATGCCTTTGCTACTACATCAAACTGGCTCTCAAATAATTAGTAATTTGCAGTAATTTGTTTTCAAAAACCTTGCATGCCAAAATGCATTCCGGTTTTCTTTTTAATTTTAGGGAAAAATATAGAAAGTCTTGCAGGTATAAAGCAATTTACCCCAAATCAGGAGTTGTTAATGGATACCAAAATGTATCATTGGCCTATTAAAGTCCAACCACCTTTTTAATATATGTAGTAAATTATGAATCACATAAAAGGTTACAGTTTTATTTGCCTATCATTTGATGTTATTGATGTTTTGGTACCCATGGATAATGTCCCTGCCTGAAACTTTCACTGGTTCAGTTTACTTGTATCCTTTATTTTCATTGTTCGTCAACACATTTTTATTGTGATGTTTTATATATAGGATATATGTGTGCATCCTTTTCAGTAAATGTTGATTCCTGATGATTGCCTGGGTGAATCTTTGCATTTTTGTTGGCTTTGTTTTTTTCAAAAATGATTTGCCATTTCCTTCTTCTGAGGGGAAAGAGAAAGAGAGAGAGAGAGAGGGAGAGAGGGAGGGAGGAAGGGAGGGAGAGAGAGAGAAAGAGACAGACAGAGCCAAAAACAAGCCACCAGCTTTGTGACTAATGTGGAGCTACAACTCACTGTCATAGATTTTTTTTAAATGTGGATTTTTTATGAAGTGGTAAAGCTCTAGAGATAAAAAAATTTTTTTCCATTTTGTTTTGTTTTTTGGCTTAGTCTGTCATAGAATCCCATCAAGTAGTTGAATGAATATATTTTACTCTAAAATATATAATACCTCAACAACTCCCTCCCACCCCAGTAGTCCTTACAAGGTTGTATTCAGAAAGATCAATAAAAACATTTGAACTTGGACCCTTTCTAAATACTTTTCCATAACATATTTATTTTTGAGCTGACATTTGGATTTTCTAATGCACACACACACACACACACACACACACATATATATATATATACACATACATACACATACACATACATACACGCACTCCCCTAATTACCTTGATTCCAACTACAATTGGCCTTACATGCAAGCTACTCAATGCAAGAAGCCTCGTAAATAAAATACCTGAATTTCTCCTCTTACTAAATACAGCTAAATTCAACATCATATTTGTCTGTGAAACATGGCTCAACACATCTCTCCCAGACTCCATTACCACAGTAAGAAACTATTACGTTTAGCGATCAGATTGTGAAATCCATAGAGGAGGTGGTGTTGCTATCTTCTATAAAAAGTCCCTACATCTAAAAAACATCCAAGTTACCCAGGAGCTTGCTCTTCTTGAGACCAGCATCTGTGAACTGTCCTTAAATATCACATTTTGATTCTTATTATGTTACAGAGTCCCTGATTATGACATTGAACATGTAAACAAGTTAAATTCACTACTAACATGGGCAACCTCCTGCCCACATACTCTTATCTTTCTTGGTGACTTCAATTTACCTCGTATTAATTGGACCTTAAATGAAAGTACAACTGAACCCATACATGCAACTTCTACAATGCTGTAACAAATCTGGGACTGGAACAACTAGTAACCAACAACACTAGACTTAACAACTGCCTCATATATATTCTGAGGTTTTCGCGGGTATTTGTATGTGGAGTATTTGTATGTAAGCTTACTCCGAGAAGCACAAAGCTGAAGACACAAGCCTGAAGATGATGAATGAGACTTCATCAAAATGTCGCCTAGATACTTCCAATTTTATGTGGGAGAAAACCCAAATATATATATATCAAGATACAAAAAGAGCCAAAAAACAGACAGAAGATATTAGAGACACCAATCAAGCAGAACACAGCAAACTCCGAGACCAATAAACACAGACCAAGACTCCCAACCAATCAGGATGAAGAAAAAACCATTCTGGCACAGCAATAGGCTGCCCCAAATTTAAATCTGAAACCACTGTAAAAGTCTGACTCACAGATGAACACTATACAGAAGCCTGATGATGGCAGATGAGATTCTGCTGAAACGTTGCTACAACTTTAAAAGAACTACAATGACGTGGGAAAATACCCGAACCAAGCCGAACACCATACATGTAAGTACCGCTGAAAACTTAAGAATATATATATATATATATATATATATATATATATATATATATATATATATATATATATATATATATATATATATATATATATTTTCTGAGGTTCTCGGGTATTTGTATGTGGATCTTTGGTTATTCGGGTTTTCTCCCGCGTAAGATTCAAAGTGTCTAGGCAACGTTTCGGCGAGGTCCCACTCGCCATCTTCAGGCTGGTGCTGCTTAGTGCCAGTGCAAGCACTACACAGGAGGCTAATCGAAAAGAGATCAAAACACAAACGACCCAGGAGATTACAACGCAAGACCCAGGATACCACAACAAAAGAACTCACAAGCCCATCACACAACCCATTACCCAAGCCGTTAAAACACAAGAGGCTAACGACCCAGGAGATGACAGCACAAGATCCAGGATATCTCTACAACAAAAGGCCATTACACAGCCCATTATACCAACATCAACTCCATCAACCAATCAAGAGGCTGCAGCACAGCCAACCAGCCCAGCACACCATCCCCCACCACTTGTATATATAGAGATGGCAGCTCCGGTCACACACTGCTTGCACTGGCACTAAGCCGAAAGCACCAGCCTGAAGATGGCGAGTGGGACCTCGCCGAAACGTTGCCTAGACACTTTGAATCTTACGCGGGAGAAAACCCGAATAACCAAAGATCCACATATATATATATATATATATATATATATATATATATATATATATATATATATATATATATATATTATATATATTCTTAAGTTTTCATGGGTACTTACACGTATGGTATTCGGCTTGGTTCGGTATTTTCCCACGTCATTGTAGTTGTTCTTTTAAAGTTGTAGCAACGTTTCAGCAGAATCTCATCTGCCATCATCAGGCTTCTGTATTGTGTCCGTCTGTGAGTCAGACTTTTACAGTGGTTTCAGATTTAAATTTGGGGCAGCCTATTGCTGTGCCAGAATGGTTTTTTCTTCATCCTGATTGGTTGGGAGTCTTGGTCTGTGTTTATTGGTCTCGGAGTTTGCTGTGTTCTGCTTGATTGGTGTCTCTAATATCTTCTGTCTGTTTTTTTGGCTCTTTTTGTATCTTGATTGGCTGGCAGCATTGTGTTGCTTTATTGGAGGCCTTTAGTGCAGCTTGGCACCCACCTGGATGAACAGAAAAATGCAGTCAAAAAGCTGGAACACACTTCCTCACTAGTCCAACACATGGAAGCCACAGGTCATAGCATCAACTTCAATGGCACCAAAACCCTGGCCACTATAGAAAACCCTAATCACAGAATCATCAGAGAAGCCATAGAGATTGAAAAAAGACCAGAAAGCATGAATAGAAGAGATGATTCCACCAGGCTGTCAATCATTTGGAAGCCTGCACTCACAAACAAAAAATCTCCACACCACAAGCCAGGCAAACACCTGGGCACAAACAGATCCCCCTGATACTTCCAGCTCAAACACATCCCAACCAGGCACCCAGATGAAACCCAGCTTCCTAACTAATGATAGCCGTCCATTTACCCGAGCCAAGCTGCACTAAAGGCCTCCAATAAAGCAACACAATGCTGCCAGCCAATCAAGATACAAAAAGAGCCAAAAAACAGACAGAAGATATTAGAGACACCAATCAAGCAGAACACAGCAAACTCCGAGACCAATAAACACAGACCAAGACTCCCAACCAATCAGGATGAAGAAAAAACCATTCTGGCACAGCAATAGGCTGCCCCAAATTTAAATCTGAAACCACTGTAAAAGTCTGACTCACAGACGGACACAATACAGAAGCCTGATGATGGCAGATGAGATTCTGCTGAAACGTTGCTACAACTTTAAAAGAACAACTACAATGACGTGGGAAAATACCCGAACCAAGCCGAATACCATATATATATATATATATATATATATATATATATATATATATATATATATATATATGTTTTCTTAGGTTTTCATGGGTACTTACATGTATGGTGTTAGGCTTGGTTGGGTATTTTCCCACGTCATTGTAGTTGTTCTTTTAAAGTTGTAGCAACGTTTCAGCAGAATCTCATCTGCCATCATCAGGCTTCTGTATTGTGTCCGTCTGTGAGTCAGACTTTTACAGTGGTATATATATATATATATATATATATGTTTTCTGAGGTTCTCGCGGGTATTTGTATGTGGATCTTTGGTTATTCGGGTTTTCTCCCGCGTAAGACCCCCACCATGAAGATGTGGCACGACCACGAACTCGAAGCCAAACGAACACAGACCCAGACCCCAAACTCAAAGCCATATTAAAAACCCAAAATGCTACATCACAGCCACCCGCTCAGGACATCACATCAGAAAACTCAAGAAATTACACCTCAAGAACTCAAGAAGTCACAACACAGCAAATGACCCAGGATATCACAGCACAAGACCAAGGATACCACAGCAATAAATCTCACAAGGTCATCACACAACCCATTACCCAAGCTGTTACTACACAGGAGGCTAATGGAAAAGAGATCAAAACACAAACGACCCAGGAGATTACAACGCAAGACCCAAGATACCACAACAAAAGAACTCACAAGCCCATCACACAACCCATTACCCAAGCCGTTAAAACACAAGAGGCTAACGACCCAGGAGATGACAGCACAAGATCCAGGATATCTCTACAACAAAAGGCCATTACACAGCCCATTATACCAACATCAACTCCATCAACCAATCAAGAGGCTGCAGCACAGCCAACCAGCCCAGCACACCATCCCCCACCACTTGTATATATAGAGATGGCAGCTCCGGTCACACACTGCTTGCACTGGCACTAAGCCGAAAGCACCAGCCTGAAGATGGCGAGTGGGACCTCGCCGAAACGTTGCCTAGATACTTTGAATCTTACGCGGGAGAAAACCCGAATAACCAAAGATCCATATATATATATATATATATATATATATATATATATATATATATATATATATATATATATATATATATACACACATACATACATACATACATACTGAGGTTCTCGCGGGTATTTGTATGTGGATCTTTGGTTATTCGGGTTTTCTCCGCGTAAGATGGAAGTATCTAGGCAATGTTTCGATGAAGTCTCATTCATCATCTTCAGGCTTGTGTCTTCGGCTCTGTGCTTCTCAGAGTGAATGAGACTTCATCGAAACATTGCCTAGATACTTCCAATCTTACGCGGGAGAAAACCCGAATAACCAAAGATCCACATACAAGTACCCGCGAGAACCTCAGAAAACAAATATTGCACCTCTACGGGGAGGAAACCCACCATCTGACCAGGACTTATGAAAAACTTGAAGTCCAAAGAGCTTCCATTTTATGTGACCTCACAAATCACTCTGAGAAGCACAGAGCCGAAGACACAAGCCTGAAGATGATGAATGAGACTTCATCGAAACGTTGCCTAGATACTTCCAAACTTACGCGGGAGAAAACCCAAATAACCAAAGATACACACACACACACACACATACACACACACACACACACACACAAATATAAATATACAAATAAAAGACCATTCTCCAACAGTGACCACAGCATGATTGACTTTTGTCTCAACATATGTCCTCACAAAAATCATCATAATGATGGGATACCCAATTATAACTTCAAATAAGGCAACTATGATCTTATAAACAATGATTTCTCATCTCTCAATGGCAAATTCTATTCACTGGATGCAATACTGTAGAAGACCATTACAACATATTTTTACTTGAAGTCAAAAGAGTCATCAAACTATATGTACCAATAACAAAACCCCAAAATAAAAAAAATAAAAAAACCAAATTACCCATAACAATAAGGAAGCTCCAATCCAAAAAGAAATCCCTTTGGCGGAAAAACAAATCTGGTCACATTGCCAACTTTAAAAGCTAATGCAAAAAATTATGCCACCAGATAAAGACTGAATGCACCAATTATCACAATAAGCAAGAGAAAAAACTTCTATGCACCAATTCCATCTTTCTACAATTTTGTAAACAATAAACTTAAAGACTCAAGGTCCATCCCACCCCTGAAAGGACATAACGGTAAAGATTGTAACAATGACATCATTAAAGCCAACCTCTTTAACACATTCTTTGGCTCAGTATTTGTAAACAGCAATGAATCATGCCCAATATTTCCTAGTCGAACCACAGACAACTACAATGATCTAATACATATCAATTTTTCTATTTTACAGAAGATAATATTGAAAAAGCATTACGCAATCTAAAACCATCTCTATCTATTGGACTGGACGGAATATGTGCCTACTTCTTAAAAAAGTTATCCACTGCCATAGCAGAACTTCTAAGCATGATCTTTGAAAAATCTTTCAGGACCAGCTCCTTGCCAAACCTATGGTCACTAGTCATGGTCATTCCCATCTTCAAAAAGGGAGACTCCAGCCTAGTTGAAAATTACAGACCAATCTCTTTATGCTGTGTGACCTGTAAAGTCATGGAATCAATTCTTAACCAATCCATTATCTTCCACTTAGAGACAAACAACCTACTTGCTAACAAACAATTTGGTTTCAGAAAAAAATTATCCTGCAACTCCTACACTGCAAAAATATATGGGCTACAGAACTCGATCAGGTCAAAGCAATTGATGCTATTTACATAGACTTCTGTAAAGTCTTTAATTCAATGTACACGACAAACTACTCCTAAAACTAAAATCTTATGGCATCTCTGGACATGCATCACTGCATAACTGGATAGATGCATTCCTGTCAAACAGGCAACAAATGGTCAAAATAGGAAACACCCTATCAAATCCCGTACCTGTCAACAGTGGTGTACCCCAAGACAGTGTTCTAGGACCAACTCTCTTCATACTCTACATAAATGACCTCTTTGATCATATTAAGAGCAACTGCGTTCTTTTCGCCGGTGATGTAAACACCACAGACAATACTGCAACCCTTCAAAAAGACCTCAATTATGTGTCAGAATGGTCAAACAAATAGCAACTTCAAATCTCAACAAACAAATGCTCTATCTTACATATCGGCAAAAAAAGTTCAGAAAATAAAATACAAGCTGAATAATCAAGACCTTGTTGATGACCCCAACTATGTCATGGACTTTGGACTACTCATCTCTAATGATCTAAATGCTAGAGCCCACTGTAACTACACAGCCAAAAAGGCATTAAGAGTTGTTAACCTAATCCTGGTAGCTTTTTCTCCGGTAATTTCACACTACTAACTATTGCATACAAAACATTTGCTAGACCAATACTTGAATACAGCTCATCAGTCTGGAATCCACATTACATATATCGGATATACAGTCGAGAAAGTCCAGAAATATTTCACAAGAAGAGTTCTCCACTCCTCTACTCCTTGCAGAATACCTTATGCCACCAAACTTGAAATTCTAGACCTAGAAAACCTAGAACTACACCACCTTCGGTCCAATCTAAGTACAGTATATAAAATTATCTACTGCAATGTCCTACCTGTCAATGAATACTTCAGCTTCAACCACAACAATACAAGAGCACACAACAGATACAAACTCAATGTAAACCGCTCCAAACTTGATTGCAGAAAGTAAAATACTTGTTATTAAAAAAATCTATCAGATGTTTCTTCTTTCTCCAAAATGGCTGACCAGTATTGAATCAGAGCTAAGTATGATTTACTGATCATCTCTTTACAAATATATTGTTAATTTATATTTTATAATTCTAATTTATAAGCCCTCAGAAACAGCTTACAACAGTTAAAGGTATTTTGAAAACTAACATGGCATCAGTATCAGTTAAGATATTAAAGTCTTTGCAAGAATAAGAGAGTGCTTAGCATCTCTTTTGAGGCTGAAAGATAAGAATTCAACCAGGGGAAGAAATTCTTGGTGTCAGCACTGATTCTAAGTAAAGCTAATTATTTTTATTTTTTTGACAAACCGAGAACAAAGCCTTTGAGTTTAATGTTAGTGCCTGTCGAAATTCATGAAATATTGTTATGTCTACAGATTTATCCTAATGCCAAAGCAATTAGTGGTTTAAAGATTATTAGCAGCATTTTAAATTGCTTCTTAAAAAATAGTCGCCAAAGGTCTTGATGAAATAGTGTCATTAGACTGATGTCATTTCTTGTGTCTGAATTGTTCAGTGACAAATTTTTGAATATGACTTCCCAAAATATATAATTTTTAGGGAAGATTTTTTTCCTGATGTTTTTCGGCTTTTCTATAACCTTCAAATTTTTTGTTCTGTATATCACTCATTAATGTAGTCTGGTTATGCAAATAATATCAATAATTGATATAAATTAATATCAATTAAATCTGCTTTCCCTAAACAAACAAACAAAACAAAGGACTTCCAAAATTTTGAAAACTGGCAACATAAAATGTTTAAATTAAAATACCTTCAAAATGTTGAGTTGTAACTCCTGTCAAAAATAATATAGACAATAATGAAAAATTACTATCTAATAACAAACTAGATAAAGTCAACTAGAACAGAGGAGCTGACATTATATGTTCAGTCTACTAACCTAACTTCAATCCATGTCTATTAACACACAATGTTCAATAATAGCTTATATGTCAGCATATATTACCTTCCACTGAACTAATGTCAACTCATACACTAATCATTTTGCATGTATGAAGAATAGCCTAACAAAAAATAATCTTAATAACAAATCATAAACAAAAGTTGTGATAAGCAATGTATTAAGTAATGCTTTAATTAAGAGAGAAAACACTGAAGAAGTAATAAGGAAATCCAAAAATCCAACTTCTAAATTCTATCCAAATTTAGTTGAGTTAAATTCCTTCCTTCCTTCCTTCCTTCCTTCCTTCCTTCCTTCCTTCCTTCCTTCCTTCCTTCCTTCCTTCCTTCCTTCCTTCCCTCTCTTTTGAGTCAGTCTTCGTTCCTTGTAACTGCTTGGTCAAGGCCCTTCAGTTTTCTTGACAAAATTTCCAATGTGGTTTCCCATTTGCTGCTTCCTAGGGCTCAGAGAAAATGACTGGCCTATGGTCACCCAACTGGCTTTATGCCTAACAAGGGACCAGAACTCATAGTTTCTCGATTTCTAGCCCAATGCTTTAACCACTACACTGAACTGGTTTTCTATATTACACCTTTTGTATATTATATGCATATATCTCCATATATGCTTTTTAAATGCTCACGAACAAGATTAAAATAATCATTTAAAAATAATTGAAGAAATCTCTTTCTCTCTCCCTGTAATTTCCCTGTAACTCAAGCATTCAATTGTCTCAGAAGATTGTCACAATGAACTGTTATTATTGGTACTATTTTTTAAAAAATGTGGTCTATGCCTGGCACTGAATAAATTATCATTTCTTTCTTTAAGCCCAGTTGTATGATTCAAGCCCTAAGATTCAACTCATATGTAATTTGGAGATGAAGAATTAAATGGTAAAATACATTTTTCCTGAAAAATAAATAATGAATACTAGTAATGCATGGATCTATGAGAACTTATTGACACATATAAAAACCAGTTTAAGTAATGAAACATCCTAACAGCACACTAATAGTTATTTGAATAATTGTAGACCTACTGCAGAAAAAGTTTTTCATTAGTCAACAAAAGTAAGATATTTGTTTATTCCCCTATAAAAATAATGATTTACCATGCTTCTATATGATGAGTATTTAATTGCTATTATAGGATATAAATAATATTATGTTATACTATTATACTAGAATAGTTTATAAATTCTTTATGCAGGTCAATCCACATTGCTGTTAGTATATAATTTGAAACTAGGTTAGGTTAATTTACTCTGAAGAGCATCAGTTCCTATTGTTCTTGCTTCCCCCAATTGAAAAAAAATAGGAAAAGCATCTGGTAACTTCTGTAAAAAATGTTTTCTTGGAACAATGATTTGAACCTTGCTCCCTCTGAACCTCGAATGTCCAGTTCAGTTACAATTGAGCTATTTTTGAAATTTGAATTCTTAATTCAAATCAAATCTAGGTTAGTCCATACACCTCAATTTAAAAAAAAAGCATTGGAATCCTTATTGATAGTCAAAAACTGATCATGGATTTAATGCTATAATGATCAGAAATTTTGGAAATTAAAAACGTTTCCTTTTGATATGAGCTACATATGAAAATCATGAAAACAGGTTTTAATTACAGACTTGGATTAAAAAGCCTTTAAGGGCTGATATATGGAACACTATAAAAGCCTAGATTTACAAGAAAATCTACTCCAACATTAATAAGTTTGATGCTTTTTGTCATCACTTTTTTATTACAATCACTAAACATTCCGAAAAGTTGGTCTACAATGTTTAGGAAACTTCTTCATTTGAGTTATAAGTTGGTATGTGGAAAAAGTATAGTGTGAGTATGGGAAAACAAGACCACCTAGGCACTGTTGCCTGCTGGGAAGATAGTAATCACATTACGTAGTCCAATTGCTTATCTTCTTCAAAAGATTTTTTTCATTCCTACTTCTTGGGGTTTATCCCTAAAATTATATTATGATTTAGTACCACTAAACTTGGTTTATCACTGTGATGGTTCTGTTTTAAACGTCCATATTCTTATTCTCTTAATTTACAATTAGGATTGCATATTTATTGCTATATTACTAATATATTCTTTTTATTTTAGTTATTCTATGAAGTGCCCAAAACACATAATCTTAAAGAATGGCCTATAAATTGCTCAAAATAGTTCTTTTAACATTCTGGTTTAATTACTTATGGCCATGATTTCTTCTCTGACTGGCAAAAGTAAAATATATTTCTAAGATGGATTCTTACAATAAGGAGTACTTTTATAAAGATGGCTACAATAGCTATCGTACTTTTGACATAATTTAGCTATAGAAAACTGAAATGCCATGAATTCATGTATTATTATTTTAAAGAGAGGTTAGAATGTTACTCAGCTCAACTTAATCAGCACTTCTTCCATTTGCACAACTAAATAATAGACCAATTTAGAGCTTTTGAAGAACTAGACAGCTTGTTGAAAGGACTTCTGTGCATGGAGTCATGCATCCACTCCAATCTGGCATTTTAAAGGAGAAGATTGTTTCAGTGTACTGAAACAATGTTTTAATTGGATGAAGCTTTAATAGAAACTTATTTTCAAGGCTCCAATTCCTTATAACTATGAATAAGCCAGAAAGCAATAGCGATTATATATACAAAAACATAATTGACTCTGTATACTTTTCACATATCGTTATTCATTGTAGACCTTCCATTTTAGTTTACCTGATCATAACTGCCAAGTTTACAGGGTATATAAATACATTTCTAACATTGATGCAGGAAAAGAAAAAGAGAAGGAGAACCCCAAATCTCATGATTATATAATGAGCAAAACTTCATTTGGCTTGATGATCTTTAGAAGTGATGGGCCAACCATGAATAAAGTTTATCTATGGCTGGATAATGACTTCCTTGCACACCAACTGATCTCTCATTTCCTACCTCACAGCATCTCACAGATTATGCTTTACTGCATAATAATTAGGCTGATTATAATTAAATGATCTCATTAATTTTAATTGCTAAGAGAGATAAACAATAAGAAAGAAAGCATAATTTCCTATCAATGGCTTTAAAGAAACATATTTAAAGAAACATGTGATATAAATATATGTATAAATTGCTGCTGATTGAATTCAGTGCATCTATAATGTGTGTATATGAGTGAGTGAGTGAGAGAAAGAGATGTGAAAATCTTGAATGCAAGGGTAATTGAAAAATAATTAAAATGGGTTTTTAGACATAATTCTTAAAATTACTGTTGCTACTTATAATGGTCTTCCTGTATTTTTCAATTCATAAAAAGAAAGATAAGAAAATTTCAGATATTTGATAGGTTTGATAGGGTAGGATAAACCAAAATTTAAAAGTATAGATTTTGTTTTTAAAAATGCGTGCTTTTTTTTTAAAAATACATTTGATTTCAAGATTATCTGGTAAGTCAAGGAGACCATTTAACTGACCATTTTGTTAAGATTACTACATTCTTTAATATTTTAGTCCAATAGGATTGGATAATCCTTGGCTCATATGTTTTATAATCATCAGACCAATCTAAATTCATCGGCCAAAATGATATAATAGAATTATTTCCAATGGTGTGCTTTCCCTTCTTTCTATCTGAAAAAATAAGTCAGACAGATATATTTACATCAATGTGCATATACCTTTGTAGGAGGGATATTGATGAATGAATAAGAATTGTTTGCAGTCAATGTTAGAAAGATTCTGTGGTTTAATAAGAGGTACAGATTTGTTATTGCATTAAAGACCAAGTTAACTGCGAGTGTAAGAAGAAATAGAATTTATAATTTCAAGTTAAACGTAAATCTGTATATAGCTGGTAAAATTGAGAAGTAAACATGCTGTCAGAAAGATAATATATAATATGGGTCTGTTATGAATAAAGAATTATTGTTAAAATAATCAAAATGGTTGTATATAAGTGCAAGCATCTGCCAACTAATATGGAAATGCAAGTTGCAAATATCATGAGAAACATTAAATTAGAAACATGTTCCTTAAGAAGAGTGTCTATTAAATAAGAAGTGATCAGAATATTATGAATGTATGTCAACTGAACACAAATGCCAATATGAAAAAAGTCAATCAAGGTTATTAGGTCTTAGAGAACTTAGAGAGAGAAAAATTGAGAATTAAATTCCAAAATACAAATATAGAATAAAAATTAATTATAGTAGAGGAAGAAGAAAGTTGAGATGGATGCAGCTGAATAAAATCACTGAAATTTTCAAATGGGAAGGGTAAGGAGTTAAATAAATAAAAGATAATTACAAACAGGGACAGGGCATGATAAAAATAAGCATAATGGACAAGGATAGAAAAAAAGCATGTAAATAAATTTGGCATAAGTTATCTTTAGTTAGATGTCCTTTTCGCTTATTTCTCTTTCTTCCTACCTCAAATTTCTGCTGTTTACTACTCCTTCTAACAAATTTTATGCATGATATATTATTAACCTGAAAAAATAGTGTATGTAAACCTCTCTTTAGACACCCTACCCTTCCCCTAGGATAATGTAAAAGATTAAGCAAATGCTAGAATATCAACATTTCTTTTTCTAAAGCTAATGTGGACAGATTAAACCTATGATAAATTAGTTGAATTGTGATAACATTTAAATCATGTCCAATTGTTCTGTTGATTTTATCTTACTTGAATTCATTGAATACCATTCCACCTGATATTAATAAATAAAGGCCTTTTACTTTCAAATCATCTAACTAAAATATTAGTTAGCATATGGGGGATCATTTGTTGAATAGAAATTAGGTAAGAAAATGATCAGAACAAATAGGTTTTCCCATTTATTTTACAAATATCTGAAACCATACACTTGGATCCTATTCCACAAACACGGGCAATGGAAAAGCAGAAGGTCAGATTTCACTTTTTTTTGAAAGAAATCTTTCTTAGTTTGCTCCTCATGCATTATAAGTTCATGAAGTATATTTAAGATCCATTAATTTATGTAATAATTTCTGCAAATAAAACCAGCAAGGCTTATAAATAGTTAACAGTAGGCAAACTGTGACTTATTTCTATAACTTTTTTTTTTTAAAAAATGAAAGAAATCAGATCGGGAGTAGAGTATATTGGAATGCAATTATTCTCTTCCACAGAAGATTTTGTATAGGTTAACTTGACAAATGCTACTGCCACTGCCAGTGGTGATAACAGATTCAACATAGTGCATCACTAAATTAAAATAAATGCTGCATTTTTCAACTGCAGTAATGGAACAATGAAACTGTACTATATAGAAATGACTTAGTTTGTCCTTTCATAGTGTACTTCATTGTTTCTTTGTCCTTCAGAACAAGCAGCCAATTATTTTTGTTTTAAGAACTGTATTTCAAATAAATAATTCTGTCCCCTTGCACAAAGTCTATTCAACATGAAGAAAAATGTTAAATAAATTATGTAAAACAGGACTTTATTAAAATATACAACTTGTAAATAGTCTTGATAGAAGCTTTAGTCAATAAAGTCTGGATTCCAGGAACACTAAAATGTATTTCATTTTGTTTGGTTAGACATTTAGCTAAATTGAAATCAGTATGGAAACAGTGATTTTAATGAAATTATATAGGGGCTGAGACAAATGGGTACATTTTGTAATATCTTATAGTATTGATAGATATCCAATTTCAGTGGACTAAAGAAGAGTGAGTACATAAAAAGAAGTGAAGCAAAATCTATTTTATACTTTATTTTATCATGATCACTTCTTAATATTTAATGCTTCAATTGTTAAGTTTATAGCTCAGAATATTTAGCCCCTAATAACTTGTTAATTTTAGTGGAAAATTTTGGGTGTGAAAATCTGATACAAAAGAGATTTTTTAAAAAGTTCTTAAAATTTACCTCACAGATGTATGAATCTTAATGAATACAGATCTGTGTACCCTGTAACAGATGCTTAATTATCTTTGCTCTAAATTTTTATTGTGGCAAGTGCATAACTCCTATCCTACAGTTGGCATAATGCAAACATGCACATTTGCAAGTCTATGAGTCTAGATATAAATGGCCCATAGTTCAGACCTTAGCATTTGAAGGGAAATGCCCAAGTATTTTAAAAAATTAATTTGTTTAACAGGTGTTATATTAGAGTAATCATGTCTAATGAAGTGGCATTTTGAGAATTACAGCTAAATAAGCAGATAAAACAATTATTTTCTTTTTAGCATATTTGAAGAATAGCCCTTTCTTTCACACTATGAGACAAATATTCAAAGCCACTAGAATTTTCCAAAACATAGCTGCTTCTATAGCATAAGGGAGAACTGAAGCAGCTTTGTTGGTTAACCTTGGATAATAAAATTCAGATTTTAATAGAACCAACACTAGAATATGAGAATAGATAGTTGGAAGAATTATAATCTGTGGTACCTTTAGAAAATAACCTTTGAATTAAGTACTTGGGTAGTCAACTTCCCAGTTTGTTTCTACTATGTTAAATTTCTTCGTTCCTGTTGAACTGTAAACATTATTTTCTCTTCCTTCCAGCATCATCTCCCCCTCCCCCGATTCTTTGTCTTCCTCATCGTAAAATCATTTCTTTCATGCATGCATTTATTTTTTTAAAACGGCTAGAAGTATATTGCAAAAATAGACCTGCAGCCAGGATGTACTGTATATTTTCATTTCTGCAAACCTGTTGTGAAATCCTTAACACAGGATAAGGTCTCTGCATTTTTAAAATCACATGGTTGGTATTGAAGCCTGTGGTATGGATTCTGATTGAGAAAGCTGGATTTAGGACTTCCTCCATTTGAACACTAAAACTAATATACCTTCCTCTATAATGGAATAATGATGCGAAAATTACAGTACTTTTGAAATGTGAGTCATGATATACTTATATAAAGAAAGCTGGAATCAAAATGAATGTACTTTAGAAATTCCTGTTTTAGAGATTATATTAAAAAAAACATCAGTGCAGCTTTCAGTATTTAATACCATGTACATTAAACCAATTAATGACAATAAGGGAAAAATCCCATTAGAATGTAAGATTGGATGCTTTTGTGTGAAATATCTCAGTGGAAAATAGAAAAAGTCATAGACTCTTTACACTAAGGGAAAATAAAGAGTATGACATCACCAGACAGAATAAGAACACAGTAGGACTAGGCTTTCAGGTATTATTTTATTTATTGTCCAAAATTTTAAAGGATTAGCTAATTATTTTAAGTTATTGTGATTTGTTTTCGTTTTCCTACCTTTAAGTTACATTGAATAAAGCAATTAGCAGAATATCTCTCTCCCCCTCCTCTCTCTCCCCTCTTCCCCTCTGTCCCTCCCTTCCCCCCTCTCTTTAAACTGCCCAATAAATAAAGCTCTGGATGGCTTTCAATAAAATACACTAGAATGGGATGAGTTGACATAAAAATAAAACCATGGTGACTTTCTATCTTATCTTTTGTATTAACTACTACTGTAACCCTTTATATTGAGTTACATTCCCATATTTTTCTTTGTCTTCAAACCAGAATAACATGTAAAGCAAAGTTTGTGTTCTAATTAAATGTGAAATGTGTAATAAGAATAATTAGATCAACCAAGTAGTCATTTGAAATACATTAATTCAACCATACCATTACATAAATCCAAACATTTAGTGAGAGAAACAGAAAATAGAAGTGTAGCAATTGGCTAACTAAACACTTAAGATTTAGTCAAACATCTGTAACTGCTTAACAATTAAAACTTAATTATCTTTTTCTTCAACCATTTTATTTAATTCAGAATTGTGTGAAATGGAAGGACATGTGAAGATATTTCTGGTATGATGCTTCAGAAAAGGAAAAGGAAATGGAAATATTCATGTGTGTAGCCAGAGTATTTTCAGTACTTACCAATTTAAAAGACTACCTTGCAATCCTTTGAATTCAGATATTAATTGTGTCATTGAATAGATTGCCCTTTCATTTTCCCAATGAAACATTCACCTACAGAATAGCTAGTGCTTAAAGGTTAAGGTGCTAGATATCTTATTTTTTAATATATTCATCATCAAGTATATAACTAGCTTTTTTAACCAAACAGGAGTGAAGGTGATTAACATTATATATATATAAAAGGTTCCTTATTATTAGAAGCACAATGAAGATAGATTAGTAAAGGTACAAATAGAATTCTACCAACGATAGCCAACCACAACAGACAATTCAGTAAACTAGCATCATATGCGTGCTGAAAGCACCCAGGAAAAGAAATAATAAAAAGAAAGCAAATAATAGGACAATGATTTCAGAATACAAATTGGAATATAAAACATCAAACTGTACAATGGTAAATATTCATGAATTTTGATGTTCAGACATTCCTTTATTTTGGTAGGGGCAACAGCTGTGCACTGCACATTGTTCATGCCTATATTGTTTTGTCAATTCAGTGTTTTAAAGAGGTTCATGTTCTAAAATCCTACTGGTTTCAAAAATGCATTTGTTTTCTAGTAAATAGAACTGTATTATCAACAGTTTGATAAAAATTCACATCATCATCAGAATATTATTTTGCATATGGATCTTCTGATTAAGAAAGCTCCTTATCGGTATGCTATCCAAAGATGTTTGCATATTTTGTTTAGAGCCACAAGGCAGAAAAAAATAAAAGGCTAATGATAGACTTAGTTTTTAAAATAGGGTGTTTTTGCATTTGATCTGTCAGTATTTATATGCTGCATATGTTTCTAAAATTATATTCAGTTGTTCCCTAATTCCTTTAGGAAACATTGGTTTTATACACTACACAGCATGAGAAAATATTTGAAAAGAGCAGCTATATTAGTATATTGGAGAAAAAAATAGATTCTATAGCACTTTATACCAAACTGCTAACAGTATAGCCTTTCAAGGATTAATACAGAGAACGACATCTTTTTGTTTTTTCCTTTGAGTTCAAGAATAGGTCTAGGGGCCATAAGGAATATCTTTTATCTAATACTCTGGCTGGTCATTTCAGAAAGACCATAGCATTTCAGATTCTGTGCATGCAATAAAACTAAGCAACAGAATCCTCATTCAACTCTTATGATGACGTGGATCATAATTATAAGCAATCTGAACAGCTTCTGTCTGAAATATTAATGTTTCTTTATAAAGAATATAACGTACAATGCTCGGAAAACAGAAAAAAATCATTTCAAAACAAATAGCAGTCCTGAATTCTAATAGTTACTTTCCCCACAGGATCATCCAGTGAAATTGCTTGAGTTTCTATCCAAACCATTTTAAACAAATTTGTTGCTGAATCACAAGGCTCTGAATGATAATTTTCTCCCTCCTTCTGGGACATCCAGTAAGAAAAATGTCCAGCCTCTGGTTATGAACAGACAAAAACAATTGACTATTTTTATTTGAGAAACAGGCACCATACATACTTAAAGGGAAAAAACCACACTGCGCTGCTCCACAGATGAGTCTCCTTATATCTTGAGAGGCTTCCCAACAGCTCATACATAATAGACTGAGTCATTTCTTTAGAGATGCAATACATTGCAAACACAGAGTAAATATTTACACAAACAATTTCTGCTCTCCAGTTGTTGCACTAGCAACAATTGTCTTCACAAAATTTCATGTAGCTGTTTCTCCTATTCTCTTCCTTAACCCTGGACTGGATCTTGCCCAACCTAACCAATCTACTAAAGTCAGATTCTCCTCCTCTTGCAATTGAATGCTCAAGCCTTATTGATCTAGCCCAAATGTTCACAGGCTTTACTGATTTGTTGGAAAGCATGATCATTTGCATTTGCATTGCACAATAAATTTCTGCCCCTTTCAGATGTTTATGCAATGTCTTTGATATGTTTAATTTACATTATATTTTAAACGTTTCTGAAATGCTGTTGAAACCAGGTATTTAAGTTTTCCTTTTAATCATTGTGCATGATTGTGGAAATTCTATGTGAGAAAGTCTAGAAAAATTATTCTCTATTAACAGATTCCTCAAAAAGATGTAGGGATACTACATCAAACAAATTAAACATTTGGTCAAAGATATAGATAATAAAACCTTCTGTTAAACTATTAAGAGGCAGTTTTATTGAAAGGATAATTATTACTCGACTTTATCCAAACTATTGGTCTAGTGGTTAAGGCATCAGGCTATAAATGAGAAGACTGTGAGTTCTAGTCCTGTCATCGGCATGTAAAACAGATTGGTGTCTTCGGACCAGTTATTCTCTCTCAAATCAACTTACCTCACAAGATTATTGTTGGGTGGGGGTAGGAAGAGGGAGGAGTATTTATTGTATGTTCATTGAATTATTTATAAAAATAAGGCAAAGTTTAAAAAAATAAAAAAGCTTCAAATCTACACCTCTTCAAATTGTTCAGATTATAATTCTGCAGACTATATACTAGAATACTATAAACAGAAGAATATTGAAATCATTGACTAGGTTCACAGATTATGCTAAACTATGGTTTGTTTAACAATTTTTATTAAAAAAATACTACAATTAGCTAAGTTTAACAGAACTATTATTTACTAACTATAATGGTTAGTTTGAACAATGCTTTTCAACAATAAAGCTGAAGTTTTTTTTCATAATTTTCTTAATAATTGTAAATAATTGGATCAGTGTGTGTGCACACATTTGTGTATGCATGTGTGTGTGTACATGTCTCTATGTGTACTGAGGTACAGTAAGAAACCAACAAACCATTCAATGTAACTTCATGAAAACTCATCTTTTTCATTGTGTTATTTTCAGGGTTCTTTTCTATCAAGCTTTGTGGTCATAAATCTTTCAATATGTTCTGGTAATGAATAATTTTAAGCTGACCACAGCTTTCATAATAAATGCTGTGGAAACCAATTAATTCTCACTGGGGAATTGCACAAACCAAGAAGGTCACTAGATAAAAGAAAGATCATACACATTTAGCAGGCTACCTTCTTTCTCTTTCTATTAATCAGTTACATCAAAATAAAGATTTTTATATTCATGTAGGCTGATCAATAGTTTTGTGTTTAATATACTTATAGTAAAATGAATGAATATCTCTGATAGATGGGGCAATTATAATCTGTACAGGACTATGAACAATTCTATTAAGTATGCTATCAATTAATGAACCATTAAATTTAAATTGTTCCTGAAAGAAGTACAATTTATAAAAATTCTTTGCTTCAACAACTAACTTTGCTAAAGTTACTTTGCTTCAACAACTAACATAATATAGCTTCTTGCTGTCTTCAGGGAAATAATGGGAGGAATTTTACAAATGATATCTCCCACCTATGCATCACTGAGTAGATAAGTTTTCTATACATAGACTGAAAGAACTGTACTCTAGAAGGTTTTTGTTATTTTGTTTTTAGCTGCTTAAATATATTGCATAGAGCTGCAGGTGATTATCAAAGAATAAGATTTTGAATGAATCATTCTTAATATATCTGCTTTGTCTCTTATGGGTTCTTATATGACAGTTTATCATCAACTATTGCCATGTGTGTAAATTAGGATAAGAAAAATAAATATTTAATGTAGAAGTTTCAAACTTTTCTTCTGGATTGGTATCATTTCTATTGAAGATCAGCTTAAAATGGTGTAACATATACTTTTGGGGTATACTTTTTCTTTTTATGATACTGCTACCATTATATATTAGAATGCAAGGCTGGTGAGTACTATAAATAGAACCATTTGTCATGATGATACCAAATTATGGAAGAGCCTCTTTTGTACAATTTATAACTCTGCTGTCTGGAATCCACACTGTATATCAGACATAAATACAATTGAGTGAGTCCAGAAGTATTTTACCAGAAGAGTATTATATTCCTCTGTTCACAACAGAATACCCTACACCACCAGACTTCAGTTTCTAGGCTTAGACAACCTTGAACTATGCCGACTAAGATTGGACTTAAGCATAGTACATAAAATCATATGTTACAATGTCTTACCAGTTAATGAATATTTCAGCTTTAACCACAACAATACAAGAGCACACAACAGATATAAACTGTGGTTTAGAGTGGTTTAATGTAAACCATTCTAAATTTGATTGCAGGAAATACGATTTTAGCAACAGAGTGGTCAATGTCTGGAACTCACTACCTGATTCTGTTGTCACCTGCTCAAACCCCCACTCCTTTACCCTCAAACTAACCTCTATTGACCTTACCCCATTCCTAAGAGGTCTGTAAGGGGCATGCATAAGCGTACAATCTTGCCTACCATCCCTGTCCTATTGTCTCCAATTATTAGTTCCTATTTCTTACATTTAAACTATGTTTATTCTTCTTTCTATTGTATTGTAAGGTTTTGACAAAATAAATAAATAAATAAAAATAACATTTTATCTGTTATAAAAGTTTTTTTATCCAAATCTAATCTCATGATTAATATTAAATTTCTAAATTAATTTTTTTTTCCAAAGCAAAATTTACATTTTACCTTCTTTTCTAATCCATTCAGAAAATATAATAGTTGTGAATACAATATAACAACAACAATTATAAATCAGACACATACTATTTTAACAGCGGATAGCATCAAAGGACATTAAGCAAAACGAAGCCAAACTCTGGAACTACAATATGATTACTGAAAGCAATTTCTATTTTCAAAGGCTAATCAAATAAGATTTTTTTTTTATTTGAAAAAGTTGATCCTTGTGATCCTTGATCCTATTGTTCTACTGCCCTTTTAACAACAGAGTCTCTCCTATGAGTTCTACAATTATATAAATGAAAATGAACATTAAAGAATAAGGCATATGTAACCAATAAGGACAAATTTGCTTTATATTTATATATCCTGTTTTATCCTTATGAACAATATGTTAACATCTTTTTTCTTCCCTCTGGCATTTTTCAGCATCTCACAGTGCTGGTAGATATTTGCATTTTAATATTTTATGAAGTAATGAATTTTATTGTGTTTAAACCCATTTGCCAGTTTTCGATGAGGCACTTCAAGAAGAATTCTTTATAGGCACTAGCTTCCTGTCATTTGTGTTTTTATAATTGCATTCTCCTGTGCAAATGTTCAGTTTGGCATCAGATCTGAAATTATAAAATGATCTCAATTTTTTTTATAGAATTCATTGTTTTCTTTTCCTTGTTTTTATATGCTGATTGAAAGAGATAAATCGGTGCACTTAAAAAAAAAAGAAGTTTGAATACACCAAGTGAAAGACTATAATAGTTCCAGCTGTGATGAGTAATGATGTTCCCAAAAGTGATCATAATCTCTAGAGAAGAATTTATCTCTATTTTTATTTTTGATGGGATAAGATTTTTAAGCTTTCTTTCATTGCTTCATTTGAGGAAAAGTTGGGAGCTGCAGACAGAACATACATTTTACAATGGTAATTCTTTGCTTTCACTATTGTAAATATGTGAGAGAGTATGTTTAAAAACTGGATTATTGAGTCTAATATCAGAAAAGGAATTCAAGTTAAAACATCCTGAACATATGTGCTTGTAGCTTTTGCTTAAAGATATTCAGCAGGGGTGGGGAGCATTATATTTTTTGGTAACCAGTTTCAATTTCAAATTGATTGTAGCGATTTTTTTCAATCAGCTGGTTCATATTTCATTTGTAATCAGCCCCATTTCTAAGATTATTTTCCAAAGTATTTACAAATATGTAAAGAACATCTTCTATTTTGTGAAGTTATAAAGTGTGCTGTTTCCAGGAGATAACACAGTTAGTAGATAAGTAGATCACTAAGATAAACAGTTATCTCCATCCAATTTGATAAGGACTGTTGGGTACAGTTTGACATCCATCTAACATCCAAGCTACACAACTTATTATTAATTAACACATTAATTAATAGTCATTACAATGTCAATCAAATTTGTCAAATCCTTGCTAAGATATGACTATGGCATTTCTGCCATATTTACTCCATCTAAAAAGCTAATGTTAGCCTGATATGTCTTTGATATTTCAAATCCATATTTTGAAGTTCATTATATGTCAACAAATTAAATAACATTTAATACACACACACACACACACACACACACATATACATACATACATACAAACAAACATACATACATACAAATACATGTATACATGTGTGTGTATGTTGGTATTCAGCCGGTTCAGCAGAACCAGTAGTGACAATTTGGCATGGGTCACCAAACCGGTTGTGACTTCAGATTGGCCACACACCCTACCTGGTTGCCCGGTCACTGTTCGCTCACTTTCCCTGCCCACCCGATGCTTGCTCACCCCACTCAACTCTTGCCTTGCCCAGTCATTCCTCACTCCACACTGGGTCCTCATGGCTTGCCTTTTTAACCTGCCTTCCCACATGGTCCTTGTGCCCCAATTGAGCAGTCCTGATCTTCCTGCTCACAGGTAAGCCTGCAAGTCACACTAGCCCCCCCACCATCCATGGAGCTTGTTTCCCCCCTCCTTCACCATTCCAGAGTTTGCCTCGCCTAGAGTGATTTCACTGCCTTTCTTTTGCCCAGGGCTACCATATATTTTTCAGGGTTTACATGCATTGAATATCTATAGTCCAGAGCATTGTGTGTTTAACAGAGTTGAAAGGGACTTTGGAGGTTTTCTAGTCCAACCCCTGCTCAGGCAGGTAAAAACTGAGGATGCCAAACTCTTGAGTAGAGGTCTTGGGAAAAGTGTCAGAATAACAGAATAATACTTAGAAGGAGCCTTGGGGGTAACCCTATACCATATCATAGAAATGGCTGTCTAGTCTTTTCTTAAAAACTTCCGATGATCAGGCACCCAGAACTTCTGGAGGCAAGCAGTCCCACTGGTTAATTGTTCTCACTGTCAGGAAGTTTCTCCTTAGTTTTAGGTTGCTTCTCTCTTTGTTCAGTTTCCATCCATTGCTTCTTGTTTGCCTTCTGGCTTTGGAAAATACATTGCCCCCCCTCTTTCTGGCAGCCCCATAAAAGCCTGTTGCCTATCACCCTCTTGGGTAAGGCATGTGAGCCATTTCCTCCTTTCAGTGGTCCATGAAAGTACATGTATACTACGTAGATAATAAAAAAAAAGTGAACAACATTTTTACAGAAATATAGATATGTTGAGGCTGTGTGTGTGTGTGTGTGTGTGTGTGTGTGTGTGTGTATTCAGCTTTGTTCGGGTATTTTCCCACATCATTATAGTTGTGCTTTTGAAGTTGTAGCAACGTTTCGGCAGAATCTCATCTGCCATCATCAGGCTTCTGTATATATATTTGTTTTCTTAAGTTTTCACGGGTATTTATATGTATGGTATTCAGCTTTGTTTGGGTATTTTCCCACATCATTATAGTTCTGCTTTTAAACTTGTAGCAATGTTTCAGCAGAATCTCATCTGCCATCATCAGGCTTCTGTATTGTGTTCATCCGTGAGTCAGACTTTCACAGCCATTTCTGTTTTAAATTTGGTGCTAGCCTATTGCTGTGCCAGAATGGTTTTTTCTTCATCCTGATTGGTTGGGAGTCTTGGTCTGTGTTTACTGGTCTTGGAGTTTGCTGTGTTCTGCTCGATTGGTGTTTCTAATATCTTCTGTCTGTTTTGTAGCTTTTTTTTTTTTGTCTTGATTGGCTGGCAACATTGTGTTTCCTTTATTGGAGGCTTTTAGTGTGGCTTGGCTCCGAGTAAATACCTGCGAAAACTTAAGAAAACAAATATCAGACCTCTACAGGGAGGAAATAAACAACCAGACCAAAACCTATGAGAAGCTGGAAGTTAAAAGAGCAGGAATACTATGTGACCTCAAATTCCTATGCAGCTGCAGAGACAACAATGCAACACTGACCTGCTTCAAATTAACATTTCATCACAGCACAGCAGCTACTAAATGTATCCTGAAAAGAACTGAAATGGCTCTACTAAGGAACGAGCTCCACAGAAAGAGATTCCACCTCGATCAGTTAAACAAAGATCTCCTAACCCTACACCTGGAATTGAGCAACAAAATCCACCCTCTACTTTGGGACAAGATAAAACAACTTACAACTTGGAGAGCTGAAACTGAAACCACTTACAAAAAAAAAAAACTCCTGAAGAAACTAAAGAACTTAGAACATGACAAGAAAGCCCACAACAACACCTGAAACAATTAGTATACAACGTTTCCAACAGAGAACTCACCAAAACAGAAACAGATGTCCTAACCAAAGGATTCAATTATGCTATAGCACCCCAAAAAATCCCCACAGAAGCCATCATATGTGGAGTGGAATCCAGCCTAACTAAATTAAATACAGATGAAGCTGATAGAATAAGACAGCAAGTCACTAACATCCTATGCACAAGCAAACCACCCAAAAGCAACTTGCACATAGAGGAACTAAAAGCCCTGCAAGCCCTGAGGAACGACAGCAGCATAATCATACTTCCAGCAGATAAAGGTAATGCCACAGTAGTAATGGATAGAAAAGACTATGAAATAAAATTGACAGACCTACTCCAAGACTCCACATAAACCCATAAACACGGACCCAAACACATATCTGGAAAAAAATAACCAAGAAGAAAATTATAACCAGCCACATGAGCAAAGAGATCCAACAAACGATCATCCCAAAAGAAAAATCCTCCAGGTGCCCCAAACTATACGGCCTCCCAAAAATACACAAAGAAGGCATACCTCTCAGACCCATAGTCAGCTCCAGAGGAGCACCACTACAAAACCAAGCCAAATACCTAGCAAAGCAGCTACAGCCCCATGCTGAAGCAGCAGCTTCACATGTACAAAACTCATACCACCTCTTGGAAATGATCAAAGATCTACATGTGGAACAAAAAGATCTGCTGGTAAGTTTCGACTGACCTATGCACCCTGACTAAAGTACTGACAGCCAACAGCTTCCACAAAAGCAAAATCACTGGCCCGATCCACAAAAACACACTGAGACATAATGGAGACCTAGAAGGCAAACAGACCTATGGAACAGCTGTCCTACCCAACATAAGATGTACTTCAGACAAAATCAGTAAGATACTACACAGGCATCACATCAAGACCGCCTTCAAAACAGACAGAAAAATAGCAGCCATCCTAAGAAACCCCAAAGATAAAATTGACCTGGAAAACCAAGGCATATATGAAGTCCCCTGTGCATCATGCCCTGCCACATACATTGGACAGAGCAATAGAAGAATAAGTACCCGCCTGGATGAACACAAAAATGCAGTAAAAAAGCTGGAACACACTTCCTCACTAGTCCAACACATGAAAGCCACAGGTCAAAGCATTGACTTCAATGGCACCAAAACCCTAGCCACTATAGAAAACCCCAGCTACAGAATTATCAGAGAAGCCATAGAAATTGAAAAAAGACCTGAAAGCATGAATAGAAGAGATGACTCCACCAGACTGTCAATTATCTGGAAGCCTGCACTCACAAATAAAAAATATCTCCACACCACAAGCCAGGCAAACACCTGGGCACAAACAGACCCCCGCCTGATACCTCCAACCCAAACACACCCCAACCAGGCACCCAGATGAAACCTAGTTTCCTAATAAATGATAGCCGTCCATTTACTCGGAGCCAATCTGCACTAAAAGCCTCCAATACAGGAACACAATGTTGCCAGCCAATCAAGACAAAAACAGCCACAAAACAGACAGAAGATATTAGAATCACCAATCAAGCAAAACACAGCAAACTCCAAGACCAATAAACACAGACCAAGACTCTCAACCAATCAGGATGAAGAAAAAACCATTCTGGCACAGCAGTAGGCTAGCCCCAAATTTAAAACTGAAACAACTGTAAAAGCCTGACTCACAGACAAACACAATACAGAAGCCTGATGATGGCAGATGAGATTCTGCTGAAACGTTGCTATAACTTTAAAAGCACAACTATAATGACGTGGGAAAATACCCAAACAAAGCTGAATACCATACATATATATTGTGTGTGTGTGTGTGTGTGTGTGTGTGTGTGTGTGTTTTCTGAGGTTTTCGTGGGTATTTGTATGTGGATCTTTGGTTATTGGCTGGTTGGCTGTCCCACTCACCATCCTCAGGCTGGTGCTTTCGGCTTCGTGCCAGTGGAAGCAGTGTGTGATCGGAGCTGCCGTCTCTCTATAAATACTGGTGGGGAGGGGGCTGGTTTGCTGGGCTGGTTGGCTGCGTTGCTGCCTCTTGATTGGTTGATGGAGTTGATGTTGGTATAATGGGCTGTGTGATGGCCTTGTGAGTTTTGTTGTGGAGATATCCTGGACCTTGTGCTGTAATCTCCTGGGTCGTTTGTTTTGTAGTTATCTTTTTTCCATTAGCCTCTCGTGTTTTAACGGCTTGGGTAATGGGTTGTGTGATGGGCTTGTGAGTTCTTTTGTTGTGGTATCCTGGGTCCTGCGTTGTAATCTCCTGGGTCATTTGTGTTTTGATCTCTTTTCCATTAGCCTCCTGTGTAGTAACAGCTTGGGCAATGGGTTGTGTGATGACCTTGTGAGATTTATTGCTGTGGTATCCTTGGTCTTGTGCTGTGATATCCTGGGTCATTTGCTGTGTTGCAACTTCTTTAGTTCTTGTGGTGTAATTTCCTGAGTTTTCTGATGTGATGTCCTGAGCGGGTGGCTGTGATGTAGCATTCTGGGTTTTAGTCTGGCTTTAAGTTTGGGGTCTGGGTCTGTGTTCTTGGCGTGTGTCAGTTTGTTTGGTTTTGGGGTCGGGGGGGTGCGACAGCTGGCAAAGCAGCCGTGGTCTGTTTTCTGGATGGTGGTTGTCCTTCGTTTATAGGATGGGCTTGGGCCTGGATCTGATGAGGGGGATTGGTGGTGGTGTCCTGTGTTGTTTTGGGTCTGGTGTTGGTTTTCGTGGCTGGGAGTCATTTGTTGGTGAGGGCTAGCTTCCAGGTGTCTGGTAGGCGGGAGGTATCATCCCATCTATTCATATTATGGGGGTATTTCTCTATCTCAATGGCTTCCCTGATTATTCTCTTGCTGGAGTGTTCAGTGTTGGATAATAATTTGGTTCCTTCAAAATTAATTTATTTGTGTGTATGCGTCTGTGTAAAATCAAATCATTAAGTTGATGAAAATGAAAAAGACTTATTTGTTTGCTTTCCTTATTTTTTAAAAAATAAATATGAACCAAATATTTTTAAAATGTATAGTGTCATTTTTTCTTCTGTAACGATTAGAAGTCATTAACCTCTTTCAAAGTTATATAATCAAACTATCCTTTAGTTGTTTATAATCAAAAATAAGTCTCTTATATCTGTTCCTGAAAGCAAAGTTTAATTGACTAGTTTTCATATCATAATTATAAAATGCAGTAATTATCCTTGCTTCTCTGGGCTAATTTAGTCTTTATGCTGTTGTAAAATTTAGATTGATGAAGATAAATTCTTCAATGAACAATTCATTTTTCCCACATTATATTTGTTATCACAGGTATGTATATATTATTCACCCAGAAGATGAACAGACCTATGGAACAGCTGTCCTGCCCTACATAAGAGGTACTACAGACAAAATTAGTAAGGTACTACACAGATATCACATCAAGACTGCCTTCAAAACAGACAGAAAAATAGCAGCCATCCTTAGCAACCCCAAAGATAAAATTGACCTGGAAAACCAAGGCATATACAAAGTCCCCTGTGCATCATGCCCAGCCACATACATTGGACAGACAAATAGAAGAATAAGTACCTGCCTGGATGAACACAAAAATGCAGTCAAAAAGCTGGAACACACTTCCTCACTAGTCCAACACATGAAAGCCACAGGTCATAGCATCAACTTCAATGGCACCAAAACCCTAGCCACTATAGAAAACCCTAGCCACAGAATCATCAGAGAAGCCATAGAGATTGAAAAAAGATCAGAAAGCATGAATAGAGGAGATGATTCCACCAGGCTGTCAATCATTTGGAAGCCTGCACTCACAAACAAAAACAAAAAAATCTCCACACCACAAGCCAGGCAAACACCTGGGCACAAACAGATCCCCCCTGATACCTCCAGCTCAAACACACCCCAACCAGGCACCCAGATGAAACCCAGCTTCCTAACTAATGATAGCCGTCCATTTACCCGAAGCCAAGCTGCACTAAAGGCCTCCAATAAAGTAACACAATGCTGCCAGCCATTCAAGATACAAAAAGAGCCAAAAAACAGACAGAAGATATTAGAGACACCAATCAAGCAGAACACAGCAAACTCTGAGACTAATAAACACAGACCAAGACTCCCAACCAATCAGGATGAAGAAAAAACCATTCTGGCACAGCAATAGGCTGCCCCAAATTTAAATCTGAAACCACTGTAAAAGTCTGACTCACAGACTAACACTATACAGAAGCCTGATGATGGCAGATGAGATTCTGCTGAAACGTTGCTACAACTTTAAAAGAACAACTACAATGACGTGGGAAAATACCCGAACAAAGCCGAACGCCATACACACACACACACACACACACACACACACACACACACACACACACACACAAAATTATTATCAAATTGACTATTTATCTTTACAGTACCCTCCTCCTCCTTTTCCTCCTACCTTGATGCTGTCCAAGCTTGGTGGTATTCTAACAACAGTATTCAAGTAGCTCAGTGCCATCAATTAACAAAACTGGGTACATAACACTAAAAATTCATTTTTATCTCCAAAACTTTATTATCTTAAAAGTATATATTTATGGCAAGACTGAATTAAATGAATCTTCTGATGGTATATCCTGGTTTAAAATAAAAATATATGAAAAGTAATTTTAACCATTCTTTTCCTGACCATTTAAACTATTCCTAATTTTTTAATGAATTATTTATATCCTTTGATCATTTTAATCCTAAATTACAGTGTCCATTCTCTTGTCTATTCATTCAACACGGTGTTTAGAGCTATGCAGACTTGAATCCTAAAACATGCAGAGAACAAAGCAAGTACAGGATATTGCACCATTCAAAAACGGTTGCTTTGAAATTTCAGCTAAATAATGCACGGATTTGATGGTTATTTATATTTAAAGCTAGAAACCACAGGTAATAATATGTCTTTGTTTTGTGCCACAACTATGCTCTGCAGGAGATCAAGCAGGTATATAATAATGCCACATAATTCCAGTATGTAGTGTACAAATACTATTAATTAGATACATTTATACATTACTTTTTTAAAAGGTTTTGGGAGACATTATTTCATCCAGTTTCTATGAATATTTATACTTCTTTCTAATTTATAATTCTTCCTTCTAAAACTTTTTAAACATATTTGTAGTTTGCTCTCCTTGACTCATCTGTGAACATATCTGGATTTCAAACATTCAAGGAGCTGTGGAATTAAATAAGAACAAGTGCTTGGTTCATAAGGATTTCTAAAAGATCTGTGAAATGAACTGAAAATAAATTTTTGATCAAATACATGTTCTCCTTTTTTTTTTTTTTTTGAAAGCTTATATCAAAGATTTTGAAAAAAAAAACAAAAAGATGACAATAAACCTGCATATACAGCTAAAGACAGTAGACCAATATAGTAGGGAAAGGGGGAGATTAAAACAACAACAACAACTACCTCTGCTCAAAAATACTGGATGACTTCCACAAATCCTGGTCTCCAATTATTTTATTTATGTTATTTATTTGATTTGTCAATCACTTAGAAGATAATAGGTATAAGTATAAACATGAGTAAGAATACAGGAAATAGGTACGAATAAATGGGACAATAGGACAGGGACGGTAGGCATGATGGCACTTATACACACCCCTTACAGACCTCTTAGGAATGGGGTGAGGTCAATAATGGATAGTGTGAGGTTAAAGGAGTGGGGGTTAGAGGATGTAACAACAGAGTCAGGTAGTGCATTCCAGGCACTACCTGGAAAGTCGTACTTTCAATCAAGTTTGAAGTGGTTTACGTTGAGTTTGTATCTGTTGTGTGCTCTGGTATTGTTGTAGTTGAAGCTGAAGTAGTCATTGACTGATAGGACATTGTAGCAGATAATTTTGTGTGCTACGCTTAAGTCTAATCATAGGTGGCGTAGTTCAAGGTTGTCCAAGCCCAAAATCTCAAGCCTGGTGATATAGGGTATTCTGTTGCGAGCAGAGGAGTGTAGTACTCTTCTTGTGAAATACTTCTGGACTTGCTCGATTGTATTAATGTCCGATATGCAGTGTGGATTCCAGACTGATGAGCTGTATTCAAGTATTGGTCTGGCAAAAGTTTTGTATGCTCTACTTAGCAATTTGATATTTCCAGAGGAGAAGCTTCGTAAGATTAGATTTACAACTCTTAATGCCTTTTTGGCAATGCTGCTACAGTGAGCTCTGGCGCTTAGGTCATTTGATATGAGAACTCCAAGGTCCTTGACAGAGTGAGGATCATCAACGAGATTATATCCACCTAGTTTGTATTTGGTGTACTGATTTTTTTTGCCAATATTTTTATTTATTTTATTTTTATTTATTTATTTATTTGATTTGCCAATTGTTTACAAGATAATAAGTATAAATGTATACATAGTTGTGAATACATGAAATGGGTACATATAAGAAAAATAAAAGAATAAGAGAAACAATAGGACAGGGACGGTAGGCACGTTAGTGCACTTATGCACGCCCCCTACAGGCCTCTTAGGAAAGGGGTGAGGTCAATAGTAGACAGTCTAAGGTTAAAGTTTTTGGGGTTTGGGGAAGAAACTACAGAGTCGGGTAGAGTATTCCAGACATTGACCACTCTATTGCTGAAGTCGTATTTCCTGCAATCAAGTTTGGTGCGGTTTACTTTGAGTTTGTATCTATTGTGTGCTCTTGTGTTGTTATGGTTGAAGCTGAAGTATTCATTGACAGGTAGGACATTGCAATGTATGATTTTATATACCATGCTTAAGTCAGACCAAAGACGGCGTAATTCAAGGTTTTCTAGTTCTAGAATTTCAAGTCTGGTGGCATAAGGTATTCTACAACGAAATATTTCTGGACTTTCTCAATTGTGCTAATATCAGATACGTAGTGTGGGTTCCAGACTGATGAACTGTATTCGAGTATTGGTCTAGCAAATGTTTTGTATGCTCTGGTTAGTAGTGTGATATTACCAGAGAAAAAGCTACGTGGGATTAGGTTAACAACTCTTAATGCCTTTTTGGCTATGTAGTTGCAGTGGGCTCTAGCACTTAGATCATTAGAGGTGAGTATTCCAAGGTCCTTTACAGAGCTTGGGTCATCAACAAGATCTTGACTATTCAGCTTGTATTTTATTTTCTGATTTTTTTTGCCAATATGTAAGACAGAGCATTTATTTGTTGAGATTTGAAGTTGCCATTTGTTTGACCACTCTGATACATAGTCAAGATCTTTTTGTAGGGTAGCAGTATTGTCTGTGGTATTGAACAGCTTTACATCATCAGCGAAGAGAACGCAATTGCTCTTAATATGATCACAGAGGTAGTTTATGTAGAGTATGAAGAGAGTTGGTCCTAGAACACTGCCTTGGGGAACACCACTAGGGCGGAGCATTTGCTGGTCAAGATTAAATTACATTTAATTAAATTACATTTAAAATATGCCAGCTCCAATAAATAATAGAAAACTGCTACCAACTCATTACTGGCAAATGCAAATCCAGCTTTCTGATTTTATATACCACTTTCAAATACCAATTTTCTGATTCAGGAAATACATAAGCAGCAGAAAGCTGAGTCAAACAATAGGAATTCTAAGAATTATCAGTAGACTAAATGTGGCAGAATATGTATTGTCAATTATTTTTCCTACTTCCAATTTTTAAAGTTTCCTGCCCCACTTCTTGCAAAGATTTTGGATTTGCCCTTTCCGACTTTATATTGAATCCAAAGGAATTGTCCATCATATCTCTGCTGTGGTAGTGTATTTTTTTTCTAAATTTTAGAAAATTTTTACATGGTATCTTCATCATAATTTAGCTACTTATTCTGGTGGAAATAAAAAATGCATTATATTTACTGATAGGTTAGAGATTTAATGTATTAATTAATAAACGATATATGGGTTTCATATGCATTTGCACATTTGCACATTCAACGGAGTAGAAATGACTGGACTATGTTTCAATTTAAGTGAAAACCCACTCTGAAATATCAAGAATTAATTTTCCTAAGCTGCTTTAGAGAGTTCAGGTATAGTAATCTAAGTGCTTTCCAATTACATGTAATCCTTTAAATTAGTCATTGATTCCATTTACTCTTACATCTTTTTCTCTGTTTCTTTTTTCCTTTCTTGTAAACTCTAATATTATGTAAGCTCCTGTCCTACTTGCAATATGTTATAATTGAAAAAATGCTAAATAACAGAAGCTTAATTCTCCCTGGGAATCTGCAATACAAAGAAGTAAGAATCTGAAATAAATAAAAGTAACAAATGTAAGAAGGAAAGAACCTCTGCAAACTTCAAGAAACTTCTGGAATTTTAATTGTAATTGTTTTTAAATTTTGATATTTATTTTCATCATTAAAAATTATTCCAAAATGATTGAAACCTTCTGATTTCTGTTAGGTATACATAAGCACTTCACCTTTAAATTAATAGATTCAGTGCTTAAAGAACATAAATTTTAGAGCTGTCTACATATGCTTATTACTCATTTATACTTGGTACCAAAGAAAAATTAATGTGTGTGTGTGTGTGTGTGTGTGTGTAAAAGAATCATGATCTGTATCAGCTGTTATGGTATGGGCTAAGTGATCATGGTGTGCCTGAGCTAGTCATAACATGGGTCCAGATGCTTTATATTAATGGTAACAGCTGAATACAGGCAGTCCTTAACTTATGACATCCCAGAATTACAGTGTAAGTCATTGGGATCATTAAGCGGATCATCACGTGACCATGCATAATTTTATGATATTTTTAAGGTAGTAGTTCATGAATGCTTCATTGTTAAGCATTAACATCCATTATCTAATGCAGGGATCCCCAACCTTTTTGACGCCGCTGCCCGGTTCCGCGCCAGCTGGCGCCGCGCCCGGTTCCCGAGCGTCAGCTGGGCGCCGCCATCTTTTGATCGAAAATCACTCCGGTGACGTCACGGAAGTGATTTTTCATAAAAAATGGCGGCGCAGCGCTGGTGAGCTTTTCGGGTAGAAATGGCTTTCTACCCGAAAAGCTCACCAGCTAGCGCCGCCATCTTTTTGACGAAAAATTGCTTTTTTTACCAAAAAGATGGCGGCGCCCAGCAACCAGCGGCCCGGTAAGGCTTGTTCCGTGCCCGGCGGTTGGGGACCCTGATCTAATGGATGTTTTTGGCCATAAACCAGAAGTAAATGCTAGAAAAACTGGCCAAAAAAATCATGTTAATGTGATGTCACTATAAGTGTCTATAAAGATAAGCCAGTTGCTATGTGCTCAAAATGCTATCATATGACCATGGCAGGGGGGAGAGTGTGGCCAATGGAACTTCAGCATTGTTCATAAATACCTTTTGGGGGTTCTTCATAATTTTGAACAGTTGCTAAACAACCTATTGTTAAGTGTGGTATAGCTGTGTCATGTGCCACCTATTTCTCTGACAACTTTCTTATAATATTATAATGATTAGTACTATCACTACTGATATTCATTCTCCTCATGGATACCATCTTGCTTGCTTCACATGCCCCTTCACAACTCACAGCTACCATAAAGGAAGAACTCCAGTGTTTTATCCACACATGTAATGTGCATTTAAACAAATTTGGTTTGTGCCTCAGTACAAACAAACAAACAAAAAAAAGGAATCTAGAGTAGGGTTTTCCAATCTTGGCAACTTTAAGAATGTGGACTTCAACTCCTGGAATTTTCCTGCCAGCCAGGAGGTCACTTTATGCCCACTTACAACATGTCTTAAAGTTGTCAAGTTTGGGAACACCCAAACTAGACATTAGCCTGAATCCATTCAGTTGGGCTACACTCTGAAATTTACATTCTTGACACTAAGGAAATTTTCAGAAGTCAAAAAGCATGGTCCTGTCAATGCTGTTCTTCATCTTTGAAATGAAGACATAGAAACACAATAGGCCATTGATATAATTACTTCTAAGTGCACTGCAATTCCTGATCTTTTCCTAGTTTTCTGAAAACTTTGTGAATGAATGAAACAAGCCAGGAGAAGAAATTATTTATGGCTCAAACAGAAGTGATTTACAATTTGCCAGGAGATTGGCTTTAGTGAATACAATCAGGCCTAACAGATGGTAATCAAGACTAAAAAAAAAAGTAGTCCAAGAAAGCTTTTTAAGATGGTGAGGATTCTATTATTCTATTATCAACAGTTCTAGAAAATCCAATGCTAGAGGTATTCAAAGACCTGATAATGGAGTACTCATATCAAAATACCTAAGCGCCCGAGCTAACTATAGCACCATTGCCAAAAAGGCATTGAGTTGTAAACCTAATCTTACAAAGCTTCTCCTCTGGTAATATTAAATTGCCAGCTAGGGCATACAAAACCTTTGCTAGACCAATACTCAAATACAGCTCATCTGTCTGGAATCTGCACTGTATGTTGGACATTACTACAATTGAGTGAGTCCAGAAGTATTTCACGAGAAGAGTACTACACTCCCTTGCTTGCAACAGAATACCCTACACCACCAGGCTTGAAATTTTGGGCTTGGACAACCTAGAACTATGCTGCCTACGGTTGGACTTAAATGTAGTACACAAAGTTATCTGCCACGATGTCCTACCAGTCAATGACTACTTCAGCTTCAACCGAAACAATACAAGAGCACACAACAGATACAAACTCAAAGTAAACTGCTCCAAACTCGATTGCAGAAAGTATGACTTCATCAACAGAATGGTCAATGCCTGGAATGCACTACCTAACTCTGTTGTTACATCCTGAAACCTCCACTCATTTAACCTTAAACTATTGACCTCACCCCATTCCTAAGAGGTCTGTAAGGGGCATGCATAAGTGGACTGTCATGCCCCTGGTGGAGACTGACTCTGAGAGAGAGGAGGAACAGCCGACAGGGAGTGGAAGTATGGCTCCAGAAGTTGTGGAGGAGGTTGGGGAACGGCAGAGGCCGGCTGAGCAATCAGAGGAGGACCCAGGCCCATCACCTAGGGTATGTAGTGAGGAGAGGATAAGTGAGAGACATGGTCTACTTGGGAGGAGAGGGCCTTGATCCTCTTCATGGGCTGCAGCTGTGACAACTGAATAAAAGAACGGACATGTATACAGGAGAGCACTGGAAACAAAGCGAGGAAATATCTCTAGTTTATGGTTCCTCTCTGAGTTTGGCATCCTTCCCAGTGTGTGTTATCTGTGGAGGTCCTCCAGCCCTTATCTTGCCTGGTTTGTGTTGCTTTTTTCCTTCTTCTTGTAACTGTTTGTGTGGGAGTTTTTTGTCTTCTGTCAAGAATATTCGGAGCTTGGAAGCAAAGTGAAGGAATAAAAGGGGCTTCACCTGTGACTGTGTTTTTTGTGACTGTGTTTGATTTGTATCCCATCCTGGGTCATCACCATCGTCCCTACTGTCCCTGTCCCCATTTATCCATACCTACTTCCTGTATTCATACTCATGTTTATTCTTATACCTATCATCTTGTAAGCGATTGACAAATCATATAAATAAAATAAATAAATAGATTTTAAGGGATACAGATATAAAATTAGTTAGATTTGGATCAGCTAGAACACTTCTTTTGATATAATATATTCTAAGCTATGCAGCAGAACATCAGGTCCAGTTGTGTTGGATTACCTTCTTTTTATAAGAACTGGATATAGTTGCCTATTCTGTCACAGATTTTTCTGGTCCTCTGCTCAGTCAGTACCGCTAAATGAGGGGAATTGACTTAATGGCTTCAGGCAATGGTTATTGTATTTTTTCCATGATTTACCTGTTGTATTTTTTCCATGATTTACCTGTTGTATTTTTTCCATGATTTACCTGTTGTATTTTTTCCATGATTTACCTGTTGTAAATGGAATTTCACTCCATGTTAGAAAGAAAAAAAAGTAGCTTGTGTGGGAAGGGGGTGCTAGAACTTGTCTCCAGGTTACTTACCAGCTCTCTGAACTAGTACCCATGGTCTGGCACCTTTTGAACACCCATTCAGGAATTAATGGTACATAATTTTGAATATTTTGTTATCCTCTTCCCATCTTTTCAATAGATGCCTTGTTTTAATGTAATATGTTTGGTGAAGAGTTTCTGAATGCTTTAGGATGTGAAGCAGCATATAAATATACTAAACAAATGTATAAGGGACATCCATCAATTGCAAAATAGAAAGTGGCCCACTGAAGTCATGGGGCAGAGGCTTCCCAAATCTAATATGTTAAAGAAATAAAGAAATGTTGAATAATAATCTTAGAGGTGCCTTGAGAATGTGTATTTTATCAGTCAGGTCTACTATCCATATCAATATTTTTACTTCTCTATGATTCTGCATCATCTGCATAATGAATGAAATATACATTTATATGATTATCTCTAGTCTTCTATTACTGTGTTTTCAGTAAATACAGAGTCAAGGTTATACCTGGAATATGAATTCTGAATTCTAGTCAGGAAAAAAAATCTGAAAAGAACAACAAATGCAAAGAAAGTTAAAATTATTTTGTATTTATTCATTTTGTATTTGCTTATTAGTGCAGGGTTTTATTCAGAAGTTAATGACATGAGAACAGAGTTACATAAAATTGTCTTATAATATTTTAAAAAAACAAATTCAGTCTGACGCTAATCTTAACAACTACTATGATTATTCTTGCCAGTATTGCATTTGAACAAAGGTTCAATAATGCAGAAAGGTTTCTGTCATGTGTTAATAATTACTATTCAACTGACGTATTTATTTTCAAGATTACACATATAAAAGAAATATTTAGTGAAATTACAGACCTCAACAAATATACACAGGATAATTCTGTATGGTATATATAACAAAACATTTTCCATCTAGAATGTTATCTATCTTACAACCCATTAAGACGAACAATGAACTTTTATCTTTAAGGGAATCATTTACCTGTTTTTTGTTTGTTTTAATTAGTAAGGAATATCAATGCACGATGTTAAGCACCTGAAGAAATCTGGACATTTTAGCAAACTTTTGGGGGAAATATTATTTCACAAATATTGCCTTTAAGTGTTTTGAAATATTTTCTTAAACAGCCTAACTGCAATGCATACATTGGCCTATTTATTCCTCAGGATAATTTTTTTGCCAATTAATATTTAACATTATGATATTTTTACTGATGTTTAAACACAAAAGGAGTTCTAGCAGTTATTTGGAATGCACTTTCTAGCATACAGAAATAATTGTTTAATGTACCAAAACCCAGTTCCTCAAAGTCTTTTCTTAAAAAAAAAAAATGAAAATAAAATCTCACTCATCTGCATTATTAAAATACTAGACAGACAGACAGACAGACAGACAGACATTGCAGGGTAAATTCTACGGCTTTGCAAATCATTCAGCAAAATATTATGTTAATAAAAGAGTCTTCCCAAAATCATAGCAGTGTGATTATTATATGGGTAGTTAGAATGCAGTATTGAAGATTAATTCGGCTGATTGCTGGCTGCCAGCAGTTCAGCAGTTCAATTCTTACAAACTCAAGGCTGATTCAGCCTTCCATCTGCCCAAGGTCAGTAAAATGAGGACCTAGATTGTTCTAAGTTACCTATGAATTTTTTGCATACCTTTATTAAAGTTATTCAGAAATTCATAATTTAAATGCTTTTGAAACAATAAAATGAATTTTTCCAGTACAGAAAATGCCATATACTTAAGATATTACCATAAATTTTGATAGCAAAATATTTTCTTAATCTACTTTCATCTGTCTATTTTGCCTTTTTTACTCATTATAGCAGCACTTAGACTTATACACAGCTTCATGGTACTTTACAGCCCTCTCTAAGCAGTTTACCGAGTCAGCATATTGCCCCCAACAATCTAGGTCCTCATTTTACTGACCTTGGGCAGATGGAAGGCTGAATCAGCCTTGAGCTTGTAAGAATTGAACTGCTGAACTGCTGGCAGCCAGCAATCAGCAGAATTAATCTTCAATACTGCATTCTAACTACTGCACCACCACAGCTATTATTATGACAATTATAATGGTCTACTTATCTAAATATTTTTTATTATATAGCGTTTACTTTTTACTTTCCTTGTTTAATAAAACTGCTCATCTATCTTTATTCCCATTCTTGTATCCCATTTTGGGGTGGGGGAATGCGCATAAAATTTACATGCTGCATAAAAGTTACATAGTGCCAAACATTCTTAAGTTACCATCATTCTAATTCTAGCTTTTAACGTAAAAGCATTTATCACTATTCCCTTATTATTTATCATTAAAAAACATTGTATGGTTTGACTTGAGCTTTTCAAACATATTACATATAAAACATTCTCATTTGGATGAGAGCCATACTCTGAACATGAACTTACATTTTGAAAATGTCAAGATATTGATACAAGATATCGATACAATTACTAATAGGCCTGTATGAACCATCCTGATTCAATTCAATCTGAAATCAATTACAATGAATAAGGAATGATGAAATAGAATATATAATACTATCTATTGCAATATATACTATCTAAAAGAAAGTTCTGCCCCAACTGATCTGGTATGCTCTCCAGGAACATGGAGTACCTGAACCATTCATTGAATGGGTCAAAATGCTATATAAGAACACCATCAGCCAAGTGTGATGCCCAGCTGGCTTCTCCAACAGATTCCCAGTGATGGTTGGGGTGCACCAAAGCTCTGCACTGTCACCACTTCTGTTTATATTGGTCATGGACACCATCATGCATGACCTGCAGCAGAACGCCCCCTGGATTTTGCTCTATGTGGATGATGTTATGCTTGCTTCCACCACCAAAGGCAAACTACAGCAGCAAGTTCAAACTTGGAATGATTGCCTCAACCATTTTGGACTCTGCCTGAACATCAAGAAAACAAGTACTTAGAGACTGTTACCACCCTGGAATGCTTCAAATCAATGGAGAAAACCTAAAGAAGGTGGACATTTTTTGGTATCTGGGATCCCATCTCCAAGGCAATGGCAACATCAATGGTGAGATGTGAGCAAAGCTGAATGCAGCCTGGACCTTGGTGAGAACTCACCGGTGTGATATGTGACAGACAAATGCCAACCTATCTTAAATCTAAGATTTACAAAACAACCATCCAATATAACAAAAAGATGACTCATAATTGATCATCCAGGGTTGGAGAGAAAAGGAAGCTATTTAACTAGGCAAGTATTTGCACTGGAAAACCACAGCTGGTTTTGTTTCTTCAGTACCAAAATGGTGTATCCAGTAAGTATTACTTTTGGAAATTCAAAGCTCCTGAGAGTGTTTCCTTGTTTTGAGTTCACTAATCAGACAGTTGACATTAACTTTGCTTGTCAGAAGGTCACAAAATGTTATCCCTGAACCTTGGGACAAAGGACATGAATATGAACCAGTTGCCAAGCATCTGAATTTTCACCACATGATTATGGGGATGTTGCAATGGTCGTAACTGTGAAAAACAGTCATAAGCAGGGGTGGGATGCTGCCAGTATAACAACCGGTTAGGTGATCGCGCCTGACGCACGCTGCGTTCATGTGAACAACAATGCAAAAATCCTTACCTGTTATGTTACTTCAGGGGAGTTACACAGCTGAGGACTGGCAATCCACTCTTCCGTGCTGAGATGATAAAGGTCAGTACAGTGCAGGGCCCACATGATCATTGGAGTGAACCGATTTGCTCACAGCTGATCTTTGGACCTAGGGGTTCATCCAAACCGGTCTGAACCGGCAGAATCCCACCCCTGGTCATAAGTCACTTTTTCAGTATCATTGTAACTTTGAATGGTCACTAAATGAACTGTTATAAGTCGAGGACTACCTGTGTTCACATACTGTACATTAAATACTTTTTAAAATTTATACAAAAATAAGACAACAGTTAATACTGAAGATGTTAAAGTCTAGACAGCATTTCAATACTCCTGGGCCAGAAATTCCTCCTTAAAGATCTGGAATGTAATTCACTTTCTAATGGACATTACTATGCTCATCTTTTTGCATCAGTTTTGGACTCTGTTATAAGAAGATACATAGTCAGCCTCAAGGTAAATTTTTGCAGGTGAATTTGATATGCAGTATTTCTTTGTCCTTCATGTTTGAATCCTTAACTTAATGTCTTCCATCATTCTTAGATACAGTACCTTGCTTCTCAAGTGACACAGTCTTTTAAACATTGGTATTGAACAGATAATCATTTCACCTTTACTAAATTAGATAGAAATATTGATAAAGTAATTCATAGATAATTTTTTCCACTATAATTTTCAAGCTGTTTTTAGATACAGAAGCAGATATTTTTTCTGTATGGATTATTTCTTCCATTTATTCTGCTTCTTCTGCTCCAGTTTGATGCACTAGAAAATAATTGCTTCATTTAAAAAAACAAAAATCTGAAGACTCAGGGGAAGTCAACATTCTTTTGATTTGTTTCCCAATGAATAATATGTGAAAGCAAAAGGTTTCTAATATCTGAAGAGAAAACAAAGTATTACTTATATGTAAAATACATTATATCATTCTAATATCTGCTATAAATAACTATTTATGTTGACAGGGTATCAAATGCTTTTTTTAACATATATTCATACATTAGAACAGAATGAAATCATCTGTTTTTGATTCACTGTGAAGACTTTGTTCAGTTTGAATGCTTTGTTAATTTTATTAGAGAACTGCTGTCCTCATTATAAGGAAAGGAAAGATCTGAAACATTAAAAAAAATATAATGGTTATACGGTTCAATTTATTAAGAAAAAAATCAGGATTGATAGTGATGGTTGCACTCATTATTCCAGAGTCCAAAGAGCACACCGGTTACTTTTCATGATGCCTATGGTCTTATTTTAATAAAGATAGCAGCACAATGTTACAAACTCTAGCTTTATGGGAACTTGCTTTAAGATACTGTGCAGATTAATTTCCCACACATGCCTCCTGAACTGGGATAAATAGAATGGATACAACAACTATTTAGACAGTGTAACCTGGAAAGGACATTATCAAAGGGGCAATAGAGATGACAGCGATTTATTGGTTTTTGCTCCTGGGAATCTCTGATACTTAAAATATCATACAAAGCTTTTATGAGAACTTATAATCTATTCAGGAGCTAAACACAATGTATTCTCTGAGGAATATTAGGATTTTAGAGGCACACAGGAGTTGCCAGCTGAAAAAAAAGTGAAATGTTTTGAAATAAATTTATACCAATTGCAAATTCCTTACTAATTTAAGTTTAAAAAGTGAAGGACATTCAAATGCCACAGTAGGTAAGGCCAGGAAGTTTATTTATAGATACAAAAATATGGACTAACCAGTAGGTATTGTATAGCCCTCCAACTTACCGTATTTATGTATGCATTTATTTGGTTATCATAATAAAGATATTATAAAGAAGATATTTTAATGCAGTTTTAGTTGAGCATTGTAATATTGAAGGGACACCTTGGGAAGTTGAGTTTTTCATTGCAGCTGAGAAATTTTCACCACCACAAATCATCTTAATAGCTAATGTGTAAAAGCCCTGATTATTTAATAAAATTATGGCATGTTTAATTCTACATTTACTTCTACATTTAAAATATTACTTTAAAGAAGAATCACCCAATAAACCAACCAACAAACTTTATAAAATATTCCCCTGAGCAACATACAGCACACAATAGCTCATAAATTTTCTCTAACCTCTCTTATCTTTGGGAAGCAAATTTTCTTCCACCACATTAGGTAGAAAAGTAGGATAATTTCTTTGAGAGTTCCTAATCAAGAACATAGAGATTTCTACTTATGTTTCATTAGTCAACATTAATTTCAGTTGTAAAATAAAACTCCTACATATTGAATAATATATTTAATTCCAGTAGTACTTTGGATATTATGGTTGAATGCTCAGTCAACCAGATGTTTAGGCTGGATTCAATATTTTTACCCAAGGACCTGGGATGGGCAGATTTTGATAATATTAAAGATATCATCACAGGATACAATTTGTTCCAAATAAAACTGCCATTTGCAATTGATTGATGGTGATTTTGACAATGGCCATGTGTTCAAGTGATGTTCAGATAGAATAGAGTAGAATAGAATAGAATTCTTTATTGGCCAAGTGTGATTGGACACACAAGGAATTTGTCTTGGTGTATATGCTCTCAGTACACATAAAGTAAAAGATACATTTGTCAAGAGTCAAAAATCATAAGGTACAACACTTAATAATAGTCATAGCTTACCATAAGCAATCAAATCATACTAGGAAACAGTCAACATATCGTAATGATACAAGCGACAAAATTACAGTCATACAGTCACAAGTGGGAGAGGATGGGTGATAAGGAGTGATGAGGTTAATAGTAATAGTAGTGCAGACTTTATAAATAGTTGGACAGTGTTGAGGGAATTATTTCTTTAGCAGAGTGATGGTGTTTGGGGAAAAAAACTATTCTTGTGTCTAGTTGTTCTGGTGTGCAGTGCTCTATGGCGTCATTTTGAGATGTTTTGGATTGTACCCAAAGTACCTATTATTATTGGTATTCCTTTTTTCTCTTTTTTTTGCCACAGTTCTACTTCTATTTGCATTTGCATCTTGTATTTTGTAATTTCTTCCAGTTCTCCAATGCACCATTGTTGCTACTTTGTTGTGCCATTATTTGTAGTCAGTTTTTGTGATCTTCTTGTAGCACAATGCAACAATTAACTAGATGGTCTTCTTTGAAGAGGCATCATTTACTGTCTTTTCCTGTTTTCTCAATTCTGGTATTTGTTCTCAAAACTTGGTCTTTTGCAGCCAGAATGAGCTAATCTTCCTCTTTCTTCAACTTTATTGCTCTTAATTATTGCTAATTTTTATTATCTGCTCTGCCTGTATTTCCCCTTTTTTAATATATTGGCCATGTACAGTAACATTTGGGAAAATGTTTAAAATAATTTAACTTAGAAATTCAATTTTAATTTTCAAAGCAATTTTCATCCCCTGTGTAATCTAGTGTTGTTTAGCTGTATTTTTTTTACAATTATTACTTTATTTTGCTTAAAAACAAATCAAACTACAGCTATAGCCATCTTAAATGTGAGAACTAAACATATATGTCAACGTTTGATATGAAAAAAGCTTTCTGGATCAAAGAGTAATGTAAACAAACAAACAATTTTGGGGGAAGTCATTCATAATTGTCATTAAGATTTTTCAGAGTATTCTGATTTATATAACTTATTTCCATTCAGGCATAAAATTTAAGTACTGTATGGATCTATTTCACATTCAGTGTTGAAATTTCTATGCTACCCTTGTTTGGCATTCATATATCATCTGTAGGAGATTTCCATACGGATACACATACCCATACGGACATTCAATCCAATTGTTCTTATAATGAACATTTCAATAGCAATACTTCTATTATGTCTCACTGATTAGATTGTGTTATAAATTGAACAGATAATTGAAGTAATCAGCTGTTTTAATTTATTCACAGAGGGATATCATTTTCTATCATGCAACACCATTAATGGTTTAAGTACTACCTTTAACTTTTATTTTTCATTTTTTGAAAAGGCTTTCAGTAAAATGCTACACAACCAGTATCATTCAGTACCTCACAAACCTATTAGCTTTGCAGATATAAGCCTTTTATTTCACAGAACTGTGCACTGGATGTAGAACTGTTAACACGAGAACCTAGAAGGAAGTGAAAATGTGCTTAAATACAGACCTACTTTAAATAATTTTTAAAGAAAAAAATCAAGGTGAAATACATTATGCAGAGGTGAATCAAGTATGTAATTTCTAAACAATCATCTTTTATGCATAGAGTTATGTAAATGAGTCAGAATAAGAAAAGAGCAAAAATTCAGGTAGAAAATAATTATAGTACCAAGGACAAGTGCTTATATTAATATCCAATGTTCAGTTATTTTTTTGGGAATGAAATATGTAATTAAGATAATTGTACATATATAGTTTAGAAAATATAATATTTTAGTGTGTGTTAGATCTCTGGAACTAAAAATTTATATTGTTCACCAAGCTTTAGTTAGCCTCTGCTGACTTCATCAACTACCATTAAGGAGATAGGTGCATATATATATATACACACACACACATATACATATACATATAGATATACATATACATATATATATATGTGTGTTTTCTTAAGTTTTCGCGGGTACTTAATGTATGGTATTCAGCTTTGTTTGGGTATTTTCCCACGTCATTATAGTTATGTTCTTAAAGTTGTAGCAACGTTTCGGCAGAATCTCATCTGCCATCATCAGGCTTCTGTACAGTATTCGTCTGTGAGTCAGACTTTCACACCCGTTTCTGTTTTAAATTTGGTACTAGCCTATTGCTGTGCCAGAATGTTTTTTTCTTCATCCTGATTGGTTGGGAGTCTTGGTCTGTGTTTATTGGTTTTGGAGTTTGCTGTGTTCTGCTTGATTGGTGTTTCTAATATCTTATGTCTGTTTTGTAGCTTTTTTTATCTTGATTGGCTGGCAGCATTGTGTTTCCTGCATTGGAGGCTTTTAGTGTGGCTTGGCTCCGAGTAAATGGACAGCTATCATTTATTAGGAAGCTAGGTTTTATCTGGGTGCCTAGTTGGGGTGTGTTTGAGTTGGAGGTATCAGGGGGAATCTGTTTGTGCCCAGGTGTTTGCCTGGCTTGTGGTGTGGAGATTTTTTTGTTTGAGAGTGCAGGCTTCCAGATAATTGACAGTCTGGTGGAGTCATCTCTTCTATTCATGCTTTCAGGTCTTTTTTCAATCTCTATGGCTTCTCTGATAATTCTGTAGCTGGGGTTTTCTATAGTGGCTAGGTTTTGGTGCCATTGAAGTCGATGCTATGACCTGTGGCTTTCATGTGTTGGGCTAGTGAGGAAGTGTGTTCCAGCTTTTTTACCACATTTTTGTGTTCATCTAGGCGAGTACTTATTCTTCTATTGGTCTGTCCGATGTATGTGGCGGGGCATGATGCGCAGGGGACTTCATATATGCCTTGGTTTTCCAGGTCAATTTTATCTTTGGGGTTTCTTAGGATGGCTGCTATTTTTCTGTCTGTTTTGAAGGCAGTTTTGATGTGATGCCTGTGTAGTATCTTACTACAGACAAGGTACTACAGACAAAATCAGTAAGATATATATTATTTATTTTTAGGGGGCATGCATAAGTGCACCAATCGTGCCTACCGTCCCTGTCCTATTGTTTTTTATTTTTCTTATAAGTATCTATCTCATGTGTTCAAAACTATATTTATTCTTAAACCTGTATCTTGTAAGCGATTGACAAATCAAATAAATACTAAATATATAACATTAACCAGTGGCCATTGTGCTCATGACTTTGACAGCATTCTTTCTCATTCCCTCCCTCATCCCAACAGACTTCCATCTTAAAGGCCCCTTTGGTTTGTCCACTAGATTCATTTGTTGCTTTGCTCGTGATGGGAAGCAGTCTCTGCTTTTCTTGCAGGATCTTTCTTGGTGACTTAATACTTGGTAGGCCGGTAGCAGTTCACTATGTCTATTGATGGAGTTGTTGTTGGAAAACCAGGCTTCTTTCAGTAAGCGTCATCCTTTGGTTGCATCACGGGCAACAACTTCGGCCTCTTGAAAATTAAATATGTGATTGTGTTCCTTCATATGTGTCCAGATCTGGGAGTGCTGCTCTTTGTGCTGGACAGCCAATTCATGTTCATGTGGTCTGTAACCACTTGGCCATTTCTTCTACATAGTTGGTTGCAGTTACTGCAGTTGATACATTAAACCACTGAAGATGCCTGTTCTTTGGGTAATGTTTCTTTTGGGTGCATCACTCTCATTCTCAATGTTAGATCTGGTTTGTGCATCACCTTGACCCCATGTGTCAAAAGAATGTGTGCAGCAATTTCAGATACCCCACCCCCTATATACGGGAGCACCCTTCATGCAGATGTTCCATTAGCATCTTCAATAGAATTCAGGCTCTGGGTGTAATAAATCTTGGGATAAAGTCCATAGAATAACCATTGAGCTTACAGACTTGATAGAGGTATGTCCGCTCTTTGGCTTTGTCTGTCAGTTGCTACAATAGGCATCTATTCTATTGAACAGTGCCCAAATACCACTGAATTTGTGTGAGGTGGGGTGATTATTCTCATTGTGCAAAATATGGCACGTGCTCATGATTTCTCGATGTACACCTGTGTCAAGGCTCCTGTCTGGGTTACGACTGACTAGTACATGCAGGAAGTCCAACGTGTTATTGGCCTCCTCTTCCATTGTAAGTTGAATGTCTGGGTCTATGGAATTGAGGATTTTCATAAATCTGGTCTTATTTGTTGTTTAATAATGACAAACGTGTCATCCACATGTGCCCAAAACTTGGGGTTGTATATTTTCATTGCTTCATATTCTAATTTCTTTAGGACTGCCTCTGTGTCCACTCCCGAGATCAGAGATCCCATAGGTGTACCTTTTATCTGTTCATATATGTGGCGATTAAATGTAAAATAAGTTCTAAGGCAGAAATTCAATAGAAGGAAGAGATAGTTTGTGCTAGGGGATTTGGGGTTTTGTGACTCTTTCTCCAATAATAGTTCTTCTATAGTTATGGTCGCTAACTCCTAGGGGATGGATGTAAACAGTGATATGACATCAATTGACACCATTGTTTCATCCTCCTCAACCTTCACTCCTTCCCACCATTGTAGAAAGTCGGTAGAAGATTTCATAGTGGTAGTGGTGCCTTCGATCAGATGTTGTAGCTATCTACATAACCATTTGGCTAAACCAAATGTGGGAGAGCCACAAAGGGAGACAATGGGGTGCAGGGATACCTCTGCCTTGTGGATCTTTGGTAATCCATAGAATCCATAGTGCTATGGCTGAGTCTTTTGGTTGAATCATTTTTAGATCCTCCTCATCCACTTTTCCCTGTCTTTTGAGTTTATCGGCTACCTTATTAATTTGTTAATTTTTTAGTTCCAGAGATTGGATGTCTGTCTCTTTTTTCACAGTTTTACCTGGAACTCGTCTTTTTACAATAGTTTCTAATGTGTATGTGTGTGTTTGTGTGTGTATAGATAGATAGATAGATAGATAGATAGATAGATAGATAGATAGATAGATAGATATGTCTCCCTATACATTATAGAGGTCACATAGTACTATCCTAAAAGCAGGTGCCATTTTGGAAATGGCTGCAATGAATTGAGGCCATCTGAAATGGGCCCCACATCTAGGATAGCACAATGTACCCTCATGTAGATTGGCTGCATGGCTGATCTCCTGCTTCCTGAAGGAGATCTACAGAAAAAGTATGTGTCTAAGCCATGGTAGAGGTGGGGATGATGATGCAGGACTCACTGGTGTGGGAAGCAGGCCTAAGGCTGGAGGGACCAAGCAGTGTGAGAATTAGGCCCAAGAACTGTAAGGACTCATTGGGGCATTATGGGGGGAGAAATAAGTGGGTAGACACTGCAGTGTCCCTGCAATAAGTTGTACAGCAGACAGATTGCCAATCTTACAGATTTTATTTACATGACTATAGCAGTGCTGCAGCAGCCATAACTTGAGCCAGGGGTGTAAGTCTCTTCATTCAGTGCTGTCATAATTTCAAAGAGTCATTGAACAGACAGTGATTATTTGAGGTTTACTTGTACCACATCTAGTTCTAAACACTACAATACAAACAAGATGCAAATGCCCTAGAAAATGTGCAGAGAGTGCAACAAAGATTTTAAGTGGTCTGGAGGCTAAATCCTATGAAGAATGGCTAATGGAACTAAATTAAAGAAGACTGAGGGAAAACATGATAGCATTTTCCAGTACTTGAAGGGCTGTCACAGGGAAGACAGCATCAATTAATTTTCCATTCCATCTCAGGATATAACAAGAAACAATGGGTGGGAACTTATCCAACTTGGAAATAAGGAGGAATTGCCTGAGAGTGGAAAGTATTAAGCACTGGAACCACATACCTCCTGAACTTGTGGTTGCTCCATTGCTGAAGGTTTTCAAGAAAAGATTAAATAATTCATTTATCAAATAAGATGTGAAGAATCCTGCCTTGGGCAAAGCACTTGATTTGAAGACATCTGATGTCCCTTCCAATCCTATGAATCCATGATTGTTTCTGTAGTATGAGAAAACTGCATACATTTGCCCATTGGGCTTGTAGGAGGAGTTCAGTGTGACTTGAGGACACATTTACTTTCACTTTATTTACACTAGTTTGCTTGATTCAACTTTAGAAACCTGGTCCTGTTCTACCTAGTTTTTAGTTTGTACACTATGGATATTTGCTAAAGGTTTTATTCCTGGAAAATATTATACTGATCTGAAACACACATTTTTCATACCACAATCACCTTTGTGATTATGGGCACCTTTGTTTCATCACTATCAATCACCTTTTATATGACTGCTTTTTTATTCCATCCTTATTTTTATAAATAACACAAGGCAGTAAGCATACTTTCTTCTATTTTCCCCACAAAAACAAGCTTGTGAACTGAGACAGAGTGATTGGCCCAAAATCATCCAGCTGACTTTCATGCCTAAGGCAGGACTAACATTTATAATCTCCTGGTTTCTAGTCTACTACTTTAATCACTACACTAAATGAAAATGTTCTCAGCAGTAAATAATTATCCTCTCAAACAGATCAAATTTAAAATATTATTTCTACAGATCACTTTGTTTCTTATACTTTGGTACCTGGTCAACCCTGGTCAATCGTCTAAGACAAGAGTGTCAAACTGGATTTTTTAGAAGGCTGGATCAGCATTATAGTTCTTCTCTGTGGGACATCTGGGACATCTGGCCAAAACAGGAAAGGGGGCTCACTTAGCCCCTCTATGCCCCATTTTCAGCCTGGACAGCCTCCTACAGCACTTTGCTGGCCAAAATGAGATGCAGAAGGGTCCCAGGTGGCCCCCTGTGCCCCATTTTGGCTGACAAAGTACTGCAGGAGGCCATATAGGCAAAAAATAGGCTCCCTAGGAGCCACGTGCGTCCTCCCATGCCCCATTTTTGATGCCAGAGACACTGTGGACTGGTCCTTTGCTATTTCCAGGCTGGCCCCACAGGCCAGATTTAAGCACCCTGTGGGCCAGATCTGGCTCATGGGCCTTGAGTTTGACATCCCTGGTCTAAGATGTTTCCCTTTTCCTTCCTCACTTCCTGACAATAGTTTTTGGAAATATATAAACACAGTTTTTAATAAAAGATTAATTTATGCTTTTAAAAGATTTGCTATTACTTTTTCATTGTAAAATGTTCATTGAATATTAATTATTTCTAAGGAATTTTTGAGACATTTCTTTTAATGTTCTCAGTCAGAAGGCCAAAGTTCCCCTTTATGACTTGTGAATCCAAGATTTCCATTCTTTATGACCAGAATGGCTGGCTCAGGAATTCTGGGTGTTGGTCACAGAAGAGCCACTGTTTCCCCACCCCTGTTCTAAATACCACAACTTTGTTGCCATTTCAATCTTCAAATTCCACTAACAAAAATCTATAGTGTAATTGGTATCCAGTATATTTAGAATATACATCATATTTGCCAGAAACATTTATTCTGAATAATAATAATTATAGAATAATTAGTATTGTATTTGTTATCAAGGCAAAAGTGACACTTCTCTGAGCAACAGCTAGGCAACTCAGCTACCCAGAAGAATGGCAGGTGCTGAACAATGAAATTGTGTATGCTACATGATCTGTCCTGTGCCTCATCTTCAATCCTCAATCCTTTGCATATAATAAAATCAAAATCAGTTATACTTCTTTCTTTCTTTTTCTACATGAAATTGAAATGGTATATATTTCCTAAATCCCAAGAGTTGAACGATCAACAGTCCATTTATTGGCTTTTGCTTCCCAACCGGGGAAAAAAAGAATGCAAATATACATATGCAGGTGTCAAATCTTTGCAATATAATGCTATATGTTACTTCCTATTCTTCATGCAGTACAGTTCTTGCCATTATTACTGTAAGATAAATTAATAACAAGCTGAAATAAAATACAGTATAGAGATTTCTATGGTAAAGAAAATTTAATCAAATCATTTATCTCTATAGTTAATAGTATTTTTCTCCTTCAAGCTGAGTCATGAACATCTTCCCTCTTTAGAATTCTAATTGAAAAGCCTCTCAGAGTTTTATGGATAAAATGGTGCCGTATAATACAAGTTTCTTAAATTGCAGAGTTACAGTTTCTGTTTTAACATCTTTTTCTTTACTTATTTTTTCCAATCTTAAATGCCTTCACTTATGCTCTTTCTCACTGGCAATAAAGTCAAGTCCTAATCCCAGAGGCCACTATTCCATTTACTCTATTCCATAACTCTGAAACTTATACATTAGCTTCAAATATGAAACTTTATCAACTCTTGTCAGAAAAATCCATGTGTAATACACCACATATTTTGCTTGGCATCGCAAAAATATCCTCATTCTGATAGGTTAATGAGGCATGATATACTTTGCCTCAAACTACAATGACTATTTTTTCCTTAACTTCACTAATCTTCTCTAATATTTTCCTATCAATCTTTAAAACAATTCTTCTGAGTCTAAACAATAGTTATTTTCAGATTGAACCCATGCTGTATCAAGCATTTCCTCATATAGTATTAAAGCTGCTCAACCTTTTTGCTCAGGTGATTGTAAATTTATTACTACCAATACCAAATACAGTAAAAGCAATTGTCTTTCATACACAAAAATATAAGCTAGAATTTACATGAAAAAAATTAACTGCATTTATAAATGTCTAAGAAAAACCTATATATTTCAATGAATATGTAACTGGTTCTAACAGTATAAAGAAATTGGTAGTTATCAAAAGTTACAGAATACAGAACAACAGAATTGGAAAGGAACTTGGAGGTCTTCTGGAGTCTACTCCCTGCTCAAACAGGAGACCCTATTCCACTTCAGACAAGTGGCTGTCCAGTCCTTTAAAAAAAAAAAAAAAACCTCCAGTGATGAAGCACCCACAACTTCTGAAGGCAAGCCATTAATTGTTTCCAGTGTTAAAAAAAATTCTCCTTAGTTCTAGGTTACTTCTCTCATTGATTAGTTTCCATCCACAGTTTCTTGTCTTGCCTTCTGGTACATTGGAAAACAATTTGACCCTCTTTTCTTTGTGGCAGCCTCTCAAATATTGGAACACTGCTATCATGTCACACTAGTCCTGCAACTATTCTTCATATGTTTTAGTTCACCAGACCTTTAATCATCTTACTCTTCTCTGCATTCTTTCAAAAGTCTCAACATCCTTTTTATAATATGATAACCAAAATGGAATGCAGTATTCCATATGTAATCTTATTCAACTAATTGATACAACTAATTGATTCAACTTATTGGATGTGGTCCAATAGCATGTTAGTTGAATCTAACCATGCCATTGGACTAAGGCTCACTCACAATATACTAACTTCCTTTCTGTTCCAAGTCAGAATTCACTTATCAGTTAAAAAACATTATCAGTACATGATACTAGATAAAGTCTAGTTTCAATAGAAAGGAATATTTATTTATTTATTTATTTATTTCATTTGTCAATCGCTTACAAGATACAGGTATAAGAATAAACATAGTTTTGAATACATGAGATAGATACTTATAAGAAAAATAAAAAGAAACAGTAGGACAGAGATGGTAGGCACAATTGGTGCGCTTATGCACGTCCCCTACAGGCCTCTTAGGAAAGGGTGAGGTCAATAGTAGACAGTCTAAGGTTAAAGTTTTTCGGATTTGGGGAAGAAACCACAGAGTCAGGTAGAGTATTCCAAACATTGATCACTCTGTTGCTGAGGTCGTATTTTCTGCAGTCAAGTTTGGTGCAGTTAACCTTGAGTTTGCATCTATTGTGTGCTCTTGTATTGTTATGATTGAAGCTGAAGTATTCATTTGCAGGTAGGACATTGTAATGTATGATTTTATATACTATATTTAGATCGGACCGGAGGCGGCATAGTTCTAGGTTTTCTAGGTCTAGAGTTTCAAGTCTGGTGGCATTAGGTATTCTGCAATGAGTAGAGAGTGGAGAACTCTTCTTGTGAAATATTTCTGGACTTTTTCAATTGTGTTAATATCAGATACATGATATGGATTCCAGACTGATGAGCTGTATTCAAGTATAGGTCTAGCAAAAGTTTTTTATGCTCTAGTTAGTAGTGTGATATTACCAGAGAAGAAGCTACGTAGGATTAGATTAACAACCCTTAATGCCTTTTTGTCAATGTAGTTACAGTGGGCTCTAGCACTTAGATCATTAGAGATGAGTACCGTAAGGTCCTTAACAGAGTTTGGATCCTCAACAAGGTCTTGACTATTTAGCTTGTATTTTATTTTCTGATTTGTTTTGCCAATATGTAGGACAGAGCATTTATTTGTTGAGATTTGAAGTTGCCATTTGATTGACCATTCTGATACATAGTGAAGATCTTTTTGAAGGGTAGCAGTATTGTCTGTGGTGTTGAATAGCTTTACATCAGCAGCGAAGAGAATGCAGTTGCTCTTGATATGATCACAGAGGTAATTTATGTAGAGTATGAAGAGAGTTGGTCCTAAAACACTGCCTTGGGGGACACCACTGTTGACAGGTACAGAATTTGATAGGACGCTCCCAATTTTGACCATTTGTTGTCTGTTTGACAGGAATGCTTCTATCCAGTTATGTAGGTGTCCAAAGATACCATAAGATTTTAGTTTTAGTAGTAGTTTGCCGTGTACCACTGAATCAAAGGCTTTACAGAAGTCTGTCTAGATTGCGTCTATTGCTTTGCCCTGATTGAGTTGTGTAGTCCATATGTTTTTGCAGTGTAAGAGTTGCAGATTACAAGATAGTTTTTTTTCCTGAAACCAAATTGTTTATTAGAGAGTAGGTTGTTTGTCTCTAAGTGGAGGATAATCGATTGGTTAATAATTGATTTCATGACTTTACAGGTGATGCAGCATAAGGAGATTGGTCTGTAATTTATTATAGAATATATATATATATATTTTCTGAGGTTCTCATGGTATTTGTATGTGGATCTTTGGTTATTCGGGTTTGTCCCGTGTAAGATTGGAAGTATCTAGGCAACGTTTTGATGAAGTCTCATTCATCATCTTCAGGCTTGTGTCTTCAGCTTCATCACTCTGAGAAGCACAGAGCCGAAGACACAAGCCTGAAGATGATGAATGAGACTTCACAAACGCTGCCTAGATACTTCCAATCTTATGCGGACACAACCCGAATCACCAAAGATCCATATATATATATATATATATATATATATATATATATATATATATATATATATATATGTATATGTATATGTATATGTATATGTATATGATATGTATATGTATATGTATATGTATATGTATATGTATATGTAATCAGAGTAATTACTCTGAGAAGCACAAAGCTGAAGACACAAGCTTGAAGATGATGAATGAGACTTCATCGAAACGTTGCCTAGATACTTCCAATTTTATGCGGGAGAAAACCCGAATAACCAAAGATCCACATACAAATCCCCATGAGAACCTCAGAAAACACACACACACACACACACACACACACACATATATATATATATATATACATATACATATACATATACATATACATTTATTTATTTATTTATTTATTTATTTATTTATTTATTTATTTATTTATTTATTTATAATTATACAGCTCAGGCTTGAACATGGAATCTTTGGTACTATCTCAGCTTGGAAGTTTTCTTGCAGACATTTCATTACATCACTAGGTGTTATCATCAGTGTGAGACCCTGACTCAACTGTCTTGCACTAATGATGTTACCCAGTTGGGTAATGAAATAGTTGCAGATAAACAACCAAGCTCAAAGAGAGCCCAAGACCTTTGTCATTTAAGATACTGCCTCTCTGACAAAGTGTCTGCCATTCCTGTTCACTTTGACAGGATTGGTTTGATCTGAGCCTCATCAATTAAACAATGCAATTTTGTTCAACTCAGAAAGGCTTTCCCTGTCATTGGACATACCTTTGATATACCACTCTGCAAAGATCTGTATGGTCCCCATATTTCTCACATTCAAGTTTTTTTTCATATAGCTTCAGATCATCCATGCAAAGGAAATAGTATAGCCTAACATATGTTTTTAATATTTGATGGTCTGATTTATTCAGTATTGTTGAGAGGGAATCAGTGCAATGACAAAAAATAGTGGTGATAGTGAGTCTCCCTGAAAGATTCTTCTGTATTAATCTTTCCCGGTCTATTACCACTGACTAGCAACCATTCTTCCACTGTGACATAGATCTTTGCACAAAGCTTCTGATTCTGATCCTGTAGCCAATTGTTCACTAGATTTCCAGGAACTGCAATGCCTAGCATGGTCCTTGTTGACCAAGATACTTGAGTAATTACTCTGAGAAGCACAAAGCTGAAGACACAAGCCTGAAGATGATGAATGAGACTTCATCAAAACATTGCCTAGATACTTCCAATTTTACGCAGGAGAAAACCCGAATAACCAAAGATCCACATACAAATACCCGCGAGAACCTCAGAAAACACACACACAAACACACACACACACACACACACACACACACACATATATAACCAAGCTGATGTGTATCTCTGTAATGGACATCTCACCATATTGTTTATGAGAGAAACATTCTTTGTTCTGACTTCTCTTATGGGAACTGTCCAGTATAGTTGATCCTCCAGCTTAGGTCTCATATTCTCAGAGCACACAAGCCCCACAATCACATCAAGGTAGTGCCTCACAGGGAGTTATTATTAACATTATTAATTGTTGCATAATTAATTTTTGTTCACAAGGCTGTTATCAATTAAAAATAAAGGATAACCCACAAAAGTATTTAAAATAATCTAAATTGATGAATTTGCTTTAAATGGGAAAGACTAAACTGTTTTTGTTTTGTTTTTTTGGAAAAAGGAAAAGAAGAAAAGAAAGCTCATAAGACTGAAATTGATATTTTAAAAAAGAACATAAATGTCTGTTCTCCCCTATTTCAGTATCATTCAGGCAAGTGTCTGGGATTCTCGTTTGCTTTGTAGCCATTAAATTTTAACTTTGAGTAAGCTGAGAGATATTATAGGAACTGTCTGTGACTCAATAATTGAAGCCTGAGGCAGGACAGCTCTGTTTGTAAGCAATTGTAAGCGTTTATAAAAAGTCCTATCTATGGGCATTATCAAAGGGGCAAATAGGTCAATTAAGAAAACTTAATTGGCCCCATGAGCCAAACTTGGACTCTTTTGTACTTGCATTATATGTAATATGAGTTTTTCAGCCCATTTTTTGTGCTGAAAAAACCCCCCTCGGCTTATACTCGAGTGAGATTCCCCTCTGAAAAAAAAAATGGTGTGAAGCTCCGGAGCTGGGCAGGCGCTTCCCTACTTCCGTGTTTCCTTTGCAACTTTTAAGCATGGGGGTAATCGGAAGCAGAAAAGTTCTTGCATGAGGATATGTTTTTTCTTTTTTTAACTGTTTTTAGGGGGGGGAAAGACCCACCGTCATGTGAGAATGCTCAGACACGAAATCTATCCACCCGAAAATAAGTGTGTGTGTGTGGGGGGAATTTTAACAGAGGGAAGATGTAGGGAGAAGGCAAAAGCGATGGAAGATCCTTCAGGGGAAACTGAGGGGGAGACTCACCCTTGGTCCAGATGAGCCCCCTTCCCCGCCCCTAAGGAAGCAGAGGCAGCCAGCAAGGGCAGGCAAGCCCCACTTCACGGACTCCGTCCGTCCTCGCTCCCACCCAAAGCCACGAAGTCCCCCAATCGCGCAGCCCAGAATCGGCCTCCCCTCAGGGGGCAGCAACGACGCCTGGTTTTTCCCGAGACAAGAAGCTCCGCCGTGCAATGAAAGCGCCCTGGCTCTAGGCTCGCGGGCTCAGAAAACAATGCGAGCCGAGGTGGCTTCGGCCCGCCGGCTTCTCAACATCCGGCGCCGCCCTGTTCTATGTGCCGGGCCCGGCAAGTCCGAGCAGCCAGCACATAGAACAGGGCGGCGCCGGAGATCATTAGCCGCCTCTTTCGCAGCACAAGAAGAACAGGGTGGTGCCGGACCATTGGAGAAGCAGAGCAAAGCCAGAGATTAGTAGCTGCCTTTCGGCGAAGAAAGCTTCCCCCAACCAGCTGGCTGGTCGTCTCCCCCTCGGCCTTACAGAACAAGCAGGCAGAGAAGGAGGAGAGCAGCTGGCCAGTTGGGGGAGGCTTCTTGTGCTGTGAAAGAGGCGGCTAATATTCCCGCTCCGCTCGGCTTCTCCAACATCCGGCGCCGCCCTGTTCTATATGCCGGGCCCGGCAAGTCCGAGCAGCCAGTGCGTGGAGCAGGGTGGCGCCGGAGATCGTTGGCTGCCTCTTTCGCAGCACGGGTTCTGCTCCCTCGGCGCAGAAAGCCTCCCCCGGCTGGCCAGCTGCTCTCCTCCTTCTCTGCCTGTTTGTTCTGTGTGGCCGAGGAGGAGGAGACCGGCCGGCTGGTTGGGGGAGGCTTTCTGCGCCGAGGGAGGCGGCTGCTGGTCTCCGGCTTTGCTCCGCTTCTCCGATGGTCCGGCGCCGCCCTGTTCTTTACTTGGGCAGCCAGGCGCCCGCAGCGGCGCCCACGGCGGCAACAGGCAGTTCCGCCCGGGCTCCGCTCAGGTGTCCGGCTGGGGCTGTCGGGAGTTGCTGCCGCCGGTGCGGCTCCGGTCCCGCGTTGCCTTGGGAAGGGTGGGGCAAAACCAGGAGCCGCTGAGCCTGAGCCTCCGAGTGCCGCTGCTGCTGTTGCAAAGCGCTGCCGTGGCTCTTCCTTTTTGCCTTTCCCTTCCCGAGGCGACGCGGGACTGGGGTCGCACCGGCGGTAGCGACTCCTGACTCAGGGGGCCTCCGAGGGGAGGGGAAGAGAGTGACTCCTGCCTCCCACTGTCATCATCATCTTCTTCTTTTGGGTTAGTGAATCAATTAAACCTTTCATGATAGTGAGATCGTTTCCCAAATTAATTATTTTTATTTTTGAAATTTACCAGTACCTGCTGCATTTCCCACCCTTGGCTTATACTCGAGTCAATAAGTTTTCCCAGTTTTTTTGTGGTAAAATTAGGGGCCTCGGCTTATATTCGGGTCGACTTATACTCGAGTATATACGGTAACTACATAACGGGTGAAGCTTTTATTGTAATCTCATAATTTTTTGGAAATGTATAGCTTCTGTAAATAACAACGTTCTTATACATTTAGAATACCATTTCCTTTACTATGTGGGAAAGCTTTATTCACATATGCAATTTTATTTATGGGATGACTTTTCATGTGCAATTTTCTCTAATGTAGACATTTTTGGTCTAAACTGATATTGCACTTCAAAATAAAGAGAACTCCTATCATTGGAAAAATTATATAATGGGCTGTGATAGCACTTTCTGAGCAATTTGCAAATGTGAAATATTGCTCCCAATAAACTTGGTCCTCATTTTACCGACCTCAGAAGGATGGAAGGCTGATTCAACCTTGAGCTGGTCAGTATGAAACTCCTGCTATGGGCAGAGTTAGTCTGCAATACTGTATTCTGACCACTGAACCACCATGGCTCTTAAAATTATATTTTAAATTTATTTTAATGTTAAATTAAGAGGACCAACCTAAGGGAGCACCAGAGACCCTCCATGGACTTTGTTATGAATAGATAAAATTTACAATGGGACTTCATGTAAAAATCTAATCAAAATAATTGTATGTAATTACATGTAAGGAAAAAAATCTGATTTTTAAGAACTGACATCATGAACAAAAAAACTTTATTTTTAATGGAGTCTGCTGTGTATTTAAAAATGAGTGCCATAGTGGTCAGTATAATTCCTGAAACTGTTTTATTATGAGGTCTTAATATTGTTAATATGAAAACATTAATATACTATTGATTTTCTTTACTGCCATTGGTTTCCAAATCTTTAATAATGCTCCAGTCTACTGTAAAGCTTCTAAAATGATTTATTTCTGTGAGTCATATGTCATGCCATCTCTAACAAGATGACCATGAGCTCTGTAGTGAACATAGCATCTCTGCATGATAAATTAAATTAGAAATGATCCTGCTAGCATTTCTATTGGTGAACTTTTTTTCTGAGAATACACCCAGTCAAATCTCTCTAAGATTTATTCAACTAGAGTACTAATAAGAATTTTGCAATATAATTCAACCCAAAGATAGATAAGTCAAAGAGATGAATTATTGGAATTATTGGAGCCATACAGCATGTAGATTACTTGTATTGTGTACTTCCTTTCATTGTGTTCAAGGAGCCTGAACTATCTGTCAGAAAAGATTTAACTTTGAATCATACTTTGATCAGATCTTTTCAACTTTATGATTCTGTGATGTTAGTAGTGTTGTTTTTATCCCCACATAGATAAGTAGATAAATGAAACAAGCTAAACATGGGTGCTTTGTCTTTTATGATGATCAAATGCTCTGCATGAATATATCCAATCTCTTAAAAATGACACATTGTTATTTTATGATTTATTGCATTTATACCCAGTGTTTTCATGATCGATTACATAGCTATTCTTCTATATTTTTAGTTCACAACAAAATTCTATGACGTAGCTTTTGATGAGGGAAAATGGTCACAGTCCTTTCTATGACTGAGTGAATTAAAGGTAATTATAAATATACATATTCTCAGTATGCTGCTTCTACCTCCAAATTGTGGGATACAAGCAACATTACGTTGACTTGCAAGGTAGTGTTTAGTTTAGATAATTTAGCATGCATAAAGAGTATTACCTTACTGAGGGTAAAACTGTGCTTTGATTGAGCTTATGGAAACTGTTCCAAATATCTCAAAACTACTATTGTTTTATGTTTTCATTTTTCATATATACTTATGTACGTATACACACAAACACACACACACGTGTGTGTGTGTGTATATCTCACACAAACACAGAGAGAAAAAGAGAGAGAAGATTTATATACTACCTAGAGTCTTGGCATTGGCTAGGTTAAAAATTGTAAATAAAATTAATAATTGCATCTTTAATATTAGCAGGTAATACTCACATTGCATTGAGATAACTAAGGCTTTTAACTTAGTATATTCTTTATTTATTTAAAAGTTAATTTATTTATTTAAAAGCAAGTTAATTAGTTTGACTTGGTGATCAGTGCCATGATAGACATCAGAGTCCAATACTCATAGGACCATCTGTATATGGAAGGTTACATCTTGAATAATTTTAAATTAAGAAATTAATTAATTAATTTCTTCTCTTTTGGGCAGCAGGGTAAGTGAAACAGAATACATTATTTTAGTTAATGCCATATACGAGCCATGCATCTTTACAAAATCCCAACTTCTGAGATTTTGGGAATATAGTTCAATATCACATTTACATCTTTTAACAATTCTTATACAAATTAGTATTTAACAGAAATAGTAACAGATAATCAGAATTGGAAGGGACCTTGTAGGTCATCTAGTCCAACCCCCACCCAAGCGGGAGACCCTATACCATTTCTGACAAATGGAAGTCCAATCTCTTCTTGAAAGTCTCAAGGGTTGGCGCTCCCATAACTTCCGAGGGCAAGGTGTTCCATTGGTTAATTGTTCTCACTGTCAGAAAGTTTTTCCTTATTTCCAGGTTAAATCTCTCCTTGTTCAGTTTCCATCCATTATTCCTTGTCTGGCCTACAGGCACTTTAGAAAATAGCTTGATCCCTTCCTCTCTGTGGCAGCCCCTCAAATATTGGAACACTGCTATCATGTGTCCCCTGGTCCTTCTCTTTACTAGACTAGCAAGCCCAGTTGCTGTAACAGTTCTTCATAGAGTACTGGATGCAGTACTCTAGGTGTGGTCTTACTAAGGCTTTATAGAGTGGTATTAGTACCTCCCTTGATTTACATATAAGATAACATGAAGTCAAAGAACAAAACCAAAGGTCTCGAAGAAAACTCTAATTTCTTCAAACACCAGCATACATACTTATGCATAAACACACAAAAATTAATTTCTATCTTTGGTGAATCCAATAAACCCAAAACAAAACTGTCTGATGAAGTAATTTTAAATTACAAGAAGTATATTTTTACGTTTCTTTAAATCTGGACATACTGATTTTCCAAAATTGGATATTTCAATCATTTGTTCTACAGTTATCGAACTGATGCTAATTTTCATTCTTTGAAACAATTCTGTATTAAATTGAATTGTTGGATTCGAATCAAATATTACATATTACATACAAAGATTGTAGATACCTCTGAGGCTATTAATCATCTAGGCCATATTGTTTCATCAGTATATATTTCAATTGCATATATTACCAAGCAGATGTTATAGGTAAATCATAGTCAGAATGCCATAATTCATTTTTTAAAAACCAACCTTTATTAAGTCAACTGATTTAAAATATGTATTTCTTATTTGGAGTTGAATAATCTAGATTTAGTCATTCTCTCTTTTTAAATATATTTTACTTTTTATCTATTTTATTTTTCTCTGCATCATGTATAATGTTGCTTACTTTAAACAAAATATTGTGATAAGTATGCATAAGCATATATGTATTATAAACATACAAAGAATATTAATGTAAAGAGTTGCAAGCAATGTTAAACTATGTGTCTGTAAGGAAAAGAAAGAAAAGACAAGGGAAAGACCAACATATTAGAAATTTATTATCACTGTTATATGAAGAGGACAAAAAATTGCTAATGTAATTATTTCCACAATGGAAATATTTCACAGTTAGTGAAATGGCAGTGCTTATGTTTAAAAGATGCTTCATCTGGACAATATAAATGTCATTGGTAATTTTATGAAAATGAATTTCTCTACTGAATTGCTTGAAATGTCTTGCCTTAAAATAGAAAAATAATGACCTAAGTATGATTATGAGGATACTTATATGAAGCAGCAGCAGTTACTGCAATTTGCATACCTAAATTAACACAATTGTTTTAAATACTAATGATTTAAAATCCCAAGAAGGTTTTGACCTATAATTGTCATAAATATGGGTTATGAAAATAGTCAACAATTCAGATTTTTCCTAATGAGGTATCTAGTTTTGGAGATTATTCAAATTGTTTACTTAATTATCTTGAAGAGATGAGCCACAGTTTTACTGAGATTTAAAAAATGGATTTTTTTTTAGAATGAATGTTTCTTTGAAAAGATTCTTTCCCTTAACACACCTTACATTTACAATATATAACATTAATTGGCTGCATCATAGTTCTGTTTATTGACAGCAGTTAATGGTTGTAGATTAGACAGTGAAAATTAACTTGTGCTTAATAAGCAAGCAAAAGTATCCAGATGCTTATTGACCATAATTCTGTCTTTATTTCATTATAGCATTACAAACAAAACAACTGAATAATTTCCTTTTGTATGTCTTTGGATGAAAAGGTGCTAGTGGTCTATAAAATTGGCTTAATAGCTTCAACTTTAGAAATTGAAAACTACTTTATAAAGATTCTCTTACTTAGGAAGTTCTACATTGCAGTCTATTAATAAAAGAAAAAGTATTTCACAATGTCTTATAATATGAATGGGTCACAAAAACTCATGAATTTTGTTGTAATAATATCTATTTTTATTTTCCCAAGTGTCAGGGCAGTGATCAGGTACCAACTAATGAGGCAACTGGTTCTTTTGGATTCATAAGCACACCAGCAAATAACATATTAAGCCTTATTATTAGATTAGAAATAGTACTTAGCAATGGTATTTAGACTTATATACTTCTTCATGGTGCTTTACAGCACTCTCTGAGTTGATTACAATGTCAGCATATTGTCCCCAAAACAATCATTTTACTGATGTTGGAAGGGTAGAAGGCTGAGTCAACCTTAAGCCTCTCAGGATCGACTTCCTGACTGTGGACAGACTTCACCTGCAATACACATTCTAACCACTGAGCCATCAGAAAAGTAGAGCAAAAGCAAACAAGTAAAAGCATTGCATTAAAAGCAGTGGTGGGATTCAGCCAGTTCGCACCCCTTCAGGAGAACTGATTGTTTCTAAGCAGTTTGGTGAACTGGTTGTTGGAAAAAAAGTTATTAAGGCAGATAATCGGTTGTTAAAGTATTTGAATTCCCCCGCTGATTAAAAGCATATATAACAAGCAAAATAAAAGCATATATAACAAGCAAAATAATTTCTTCCAAGCTTCCAAGCGCTCATTAATAATAGTATCAGAGATACTCCCAAGGTGACCAGTTTCCATAGCACTTAGCACTAGGTTCTGTTCAGAACCTCCCAATAAATAACAACAACTTTGCAGTTTTTATCAAAGGTAATTTTATCATGACTACATGGTGCTGCTATGGTCAGGAGTCTGCAAGACCTAACCTTGACTGACTGGCAGATGACTTTGTGATGGAAATCAAAAGTCTGAGACTTTGAAGCGGGAAAAGTTTGAAACTACATGAAACACACACACACACACTTCTCCTTTGATCAGCAAGCAAGAGTAAAAAAAACAAGCAAGCTAGCTTCTAAACTTCTAGACTTTTTTCATGTGAAGGAGAAATCAAAATATATCACTAACTCATTGAAATAACAATGGTCTTCTGCATTGCTACTACAATAACCTCTCTCTTCTTTTCTTTCCCTTGAAGCATTTTAAAAATAGAAAGAGTAAAAGCATGGTTTTGGGGATGTTGGAAAGAAATAAATTTTCAGAAGCCATTGATTATCCTATTACATTGATATATAAATTATAATTTAAAATGTATATGATTTAAAAATAAAATTTCCAGATTATCTATTATATTGAGTATGCATTGATCACAATATTTAACATAACCTTGTATTAGACAGAAAGAAGTACTGCAACAATCACTGAAACAGTCTTGGAATAGGAATATTTATTTTATATTTATTTGCGGTCACAGACCAAAACACAAGTACAACAAAAGAAGAACATGGAAAAATTAATCATGCTTAACCATGCTTTTACTTATTGGTCACCAAAAACTTGACTAAGGGGAATTACAGCGTTCTCCTCTGATGGTTACAGCTCTTAAAAAAAAAAAGGAAACAAAAGAAGTGATATATGAGGAGCCATCCCCTAGACAATATAAGAACAAATTACTAACATTGGGTCTAGAAGGGTCTGTTTCAAGGAGAGACAGTAACTTAGATCTGCCTGCGTTATACATAGGGCAATATAAAAGGACATGTTCCACAGTTTCAACCTCAGCTCTGTCACAGGGGCATAGCCACTCATTAATCAGGAGCCTCTTAAATTGCCCATCCAGTAGTTCTGAGGGCAGAACATTAAAGCGAGCTAGGGAGAAAGCTCTTCTATACTTGGGAATGGTTAGAGTGCAAAAATAGGAAGCCATCCTCAGTCCGTAATTATTAAATTGGCTGAAGTTCAGAGGGGAGCAAGTTTTGTTAGCTCTGGCTCGTAGATATTGCAAGTCAATGTCCACAAGACATAAATTGGGCATCCTTAAGGCCATAATCTCCCAGGGCATCCCTCGTAAAACCTAGCAGGTGTAATTTCTTCATCAGCTCCCTCTCCCAATGAGAAATATGAGAGTCAGCAAATGCCAGGGAGAGATAGCTACCAGGAACTGCCAGAAAGAGCACCCGAAACCACCCTTTAAAGGTATTAATCCACACCATACATTCGACTGATCGAGTGCCCAGTTCCAGGTACATTGGAGCAAAACCAACACAAGGAGGAAGACCCAGAAGTTTTCTAAAAAAGACAGCCTGGGTTCTTTCAATACAATCCTTGAAGCCCCGTATCCATATGGGAATTCTGTAAAGAGTTTGAGCCAAAGTTTTGGCTTTGTAAATACGCAGAGCAGAAGGAATAAACTGGCCTCCTTGGGTATAAAAAAATCTTAAAATCTGCTGGTGACTACAGAAGGCCGAGTTCAGCACCTGGGTTCGATGTCTAGTCCAAGCACCGGTGTTCTGAAATTGAATACCTAAATACTTAAAATGGAAAACCTGCTTAACAGCATTACCATTGATAGCCCAGTTGTACAATTTCTGGGCTCTAGAGAACACCAATACTTTGGATTTGTCGTAAAATAGGAATATAATAGGAATAGGAATAGGAATAGGAATAGGAATAGGAATAGAATAGAATAGAATAGAATAGAATAGAATAGAATAGAATAGAATAGAATAGAATAGAATAGAATAGAATAGAATAGAATAGAATAGAATAATTTGGCAAAGTGTGATTGAGCAGACAAGGAATTTCTCTCTGGTTCACAAGCCCTCAGTGTACATACAAACAATAAAGTAATATGATGCTAATAGTAGAAGGTAGTAGAAAAGATGAGAAAGATAAAATAATACAGCCATACTACATGGGTGAATATTCTTAGACATGACAATATTGTGAGGATTAAGTGTTTAGCAGAGTGAAGGCACGAGGGAAAAAAATCTGCCCCTGTGTCTAGCTGTTTTGACACACAATGCCCTATAGTGACATCCTGAGGAGAGGAATTGAGAGTTTATGTCCAGGATGTGAGGAATTTGTAGATATTTTCTCAGCCCTCTTTCTGACCCATGCAATATACAGGTCCTCAATGGAAGGCAAGCTGCTTGCATATGATATATGTCATATGTATTGTTCCATCATCTTTTAACACAGGGGATAGAGACCTAATAAACTTCTTAACTGTTAAGTAGAAGAAAGAGCTGTCAATTATATACTCTCCCCTTCTTTACTGTTTTTTTTCCAATCCTGGTAGTTTTCCTATAAGAGAGACTGAAGAGGAATGTCCCTTCCTTGAATGATATGGTCTATTTGTGTCTCATTAAAACAGAATGCAATTATTCTGTTTTCCAAATTAGATTTAGCCCTGTTGCTGTGATTTAATTGTATCCAATATGCACCTTATTCTAGTTAGAAATGTTCTAAATAGAAAATAGACAACAATATAGGTAATTCCTGAAGCCAAAAATAGACAACTTTATTGATTTACTCAAAAGCTTGTACTCCTAGAATAGTATTCTCTACTGGAATAATATTGATCATTATTATTCCACATAAACTAAATATAATGTTATATTTTAAACAGCAGCTGGTTATAAAAACCATTTTTCCTAATTTATTTACAAATAAGGTAATCAAGAAGAATTCTAACCAAAGAATGGTTAGAATCAAAAGAATTATGATATTGCAACATCCATTTTATATAGATCTTGAATAATTTAAAGATAATTCATCCCTTAATCAAATGAGAACACAAAGATTATGGAAAATATGTTGAAGCTTTATTTTATTATTATCTTCCTAGGAACAGTGAATGTTATTTGTATAACTATGTAATTAACTTGGTTTTCACTTAGCATAAAATAAATATTTTAGATGTAATGAAGGCCAGTTTGGTGCAGTGATTAAAGGCACCAGGCTATAAATTGGGAAACTGTGAGGTTTGTTATCCCTTTGGCAACAAACTAATTGGGTAGCCTTGGTCCAGTCATTCTTCTTTAGCTCTAGGAAAAAGAGAAAGCAAAACACTTTTAAAAGTGTTTCCAGGAAGCTGCAGAATCAGGGGTAGGATTCTACCAGTTCAGACTGGTTTGGGCGAACTGGATGTTAAATTTACATCTGGTTCACCGAACTGGTCGTTGAACTGACTGGCTGGCCCTGCCCACCTTGCCCCACACCTCCCAGGAGTTTCCACATGACCCATTTTGGATGCAGATAAGTGCAGGGTCCACACGGGGGCTTTGGGAGGGTAAAAATGGGCCGAACCAGCCATTTTGGCCCATGGAAAGCCTTCGGACTCTGAGGAAGGTGAAAAATGGCCCTCTTGGAAGTTCTGGTAGGCCACACCCACCATGGCCATGCCCACCCAGCAACTGGGCAGAGAACCAGTTGCTGGGATTTTTGAATCCCATTCCTGTGCAGAATAAATATCAACCAGAGGTGGGCTGCTGCTGGTTCGCACTGGTTCTGGTGGACCGATAGTTAAAATTAGGTGCAGTTCAAACCAGCAAATCCCACCACTTGCTGGCCCTGACCCCACCTGTTTTGGGCCTGTTTTCAGGGGCATTTTGGGGCTGTTTTCAGCCATTTTTGGACCAAAAACAGCCTGAAAAATGGTTTGAAAAGGGCCCCAAAATGGCCTGAAAATGGCCCACAAACAGCCTGGTTTGGGGGGCATTTTCAGGCCACTTTTGGGGCCATTTTCAGGCCACTTTTGGGGGGCATTTTTCAGGCCACTTTTGGGGGGCATTTTTCAGGCTGAAAATGCCCTGAAAACCTGCCTGAAAACAGCCCAAAATGGCTTGAAAATGGCCCCAAAACAGGTCAATAAATGAGTGGCGCAGGGCCAGCCAGTGGTGGGATTAGCCCCAACCAGCTGAATCTTACCTCTTCCTTTGAGGTGAATGGCTGGGAGACACTATGATGAATGACATCACCCACCCACTCACATTGGCAACCGACCATGCCTACCCAGCCAGAGAACCAGTTGTTTAAAAAAAATTGCAGTCCACTACTGATATCAACCCAAAAATCTTAAATGATGGTCATTCACGAAAGATGGAAAATATACTGTATGTGTCCCAGGATAATATTACAGGATCCAATCTGGATAGATCACTAGGATCTTCTGAACTTTCAGACTGGAGCCCGTCATCAGGCAACTTCTGTCTCACCAGAATGTGCTGAGGATGGCCTCAGCAAAAGTCCAAAAGCTCAGAAGACTAAATCTCAGGTCCTTGTGATTGACCCAGATTAGCTCCTGTGATGGCCATTCAGCCTATGAACTGATCACTGCTTTGTTAATGCCAGGGACAAATGCCTACATTGCCTAAAGCGACAAAGGCTTATTCAAGAGTCAAGACTGACTCAAAGGGATAAATATAGCTATTATAATAATATAGTATTTTAATACATAAATTCATTATTTATGCATAATTTTAGAAAATACATTTAACATAAGCATATATGAGATAGTTCTGATGAGATACAGTACTTTGTGCCATAGAAACATCAAGATTCACCTCAGTGAGATGGGAACTAATCATTTATCTCATAGAGGTAAGTGATGCTAAGGTCTTTCAATCTTAAATTTCAGCCAGCCGTTCCATTCACTGGAAAGGGGTTATGTACTTCCACAGAAAACTCATCTGAGATTTTCAATAGTTGTATAGAAATTTTGAAACTGACTAATGGAATTGCCAAAAAAGAGTAATGGGACTGCTGGATAATGTTACAGAAGGAAGATGAAAAGAAATCTAGTTTCTTTGGTTTTAGACGTTCATAGGGGGGAGAGAAAAGCATTGTTTTGCAAAATAAATTCAAAGAACTCCATCACACAAACTTTTATGTAAGAAAAGCACTTTTTTTGTCATTTTGCCATATGTCTAGTATATGCATCTATTTTATTTCAGTTTTTTAAATTTTTTTTATTAATTTTCCAAATTTTGAAAAACATAAAACAAAACTTTATACATTGTTATCAACATCAAGACATCTTTTGCATTTCCTCACATTTTTCAGTATATGTATTTACTTATTCCTTTACCATTACATCTTACTCTTACTATAAATCAATATCTTTTATCCTTACATCTCAATCTTCTCCATGGTATATTTACATATTCCCTCATTCTTTTCCTAATTGCCATTTTATTTTATTTTTATTTCTAAACCACTAATCCCAGGCAACCCAGGCCCTATAAAAAAATTGAATCTTCTCTGTCTTTTATTTTCATCGTTAGCCTGTCCATCTCTATACAATCTATTATTTTTTAAAGAACCATGCCTTCTGGTGGAACCCTTTTTTCCTTCCAGAGTTGTGCGTACGAAATCCTTGCAGCTGTTAATATATGTAACATAATATATCTATCTGTTTTATTGCATTTTTGTGTTATTATACCTAATAAAAAAGTTTCCGGATTAAATTCAATTTTCTGATTTGTGATTTCTTCTATCCATTGTCTAATTGTATTCCAATATTTTTTCACTTCCTGGCATGTCCACCAGGTATGAAAATAAGTGCCTTTTTCTTTTCCACATTTCCAACAATTTGGGTCTGAATTAAACATTTTTGCCAATCTAGCGCGAGGAAGGTGCCATCTGTAGAACATTTTGTATTGATTTTCCTTATATGCTATGGATGTAATTAGTTTGTAATTTGATCCCCACATTCTCTCCCAATTTTCCAGGTCTATATTATGGCCAACATTTTTCGCCCATTTTATTTCAGTTAGGCTGACAGACCTGGAATTTTATTCCCAATTATTTCTAATTATTACAATTGTGAATTATAGACATATTGCTTAGTCTTAAAAGTATCAAGAAAAATAATTTAACTTTGAACAAATTGAATTGCAGCAGTTCAGTGTATCTTGATGGCAGGATTAACGACAGCAAAAAAGGCAGACCTGCATTAGGGACACCTGTATTACAACAACTCACTCAATTCAGTTTAATGGCCGTAGAACAAAATAACTGATTTTGAGTACTATCACACTGAGACATTTCTGTTTAGGGTTCAATTTGGTCTTTTTGAGGAGAAATGCTGCTGGGATGCTAAGTCTTTTAATTGTGGGCAGCGAGAAAGGAAGGTAATATAACATTATGTTTCAAATGTAAACTGCTGTGCCTTGGCAAAACTATTAGAGGTTTTCCTCTTTGCAGAAGGATTGATACAAAAAGCCAGATTGCTTTCTTGCAACAGTGAATTAATCTGTTGTGTTTTTCAGTATTACATATCAGATACTAATATTCCTACAGTATCAGCTAGCTATCTTGCCTTTGAGCCTGACAATTTGTGCAATTCAAGTTTGTCTTACTGAAAACATTACAATGGAGTAGGACAATTAAGTATTACTTAGAACTTGTCAATTTTTTTTCTTTGCTGTGCATTTTACAGTCACACTGCTGCATTAAATTCTGTGAGTTGGCAACATGCAAATCATTTTCGTTCATGTATGGTTAAAAACCTCTTGATTCATGTGGATCTGTTATATTAGGGTATCTGGCTGTTTATTTCTTTTAAATTCATACTTAAACTTTCTGTCTATAGCTTAAAAACCTTTTTCTTGTTGGTTGTTGTAAAGAGTTCTAACCAGCATGTGTATTTGTGTGTGTGTATTTATATACATTGTATATAAGGATTTATATGCCACCCCATCCCCAAAATGGCTGTAAATAGATTGCAAACAGTTTTACAATAAAACAATTTAAAATAATTTTTGAATGTCCTAAAATAAAAGTACAATAATCCCAGCTCTTGAAAAACATTCAACTTATCAAACAAGATAAGAAATTAATAACAGGAAAAGATTATAATTCATAACCATTCAGTGCTCCTACAAAAAAAAGGCTTTTCTAAAAACAAATGGGTGAGGCCAATGTAATTTTAAGGGCCACATTGTTTCAAAGAATGAGGGAAGGGTTGTCCCTATGTCCTTTGAAGATTTACAATCCCTAAAAAAGAGATCTGGAAGGGCCCCACTTTTATTTTATTGGATAAGAGAAGTCTCTGAAAGAAGACAATCATTTATCCAACTCTTTGTTCCCACGTGGATTGCACCCAGAAAAGAATTAACAATTAGTTATTAAAAGAAAAGTTTGGTGTTTTTTTTAGAGGATCAAAGCTTTTGACTCTACTTAATCTGCTGCTTTCTAGAGTCTAGATCAGAGTCTGCAAACTTAAACACTCAAAGAGCCATTTGGACCCATTTCCCATAGAAAACAAAACACAGGGAGCAACAAAACCTGGGTGGGCATGGCCGACTCAATGTCATTCACTCTCACTCAGTCACATGACCCCCCCAGCCACGCCTACCCAGCCTGTCATTAGGGCAGAGAGCCATAAAACCCTTTTGACATCTAAAATGATGTCAAATGATGTCCCCCCTCTCTCCCACTCTCTGTATCACTCTCTCCCTGTATTTATCTCCCTCCCTCTCTCCATGTACCTTCTCTATATATCTCTCTCCCTCACCCTCCCTCTCTCCATGTTTCTTTCCCCCACCCTCTCTGTATCTCTCTCTGTCTGTCTGTCTTTCTCCCCCTCCTTTCTTCCCTTCTCTCTGTATCTCTCCCTCCCTCTTCTCTCTCCATGTATCTCTCCCCCTCCCCTCTGTATATCTCTCTGTGTGTCTGTCTGTCTTTCTCCCCCTCTCCTCTCTCCCCCATCTCTTTCTCCCTTCCTCTTCCTCTTTCTCACCCTCTCTCTATGTATCGCTCTCATCCTCTCTCTCCCCCCTCTATGTATCTCTCTCATCCACCCTCTCATCCCCCCCCTCTCTCTCTTCCTCTCTGTCCCTTCCTAGATTTGCAGGTTGCCCTTCCCTCTTTTTCACTCAGCAACCCCAGTCACCAAGTCTTGCTATTTCTCCCTTTCCACATACTATTCATGCCCTGGCCTTTCTTCAGGAAACTCCTCACATTTACCCGCCACAACATCAGCCATCAATACCTGCCTCCACTCACATGGTTAGGAAAGAGGAGGGTGGCAGCACTCTGCCCTTTTTACATTGCACACCTCCTGAAAGTCTCTTCTCCCTTCAGGATTCATTTCCTCACAAGACTTGGGGGATTCTCTACTGTAGCTTTAGCGCCTCCTTCCCAGCAAGCTTGCCTTGGGGCATTTAGCTCCCTTTGGCCAAATTCAGCAAGATGAGTGTCAGGGCTTGCTCTACTGCAGGAAAAACTGAAGAGTGCTGAGCGTGCCTTGGACACTCAGGGAGCACAACACAAGGCATTGTGAGAGCAGCGGGCAGGCTACGGAGAGAGTATTGGGTCTTCTTCCCCCACCCCACGCCAAAAGGAAAGCCAGATGAGCTTTTGCTCCCAGAAGCCTCCCTATCTTTCACCTTGCTCCCTGTTCCCTAACCCCCACTCAATCCCATTTTGGTACAGAGGAACACATACTGGAAATGCATGTTGGGGCGATGTCAGAGCATGCCTTCTGACCCCCTGGCACTAGCCCACAATTCTCCCTGCTCCTCCAGGCCTGGCTTGCTGAGGAAGGGGGAGAACAGCCCTGATGCCTCTGATGCCCCCCTCATGTGCCCAGCCATCATTTCCTCAAAGGCACGCCACATTTCAAAGGCTTGTGTCTGGAGGTGCCAAACATTGTCCCGCTGTGAGAACCAGGTCAGGCCTCTTCACTAGACTCCCCAATGGGGGCACTTCTGCTGGGGGGTCCCCCCCCCCCAAACTGGGCTTTTGTGCTCAGCACTCAACCGGGGGAAGGGAGCACTTTCTCATGCCACCCCCTGCTTTCTCAACAAGGGAAGAGAAAGGTTGCCTGAAGGAAGCCTCCACTGTGGCTCACACTCATTCCCCAGCACATGTACACACACCCGCACTGACCCCCCAGGGTGGGCATGCAAGGTTCAGCAGGGCCAGCCCCCTTTTCCTCCTGCTCTGAGCTTCTTAAAGCCGTGGCTGGACACTGCGGGTCCATCCCCCTTTACGTCATCCCCTCCTCCTGGATCCCATTCTCACCCCACCAGCCCTTGTGTTAGCGAGGCCGGCGTTGGTTGCAAGGCATGCACAGAACAAACAAGCAGCAAGGGTAAGGCACCAAAGAATCAGCCCCAGCTGCTTCTCCATCCCCCACTATTACCCTCACCTTCTCGGGCCAGGCATGGAGTGACTAGGAGAGGAGGGGTGAAGGGTGGCACCAGCCAGTGGTGGGAGAGGAAGCCACAGAAGAGGACCCAAAGAGCTGCATGCAGCTCCGGAGCTGCAGGTTGCTGACACCCAGTCTCTAGACCATGTGGAAATTCTGATGATCTTTAATGTCAGGTATATGTAAAACACATGATATAATCCAATGAATATGTAACTCAGGCATGATCTCCCAACCAATAAGAATCTCCTCCATGTACTTTTCATGTACTCTTTGAGCAGGAGGTATGACACCAAGATGATCTCAAAATTATGAGAAAGCTGTTTATGAGAAAGTATGATACGCTTCAGACCCAAATATGCATACTCCTGATTTTGTATGGTATTTAAATCCAGAGGAAAACTGTTTTGCAAGGTTAAGCCTAAGCACATTTTTTCCTATTTAGACCTTTCCAGCCTCCAAGCACTGGACCAATACTTCCATTATATCCCTTGTTTGCCTACAGGACAAGGAATGAAAATGAATATTAAGTAGAATTACCTTATATTGGAGGGCCCTAGGACGTGACCCTTTTTGAGGTCTGTGATTGAATCTCCTTTGTCTAGAAGAAGGAGAAATACTATAAAACTATACCTATTACTTCTAACCCTGAAAATTACTCTATTTTAACACAAATCATCAGAGAGCCCTGGTTAAAGTCCTGGACCCAAGTCCAACTCATTATCTGTACCACACTTGTTCAATAAATGTTTTCCGCAATATTTAATTTTGGACATTGTGTTTCTCATTCAAACAACCATATTAAATTATTTCATTATGAAATATTTTATCAATCCCTATGTATTGCACATTTGTTTTTGGTAAGTTTTCTTAAAAGGAGACTGTATATATAAGGCATGTCTCTGTGTGTATAAATATGTGTGTGTTGTTGTTATTTTCCTATTAAATATATCATTTTATTGTGATTCATAACCATTTGTCAAAGAATTTGAATGATGAAATGGTTGTACATAAATCCATTTAATATTTCATCAGGTTAGATTCATACATACTGTGCAACAATTCAGATAAGTCTGTATAATAACCAATTTAAAACAACCATAAAAGATGGCAATTTTTAAACAAAGACACATTGAAGATTATATAGATTAAACTGTGTCTGAATAATTAAATACATTATTGATTATGTATAATTTCTAACCCACATGGAAAACTTGTATGAAAAGACTAAGATAAAGACATGATGTCTTTATCTTTGACATAATGTCAAAATAATTATCTCAAGTCTTCATTGCTTAAAAGATATCATTTTGCATTGTAACATGTAAATAGTCATATCATTTGCATCATGATGCAAGTAATTGTCTTCTCTGACACTTCACCCACGTGGAGACAGTATGCATCGTTGCAGAAGGCTGCCAGAAATAGTTTTAATACTGATGTTAGTTGGAATGGGAAGAAGTAATTTATGAAGTATGTGAACGCAGTTATACCATTCTTAACTTTCATCCTGTGAAATCTTGTACTATTTAAATTATATTAATAAACCTAATTTTACATGAAACAATAAAAGTATGTTCATTGTTGCACTGTTAATTTCAATGTGGTTTCCCAATAAATTGGGTAAAATATAGCATTATGATAGTAGATTGATTGGTTTGAAAAAAAAAACCATATAATTTGCCTCAATAAAATTCAGCTGCAATTCAGGAATTTTTCTTTTTTTTCTTTCTCTTTTTTAAGGCAAAAACTCATCTAGTAATAGCATGCTTTTGAATGAGGGAAACTCTAATAATGTGTAGTATACATTTATCAGTTAAAGGAAACTCAGTATGTATTTGTATTTAAAATATTCCAAGACAATAATGGAAAATTATGACTGTAGATCCAAAGGAACCATAAATATAAGGTAGAAAACATAGCTATGTTTCATTCAAAGAAAATTTGAAAAATAAAAAGATATGCAATTATCCAAATCTTACATAACTTTCTTCTTTGTAGTGTAGTGTTACTATTCAAAGAAGCATTGCAGTTAAGCAATGTGAATTTGATGACTTTCTCTTTATCCATTAGTTTCTCAAAATGTTTCCGAGAACTATCAGAAAGCACTGTAGCATCACTCAAGGAAACACTTCAGGGACAGTAGCCTGCATATGAAGATATATTTGTGATGATAAAATCTTCTCAAACAACCTGCTGTACTTCAGGAAATTATCCCGTGTCCACACTGTGATGATTACCTATACACTACAGGATATGCTGTTGATTTTAAACTTGTAGAAGCTGCTACTGCTATAAGCATTTGGGTTATATTTTTTATGGTAAAAGAAAGAAACAACGCTCAGCTTCATGCCATTTATTTAATAATGCAAGTACATCCTTTCCTGTCATCTCCACTGTGCATGTCTAAAGAAATACTTTCATGTTTTTGAAACACAAAATTATAGGACAGAAATTGAGGAACAGTTATGGAAGAGCAGCATATTCACTATGGTTCAGTTGTCTTCTCCAGACTTTACAGCATCACAGAAAGCAATAAATATGAAAAGTTCTAAATTTACTCCATATTCCATAGTGATAAAGCAAGCAAATATGAATGTGTTTGCTGTGCATCTGATCTGCCAAAATACCTAATAAAAATGAAAACTTTTAAAGAAATTGTTTAATTCTATAAGTTTATTTATCTGCAAAATGTATGTTTGCTAAACATACTTGAGCTAATAGGACAATTTTAACTTATGGTTGGGACCAAATATAGTCTCCTATTTATGACTCACGATCCATTTTATTTAAGGCATAACTACAATATATACTGAATGAAGTGCAGAATCACATTTTATAATTTCAAAACTTCTTTAGATAATCTCTTATCTATTATTTCACTTCACTTTTAAATACAGTGAATCTCACCCAACGTTAAGACTATGCATTATTCTGAGAAGTTTCTAAAATATGATAGTACTTATGTGAAATAATAACTTGAAAGCTTCATACTATTATATCCAGTGTCTGTACATTTGAAGAGACACTTTTTCATATGGTCACATCCATTGCTCCTATAATAAAGCATACCAGAAAAAGAATTCTTTTCCTCCCCTGTATAATCTCACTTAAAAACAGCCATATAGCCTCGAAAATAATATGCTTTATGTATCTGTAGCACAAATGTAAGTTAAGATACTTTAAAATAATCCTTATATTTACCAGTTAATCTCATTGGTACCATATTTATACTATTGCTGCAAGAATATCACTTGTATCATTGAATTCCAAGGACAATCCAAGGTGCTGCTGATATTGTTAAAGCCTTAATTGACTTGGGGCATAGGTAACTAAATATTTTCATTCCCTGATAAAATCTATCTGTGGTTTCAGGTTTTTTTTTTCTAAAGGCCTTTTCATATTGATACTAAAGACATCAATATAAGTTCTACAGTTATGCAATGTTTCCTATTATAAGATTATTTCATATGGGGAGGCAAGAATATTTATTCTAAAGCTATTAATCTCCTGCATATTTGCTTTGGATTTAAAATCAACTTTTTGATTTTGTTATTTTATTGACATTATTTTTTGTTATTTTATGACACAATTAGATATCTTACATCTGCTGGGAGGATAAAGATGCAAATGTGGGTTTATGATATAATACAGGATGTCAAATTCAAGGCCTGGGGGCCAGGATCTGGTCTCCGAGGTGTTTAGATCTGGTCGCCCTGTAAACAGTGAAGGACCGACCCATGGTGCCTCTGCTAGTAAAAACGGAGCTTGAGCAGGCCATGCACAGCCCTACCAAGCTCCATTTTTGCTGGCACAGGGCTGCAGGAGGCCGTCGCAGCCAAAAATGGAGCCCAAGAGAGCCACTGTGGCACAAAATGGAGTTTCAAGTGCCCATGCTCACCCTAGCCATGCCCCCCTGAGGTCAAACACAACCCTGATGTGGCCCTCAATGAAATTGAGTTTGACACCCTTGATATAACACATTGCTTTCTACTGCAATTATGTAGTTAGGTCACATGTCATCTACAATTTTTCACAATGGCTTTGTTCAAGGGGTATTCCCAGTCAGCA